>NC_063356.1:24778595-24839076 GCF_021869965.1 Rhincodon typus
AGCAGATAAGGGTGGGGAGGGAAAGATGTCTTTGGTGGTCGGGTCGGGTTGCAGATGGTGGAAGTGTCGGAGGATGATGCGTTGGATCCGGAGGTTGGTGGGGTGGTATGTGAGGACGAGGGGGATTCTTTTTTGGTTGTTATTGCGGGGATGGGGTGTGAGGGATGAGTTGTGGGAAATGTGGGAGACACGGTTGAGGGCGTTCTCGACCACTGAGGGGGGGGAAGTTGCGGTCCTTGAAAAACGAGGATATCTGAGATGTATGGGAGTGGAATGCCTCATCCTGGGAGCAGATGCGGTGGAGGCGAAGGAATTGGGAATAGGGGATGGCATTTTTGCAGGAAGGTGGGTGGGAGGAGGTGTATTCTAGGTAGCTGTGGGAGTCGGTGGGCTTGAAATGGATATCGGTTTCTAGGTGGTTGCCCGAGATGGAGACAGAGAGGTCCAGGAAGGAGAGAGAGGTATTAGAGATGGTCCAGGTGAACTTAAGGTTGGGGTGGAAGGTGTTGGTGAATGTCTAGATTAGCCTGGGGGTGTTCTGCTGAAATCTCAAATTTCTTTTTATGCCGTCTGCCTAACAAAGAAACCTCATCATGCAGGCATCAGAGAAAGATGGCAGACATGGGCAGAAAGGGAATTGCCCCATGAATTACCACAAACCTCAAAATGTTGCAGAGAACAAACCATTGCCAACTTGAATGCAATGCTATGCCAATTAGTGATCTGTCCTCAACCACTAATTTACTAACACACGGAAGCCCTTCCTCTCTCTTTTTTCCTTTGTCTCTTTCATGACTTTTCTTTGTGCACTTTTAGCTCTCATTGTTTCAAGCCATGCCACCCAGCAAAATCACTTTGAAATATTTTTCCAATCTATGCTTCTTCTTGGTGTGGTTAAGGATCATTATCCTTTAACTCAAACACTGGCATTCCAAAGACGCTACCTCAAAAGGAGAGCACTATGACAGCTGTCTGCAAGTTGAAACTCTTGGGATTCAAAGAACCTTTACAGCCTGCAACTGGATGTCATTTGCCCTTCTGTGCAAGTGGTAAGCTCCCAATCAAAGAGAGCATGATTGCCAGGAACTTGTTTCAAGAATCAAAGTTCTAGAATTAGAATTGGCCTAATGTTGAATGGCATGATTTTGGAAAGATGTAGTTAGGAGAGCATACCTATTTTCTCATTATTCTGCTCAAGTTCATTTGCCAAAACATAAAATCCAGCTTACAATTTCTATAGGTATCAGTTGATTTTTTTAAACAAAAATCATTCATGGGCTATGAGCATCGTTGTTTAAGCCACAGCACTTATTGCCCCTGCCCAATTGCCCTGGAAAAGACAATGAGGAGTTGCCTTATTAAACTGCTGCAGTCCATGAAATGTAGCTGCATCCACAGGACTGTTCTGAAGGGAATTACAGGATTTTAACATGGCAATATGAATGGTAACATACATCCAAGTCTAGGTGGTGTGACACTTGGAGACGAACTTGCAGGCATTAGTCTTTCTATGCATCTACTATTCTTGTCCTTCCAGGTGGTAGATGTCATGGGTTTTGGAAGGTGCTGTCAAAGGAGCCTTGGTGGATAATTGCAATACATTTTGGAAATGATGCACACTGCTGCCACTATGTATCAGTGGTAAAAGGAATAAATTTGAAGATTATAGCTGAGGTGCCAGGATGTTGTCGAGCGTCTTGCATATTGTGGGAGACCATTTTGGAAACAGTGATCACAACTCCTTAAGTATTAAGATAGTTATGCATAAGGATAAGTCAGGACCTTGTGGGAAGGTAATAAATTGGGGGAGGGCAAATTACATCAGTATTAGGCAGGAGCAAGAGAGCATTCATTGGGAGGAGGTGTTATCAGGTAAGTCTACATCTGACAGGTGGGACAAAAACAGAAGTTGTTGCAAAAACTCAAGAGGTCTGGCAGCATCTGTGAAGAAAAATCAGTTAGTATTTCAGGTCCCATGACCCTTCCTTAGAACTGAGGGTCCTGAGGAAGGTTCACCGGACCCAAAACGTTAACTGATTTTCCTCCACAGATGCTGCCACACCTGATGAGTTTTTCCAGCAACTTCTGTTTTTGTTCCTGATTTACAGCATCCACAGTTCTTTCTGTTTTTATTTGATGTGGGAGTTATTTAAAGACCTGCTAATCAGGACTCAGGCATGTTCCAGTAAGGAGGAAGGAGAAGGATGGCAAGGAGAGGGACCCTTGGATAATGGGGAAGGTTGTGAATTTAGTCAAAGGAAGAATGAAGCATATGTAAGGTTTAGGAAGCTAAAATTGGACAGGGCCCATGAGAAACGTAAAGAAAGCAGGAAAGAATTCAAGGAGGGCAAGAAGGGACCATAAAATGATCTCGGCAAGCAAGGTTAAAGAGAATCCCAGAGCATTCTATACACACATTAAAAATTAGAGGATAACTAGGGAGAAGGTAGGACCACTCAAGGATAAAGGAGGGAACCTGTGCTTGGAGGATGTGGACGAGATCCTAAATGAGCATTTTGCGTCGGTATTCACCCAGGAGAAGGATATAGAGGATAGTGAGATTTATGTGAAGCATGGTATTATGCTAGAGCATTTTGAGATCTTGGAAGAAGTGGTATTGGGTCTCCTGAAGAGCATTAAGGTGGATAAGTCCCAAAGGCTCGACGATACCTACCTGAGATTATTGAAAGAGGGCAAGAGCGGAGATTGCTGGGGCCTTGACCAAGATCTTTGTATCCTTGTTAGTCACTGGAGAGGTCCTGGATTTGGAAAAGCATGGCCGAATAAGGGACAATCAGCATGGCTTTCTGCTGGGCAGATCATGCCTCACGAACTTGATTGAATTTTTTGAGGAGGTGCCAAATGTGACTGGTCAGGGTAGATCAGTCGATATTGTCTACATGGATTTTAGTAAGGCTTTTGACAAGGTCCCTCATGGTAGGCTCATCCAGAAGATTGAGATACATGGGACTTGGCCACATGGATTCAAAATTGGCTTGTCCATAGAAGGCACAGGGTAGTGGTGGAAGGGTGTTTGTCTGGCTGCAGGTCCATGACTAGTGGTGTTCCACAGGATCTGTATTGGAACCTCTGCTGTTTGTGATATATATAAATGACTCGGATGAAAATGTAGATGGGTGGGTTAGTAAGTTTGCAAATGATACAAAGATTAGTGGAGTTGTGGATACTGAAGGAGGTTGTCAAAGGATTCGGGGGAGAAAGATCAATTGCAGATATGGGCAGAGAAATGGCAGATGAAGTTTAATCTGGGTCAGTGTGAGGTGCTGCACTTTGGGAGATCAGATGTTGAGGAAAAGTATACAGTTAATGGCAGGATCCTGAATAGCATTGATGTACAGAGGGATCTTAGGGTTCAAGTAGGTAAGGTGGTAAAGAAGGCAGATGGTATGCTTGCCTTTATTGGTCAGGGAATTGAGTACAAGAGTCAGGATGTCATGTTGCAGCTTTATAAGACTTTGGTTAGGCCACATTTAGAGTATTGCATTCAATTCTGTTTGTCACATTACAGGCAGGATGTGGAGGCTTTGTACAGGGTGCAAAGAGGTTTATCAGGATGCTTCCTGGATTAGGGGGGTATGAGCTATAATTAAAGGCTAGAAAAAACTTGAGTTGCTTTCTCTGAAGCGGCAGAGACTGAAGGGAGACTTAATAGAAGTGTGTAAAATTATGAGATGCAAAGATAGGGTTGACAGTCAAAACCTTTTTCCTAGAGTTGAAATGTCTAATACAAGGTGAGATGAGGGAAGAGTTCAAAGGAGATGTGAGGGGCAAGCTTTTTACGCAAAGAGCGGTAGGAGCCTGGAAAGTGCTGCTAGGGGTGTTGGTGGCATCAGATATGATAGGGGCATTTAAGGGACTTTTAGATAAGCGCATGAATATGCATGGAATGGAGGGATATGGACCAAGGGCAGGCAGAAGGGATTAGTTTAGCTTGGGGTCATGTTCGGCACAATATCATGGGCCGAAGAACCTGTTCCTGTGCTGTACGGTTCTATGTTAACTGTACCTGTTAAGTGCAGAGTATTCCATTAGATGCCTTACTTGTGCCTTGCTGATAGTGGATAGACTTTGTTATGACCAGACCCCAATGAGAATCACCAATCTGTTATGGATCCAGATAGGATACCCAAATTGTCAAGTGCCATGTGAGGAAGGATGAACTGACTTCCCTTTTTATTCACCCCACCACCTTAGTTAGTTGCAATCAAGTTAGTTAGAAAAGGACTCCTTTCCTTGTGAAAACTGTTCTCCCGGATAGAAATGAATTTATGTTTTTTAAAAAAGCCAATTTACCCAGGATTTCTTGATTGAATAAAAGAGAATTTATTAGTTACTAAACATGAGAAAAAATAATAACACAATACACACACACAGAGATCAGAAATTAAAAGTAAGGCTGAAAATAATAAAAACAAAGATAAATAGGTTAGTCTCTGAGTCATTCATGAAGAATTGATAGTGAAACATTCAATTTCAATGTTAGTTGTAAATTATTTGGTCCTGTTTACCTTTGAGCACTCAGTATGAGAGCTGTTCTTACAATTTTTTTTTGTCTAGCTATCTGGCTTTTAGCACTCAGAGCAATACAGCCTTTAACCTGCAGTGCAGGAGTGAGTACTAGATGCTTCATTTACTCTGATCTTTACAGTATTAACTCTGGCTAATACACATGAGCTCCTCAGACCACTAACACACACAATCCCATCAGCTCACCAGCATACCGTCTTCCACTAGCACACACAGAATTGAAGTGATTTTTAACTGATTATATATTTTGAAACATAGACTCAAAACATGCCTCTTGCCTGAATGTTGTTTAGTCTTGCAGCATATTTGTAGTCTGACATAACTCCCAGGGGTTTACAGTCAGCTTGGAGCACATGTCCCTTTTAAGCCCAGTCCTTTGAAGCTTCCTTGACACCTTACCAGGTTGACATTCCAGAAATCTCCTGTCCATCCAGGCACTGAATTTACATCTACAGTCAACTTTTGGCTGCATATCTTCAAATAAAAAGCATGTAAATAAAAGTTCAAGATACAAATGCTCAGTGTTAGTCTCTGTCATCATCCCAGTGCTGGGGAATTAGGAGCTGAATCGCTTGCTGTCAGATTTCTAGATCTGCTCTTGCAGCCACAGTATTTATAACGCTGGCCGCTAACGGTTATGTTATTAAATGTTAAGAGGTAATGGTGAGATTCTTTTTTGTTGGAGATGGTCATTGCACAAATGTTATTTGAATGTTGTCCAGGACTAGGAAATATTTTACTCTGGCAGTTTAATGCTTGTACTTTTTTGCTGTAAAAGCACTACAATGTCAATGTAATCAACTGATCCACATTTTAATGTAATATTGCGATATTAGATTCAGCCACCAGGTGGCAAAAACAGAAATAGGACTTTAACATCTATTCAGAAGCAAGGAAATTGTGAATAGATGTTAAGAAAGTTGAGGGGGAGGGAAGAGGCGGTGTGGTTTAAAAAGTAAATGAAAGGTGTAACAAGTGTAATAAAACAAAGAAAAATAAAATTAAGCAATTGTTTCAGTTTAATAGAAATGTACTATTTGTCAGGCAGGTGTTAAAGATAGCAACTGGTAGAATTTGAATTCAATTCATAAATTTGGAATGCAAAGCTAGCTTCAGTGATAGTAACTGTGACACTCATCGCTAATTATAAGAGCTGATCTGGCTCACTGATATCCTTATAGGGAAGGGAACCTGCCACTCATAATTGCCCTGGTTTACATGTGATTCCAAGCCTACAACAATGTAGTAACTGCCCTTTGCAATGACCTTGCAAGCCAACACGTTCACTGGTAATTAGGGATGGGCAAACATGAACACCTTGCCAGTGATGCTCACAGCCCATATAAAAAAATAGGAAAAGAAATGTTGTAATTTCAGGAAAATGCAAACGATTGCGTTCATGTCCGATGACAATGAGTGAGTTGTGCAAAATTCTTGAAGTACAAAGTTCTGCTGCCCCTGTAGACAGCCTGTAGGCATTAGCAATAAGAACAAACTCTCAAACCCATCAAATATTTCTCCAAACACACCAAACAGTACAAATTTATCTGCGATTAGCCTGAAAGAAGATAATGCACCCCTTACAAGATACTGGAGGTAGTAGCATTGGAGATATGTGGTGTTAGGGAGATGAGAAACCTTCCTGCTCCTGACCATATATTCAGCTACGTATAAAAGGCAATGTTTGCTACAGCTTTCATCACATACCGATGGACCTCATTATATGCTTAGTTTGTATATGTCCAATGCTTCCACCAAATGTCATCCAGCAAGGCTCACATTAGGAATCAGTGTGTGGGTGCCATGTATGTCATTGTTGAGCAAGAACATCTCACATACCAGCAAAACCTAGGTGCTAAGAAGCTGCATTTTGTCATCTTTATCTTCATTAGACTTCAACTGTGGAACTTCCTGCAATTCACAGGCAATGAGTTATATCTTGCCAGGGAAGGGACTATATCTTGAAACATGGAAGTGCAAACTAATCTTTAAGGGAGCAATGAAAACTAAACAATTGAGTCAAAAATAAAAGTCATGGTTCGGATTCTTTCCTGATACACTTGTCTATTCCTCATAGCAACAAAGTGACTTTTGCAAACAGTCTGAGTGAGAATCACTGAAATTCTGAACTTGGGATATTTTATCATTAGATGGTCTATTACTAGCTCCTGACAACAGTGAATAGTCAGTGAATCATTTAGCAATAGAGGGAGGGGGCTCCTCTGGTGCAGTGGTATTGTCTCTGCCCCTGGACTGAGAGGTCTGGATTGAAGTCCCACCTGCTCCAGAGGTGTGTAATGCCATGTCAGTACAGGTTTATTAGGAAAATTAGGTCTTTCACCAACAGGAAACCAACTCTGGATCACAAAACTATTTGCAGTCTGTCTCTAGTGTTGATTTATTCAATAATAATCTTAGTAAACCCCAATTAATTCCCCCAGAATTGTAAAATGATGTCACAGCTGTCAATTGTCTTTACAATTTAAGATTTACCATTCCATAACAATGTACACAGTGATTCATTTGTTTCCTGTTTGTCATCTAGTAATTAAAATATTTATTGAACAGATTTCGCAACAGAATTTCAAATTCTAACTCGATAGGTAACTATTCTAATAATGTGGACCAGGAACAGAAGCTATTACAGACTGTAATTTACTTCTGATTATATAGTTAATTATAGAAATAAAAGAGTGCAGTTTTACACAATTGTACAGTGCAGAAGTGCTGGAGGAGGATGTGGTCAACAGTATCAAAGGTTTTAGTCAGATCAAGAGGACAGAGAAAGTGTGCCCACCTTTGTTACTGTCCCACAAAACACAATTTTTGACTGTGATAAGAACTATTTTGGTAATATTAAAGGGTAGAAATCTGATTGGAGAGACTCAGACCGTGAGTTTCATGAAAGATAGGTACAGATAAGGAAGACAACAGAATGAAAAAGGATTTTAAAGTGGAGATGGAGATTGGTGATGGGATAGTCATTTTCAAGAATATAGGGATCTAGTGTTGTTTTATTGAACAGAAGAACGATGACGGCAGATTGAAAGCAGCAGTAAACAGTATCAGTAGAGAGAACTATTAACTATATCAGCTAGCATGGGAGTGAGGAAGTGAATGAATAGATGAGCTGGGACTTCATTTAGGTGCGAGGTCATCTCTCATCCAGGTGTGCATCAAGGCCACCATGTCAACGCAACCATTCACAATAAAATCATGGATGACAAGTGTCTGATTCGTGAGTAAACAGACCTTATGGAGGGTGAAGGAAGGATAAATTAAATCCTTAGCTTCATTGATGGAGACAAAGTATTAAATCAAGAAAGTTTTGCTAAAGCTTTTATTGAAGCTTAACATAGTGGTTCAACCTCACTTGGAACATTGTAAAACAATGTGGCCATAAAACATTACTATCCAGGTTGTGGAGGGGTGCAGAAGCAGTTAAGCTGGACAACACCCAGGGCTGAGGGAGTTACGTGGAAGATCTGGGGAATCTGGGGTTGTCTCCCTTGAAAAAGTGAAGTTAAGAGGAGATTCCATAGAGATGTTCAACATCATTAAAAGTTTTAATAAAATTAATAAGGAGAAACTATTTCCAGTGGTAAAAAAGTGGGATCCAGAGTTCAAATTTAAGGTAATTGAAACAGAGTACTGTGGATGCTAGAGGTTAGAAATAAAAACAGAATGTGCCAGTGCAATGGGTCTGGCAACATCTGTGGAGGCAGACAAGGTGTTAACATTTCGAATTCAGTATGATTCTTCTTCAGAACTCATCTACAGCACAAATTTAAGGAGATTAGCAAATGAACTAGAGGTGACAAGAGCAACAGTTTCAATGTAGGACATGATGAACTATTTTACTTGACATAACATGTTGCTATGGTTTGGAATGCACTGTGTGAAAGAATGGTGAAGCAGATTCAAGTGCACCTTTCAAAACAGAATTAGGTAACTATCTAATGGGGCTATGGGGAAAGAGCAGAGAAGCGAATCAGGAGGCAGCTGAGAATTATCACAGCGGAACTCTGAGAGTCATTGCCACAGTCGTCATAACTGTACAGCAGGTGAAGGAGAACCTGGTGTGGTTAACCCTTAAACACTACATTGGTGTTTCTGACCCTCCCTCCCCTCTCCTTTGACCAAAACAAAAGGGGTTTCTGTGACAAAAATGGCCGACAAGGTAACGGTGTATAAGGGAGCAGCCATTAAGAGAGTGGGCCAGTGTTAGACTGGAATTGCTGAGGCCTTTGCTCAAGAGGTTTTGGTGTGAGGAGGCTGAGCAGGGGTACAGGTAAGTGCAGGTAAGGGCTCTTTAACTCTACTTTCTTTCTGCCCAGACTGAAGGCAATGGGGAAGGCAGTTAGGGGAGTGGCATGCTCCTCTTGCAGGATGTGGGAGATCAGGGAGACTTCCAGTGCCCCTCTAGGCTACACCTGTGAGAACTGTGTCAGGCTGCAGTTCCTGACAGACTGCATTAGGGAACGGGAGCTGGAGCTGGATGCACTCAGGATCATCTGGGTGCAGGGAATATCATTGTAAGAGCTATAGTGAAGTGGTCACTCCTCTGTTGCAGGCTGCAGATAGCTGGGTGACCACCAGAAGAGGTAAGGGCGCATGGCAGATAGTGCAGGATTCCTCTGTAGCCATTCCCGTCAATAACAGGGATACCGCTTTAGATACTTTTGGGGAAGATGACCTTTCAGGAGCTAGCAGCAGCAGTCAGGTCAGTGGCACTGTGACCAGCTCGGAGGCTCAGAGAGAAAGGGTGCAGTCAGACACTGATACTGGTAGGAGAGTCAACTGTGAGGGGGGACAGACAGGAGATTCTGTAGCCACAGAAGACACACTAGGATGGTGTGTTGCCTCCAGGGTGCCAAGGCAGTTGCAAAACATTCTTAAGGGGGACGGTGAAAGGCCAGAGATCATTGTCTACCTACGTCATTTGTACCAAAGTGCACAAAGGGATGGGGTCCTGCAAAATGAGTATAGGGAGTTAGGTAAGAAGTTAAAAAGCAGGACCTCAAGGGTAGTGATCTCCGGATTACTTCCTGTGCCACGCGTTAGTGAGGATAGAAATAGAAAGATAGGCCAGATGAATGCATGGCTGAGGAGCTAGTGTAGGGGGCAGGGTTTTCAGTTCTTGGATCATTGGCATCTCTTCTGGGGTAGAGGTGACCTGTGCAAGAGAGATATGTTGCACTTGAACTGGAGGGGTTCTAATATCCTTGTGGGGAGATTTGCTGCAGTTACCTGGAAGGGTTTAAACTAGATTGGCAGGGAGGTGGGATGCTGAATAAAGAGGGGCCATCGAGAAGTCAGGGGAAAATACGTTAACCATCGAGAGCAAATTTATGATTCAGGATAGCCAGGAGCACAGAAAAGGGAAGGAAAAGACTTCTAGTTTAAAGTGCATTTATTTCAACGCACGAGGCCTGTCTGGTAAGGCAGATGAGCTCAGAGCATGGATTGGCTCTGGAGACTGGGATATTATAGCTATAACAGAAACATGGCTGAGAGAAGTGCCGGACTGGCAGCTCAATGTTCCAGGATACAGAAGCTACAGCCATGACAGAAGTACAAGTAAGCAAGGACGGGGAGTTGCCCTTTTCATAAGGGATGATATAACAACAGTGCTCAGAGAGGATATTCTTAAAGGGTCATCAAATGAAGCTATATGGTTAGGACTTAGAAACAAGAAGGGGATGGTCACTCTGTTGGGACTGTATTGTAGACCCGCAAATAGCCAGCGCATACTAGACAAGCTGATGTATAGAGAGATTGCAGATACCTATAGAAATAATAGAGTTGTATTGTTTGGAGATTTGAATTTCCCCTGTATTGACTGGGCAACCCAAAGTGTAAAAGGCCGAGATGGGATGGAATTTCTCAAATGTGTCCAAGAAAGTTTCCTAAATCAATATGTAGAGGACCCTACTTAGGGGGGTTCAACACTGGACCTCCCCTTATGGCAAATGACTGAAGTGTCTGTCGGGGAGCACTTGGGTTCCAGTGACCATAACTCTCTTAGTATTAACATAGTTATAGAAAAAGATAGGACCGGTTCACATGTTAAGGTGCTAAACTGGAGCAGGGCCAATTTTGGGGCCATTAGACAGGATCTCGCAGAAGTCGACTGGGGGGGTGTGTTTGAAGGAAAAGGAACAACTGGCAAATGGGAGGCTTTTAAAAGTGTGATTTCAAGAGTCCAGGGACAGTATGTCCCTGTTAGGGTGAAGAGAAAAATGCTGGTAGGTTTAGGGATCCCTGGCTGACAAGGGTTAATGAGGCTCTGGTCAGGAAAAAGAAGAAGGCGTACAGTGGGTTTAAGCTATCTGGCTCAAAAGAATCCCTAGATGACTACAAAAAGTGTAGGAACACACTTAAGCGGGAAATCAGAAGCGTAAAAAGAGGGTATGAGATGGATCTGGCAGATAGGGTTAAAGACGATCCTAAAAGGTTCTATAGCTATATTAAGAGTAAGAGGGTGGCTAAGAGGAGAATAGGTCCCCTTATAGATCAATATGGCCGTTTAAGTGTGGAGCTGCAGGAGATGGGGGAGATTTTTAATGAATATTTCTCCTCAATGTTTACTGAGGAGAAAATGATGGATGCTAAGGAAAAAAGGGAAACAAGTAGAGATGTTTTGGACCACATACACATTACCAGAGAGGAAGTGTTTGCAGCCTTAAAGCACATTAAGGTGGATAAATCCCCTGGGTCTGATCAAGTCCATCCTCGGACGTTGTGGGAGAGTAGGGAAGAAATTGCAGAGATTTTTGCTCCATCTTTAGCCACTGGTGAAATTCCAAAAGACTGGAGGGTGGCTAATGTTGTTCCATTGTTTAAGAAAGGTAGCAAAGACAAGCCGGGGAATTATAGGCCAGTGAGCCTACAGCAAAGTGGTAGGCAATCTACTAGAGAAGATACTGAGGGACAGGATCAACAAACATTTAGATAGTCAAGGTCTGATCAGGGATAGTCAGCAGGGAAGTCATGTCTGACAAATCCTTTAGAGTTTTTCAAAGAGGTAAGAGGTAAGATGATGGTAGGGCAGTAGATGTTGTTTAAAAAGGACCTCAGTAAGGCCTTGACTAGGTCCCACATGGCAGGCTAGTCATGAAAGTTAGGTCGCATGGGATCCAGGGAAAGCTAGCTAATTGGATTCATAATTGGCTCGCTGGTAGGTAGCAGAGGGTGATGGTTGAAGGTTGTTTCTCGGACTGGAGGCCTGTGACCAGTGGTGTGCCACAGGTGTCAGTGCTGGGACCTTTGTTGTTATTTACATCATGATCTGGATGTGAATGTACAAGGCATGATTAGTAAGTTTGCGGATGGTGCAAAATTAGGAGGTAATGTTGATAGTGAAGAAGGCTATCAAAAATTACAGAGGGACCTTGATCAGATGGGGAAGTGGGCTGAGAATTGGCCAATGCAATTCAACACAAATAAGTGTGAGGTGTTGCATTTTGAAAAGTCAAACCCAGGTAGGGCTTATATAGTAAATGGTAAGGTCCTGAGGAGTGTTGTGGAACAGAGGGACCTAGGAGTACAAGTACATAGTTCATTGAAAGCGGCGTCACTGGTGGACAGGCTGGGGAAGAAGGCATTTAGCATGCCGGCCTTCATTGGTCCAGGCATTGAGTATAGGAGTTGGGACAATATGTTACAGTTGTATAAGTCGTTGGTGAGGCTGCACTTGTAATATTGTGTACAATTTTGGTCACCCTGTTATAGGAAAGACATAGTAAAACCGGAAAGGTGCAAAGAAGATTTAAAGGATGTTGCCAGGACTAGTAGGCCTGAGTTATAGGGAGAGGTTGGACAGAATAGGACTTTATTCCTTGGAATGTAGGAGAATAACAGATGTATAAAATCATGAGGGGCATAGATAGGATAAATGCATATAGTCTTTTTCCCAGGAATGGGGAATTGAAAACTAGAGAGCAGAGGTTTAAGCTGAGAGGGGAAAGAATTTAGAAGGACCTTGAGGGGCAACTTCTTCACACAGAGAGTGGTGCATTTACGGAATAGGCTGCTGGAAAAAGTGGTTGAGGCAGGTACAGTAGCAACATTTAAAAAACATCTGGATAGGTACGTGGATGGTAAGGTTTTAGAGGGATATGCACCAAATGCAGGCAATTGGAACTAGCTGAGTGGGCACCATGGTCAGCATGGACCAGTTTGGGCTGAAGACCCTGTTTCCATGCTGTATGACTCTATGACTCTAAGTGGAACTCATTGGCTGGTTCTACTAAAGAGCAAGCAGATGCATGATGGGCTAAATGGCTCCATCTTATCCTGCATCATTCTATGATAGGAGCACCTATGCTCGGTTCGTGACAAACGACAACACCTCCCAGTCGTGAACCACTTCAACTCCCCCTCCCACTCCTTGGACGACATGTTGGCCTCCTCCAGTGCCACAACGATGCCACCCGATGGCTGGAGGAACAGCACCTCACATTCCGCCTGAGAACCCTGCAGACCAATGGTCTCAATGTGGACTTTACAAGCTTCAAAATCTCCCCACCCCCGACCTCATCCCAAGAGCAGCCCATCTCGTCCCTGCCTCCTTGACCAGTCCGTCTTTTCTCCCACCCATCCGCTCCCCCTGCCTCACTGACCAACCCCCACCCCCACTTCCTACCTACTAGGCTCAGCCCCGCCTCCTTGATCGGTCCATCTTCTGTTCCACCTACCCGCCCCTCCCTCCTCACTGACCAACCCTTATCCCAATTCCCTACCTACAGTCACCTTTACTAGCTTCATCCCTGCCTCCTTGACCTGTCTGTCTTCTCTCCACCTATCTGCTCCTCTATCCAACTTCTATCATCGCCTCCCCCTCTCTCTATTTATTTCAGAGTCCCCTTCCCCTCTCCCATTTCTGAAGAAGGGTCCCGACCCAAAACGTCAGCTTTCCTGCTCCTCTGATGCTGCCTGGCCTGCTGTGCTCATCCAGCTCCACGCCTTGTTATCTGCATCATTCTATGATGCTATAACTATCTGCCCACGTCTTATTGTTTCATGAGCAATCAAAAGGAAACAGTTTGATGTGATCTTCAAGTCAACCTTGTAGAGAAATGGTTACATACTTCACTAAACATTCCAGTTTACATTTATCTTCATATCGCAAAGGTAAATATCAAAATCAAGAATTCTCCAATTAACATCTTTCTGGTGCACATTGATGATTTTGAGGAACATGTTCACATTAACTATGTTGAGTCTCATTTTTCTTACTCTTGAAACTCAAATGCAATTTGATCATTATATCCAAATAAGCAACTTTCATCCACATTACATTCAAATTACTATGTATGTTAAGGTAAAAACACAATAAGATGTAATCTGCCCATGTAGCATGTTACTCGTTAATGATCTGTGCTGCAACATGTAAGATTTCCAACAATCGGTTCTTAATGTCATTCATGATTATGGAGGGTCATTAACTCACCACCAGATAGAAAGGCTTTCCAACTATCCTTGTGCCCCTCATTTTAAGCACCCTATACTGTTAGAGGTTTGAGTACAGGCCAACTTATTGTCTAGAAGTCTAAACAATGGCCAAATTAGGAAAAAGAACACATGTAAATTACGAAAAAAATCATGTCTACAGAGTTCTTTCTCCATTTCAAATATATCATGTAACACTGCACCAATCTGATGCCATACCAAATCTATGAAGTCATGTCAGAGTACAATTAGGTTATATTTATAATGGATTAAACTTGGCAGTATGCAGACAGTACAGGTTAAGTTGACTCTGTACCATCACCCTTCTAATTGCAAATGGATGAACTATGAAGGGTCAACTGACTGCTCCTATTTTTTGAATTGCAACTTTGTACACTTTCATAAGTACAATTAATGTTGAAAGAAAACTTACTTGTACATGAAAGGAGCCACTGTTGCTGTGTTAGGATGACTATTTTGTGTTGGAGAAGGAAGTTTAATAACATTGCTGTTGACAGATGTTTTTACTCCACCAGTAAATGTGCGTTTAGGAGAAGAAACGGAAGAGACAGACAATTGTGAAACATCTTCATTCTCATCTAAAAGTAAGTTGGAGAAACTGTAGGATTTCCAACTAACATCCGATTTCCATTGCCTTTGGCTTGAAGCGCTTTTAGGTCTCTCTCTATCTGCTGTACCTCCACAGTTCGACAGATGTAACAAATTATCATTTGAAATACTGAATCTGGATTTACACTTTCCCCTGGGAGGAAGAGTTGCAACGCCTTTTTGCACATCGTCCAAAACTTTGCTCCTTGTGTGGGTCAAGCCTGCAATTCGAGAGCCTTTTGTAGAAGCAACTTTTCTTCTCGAATTGATTCCGTTGCTATCTTTCTTCTCCTCTTTTTGACCTCTATCTGGGATTCTTGATGCTGCCTTCTGCATGCTTGCCGTCTTGTTCAGAGAGTGAAGAATTCCCTTTTGTGATATCCGTGGACTGTTGTATGCAGGTCCTGCAGTCTCTGTTTCAGTATTGCACAATTCAGTGTTGCCAAGTTCTAATGAACTATCCTGCCCTTCGTTGTTCAAAAAAGTCTCAGCTCTACTCTGCGTAGCATTTTTCGAAGTCTTACTGTGATATTTCACTTCCTCCACTGGTCTATTTGCATTGGATAAGCTTTTTTCATTTCCTGAGGAAGGTACCTTCTGCAAATCATTTACTGACGAAGAAACTGAAGCATTAAGCTGCCTAAGAGTCTGTTTTGAGGATGCCTCGGTGGTTTGTTTTCTATTAGGTGGTACATTTTTGGCCTGAGAAATGGTTGAAACATGCTGATGCCTTGTGGTTGAACCTAACTGTATGTTCCCGTTCATAACTGGCAGTTGAGTTAGATGGTCAGATAAATCTGAAAGAAAATTGAAAATTCAATTACAGGATTATTCTTGCCTTGCGGTGAGTGTTACTAGTTTAAATGAGCAGCTAAAGTTGAAAAGGCATGTTGCGTAGGACTGTTAAATATATTGTAGCAATATGAATTTCTGCATGTAGATTTTTCCTTGTTTAGTTGCTGGGGGCAGGTTGATAACTTTTTTATAGCTACAGGGAGAAAAATAATGGATTCATATTTGAAAATATTTTTTAAATTATTCAGATGAATCAGCAAAGTTAAAACAGAAATATATCATAATGTTTATAAGTCTATATTAATGTATTTATACACATGGCTCACTTTTTCCTAAAAAAAAGTCTGGCATCATCACATTTCTGTTATTTTTTCTGGAAGTCAAAGCAGACTTTGCTACAGTTATACTAAATAGGAACCGCCTGTAAAAGTGACATTTCCAAGTTAATCTAGAGGCAAAAACTCATAAATTATGCAGCTGTACCAAACTTAGTTATTGAAATGAGCAGCAACTTTTAAAACTAGATCCTGGAAAATTACAAATGCATTAACGTAAGAAATTGAAAGAAGGGAAGTCCACTTTAATTGCAATACAGTTACAATATCACAAGACACCAATATCTATTATCACAACTTAATTCAACCGATTGCCAGTTTGAATCTATATTGGTAGCTTTGGTCACGGAATTACCCTAACACATTGAAAAGTGGGACAAGTGGGAACATTCTACCTTCTGAAACTAAAGCAAACAAAACCATAATAGCTATTTAATCTTATGTTTTACTCAAGTGGTTCTTGACTCGTTGACTGCTTTTCTTGGTATGAAAGCTGCACAATCAAGTAATTTAGAAAACATTATGTCCCACCCATTACTCATCAGGTCTAAGGCGTTTTTCCCCCAACATCCTTATTGCCACTCCCAATAAGAAATGTGTCAAGGCAGTTTTTTTTTATTTTTAAAACTAACTATTAACTTGCTGGGAAGCTAGGTGAAATGTTTGTCTCTCTTGATTGACAGGTTTCATTTGTTTATAGCTTATATGCTGCCTTTCTGCAATAATTAGCATTACAGCAATACAGATGCAATGTTTTACAATCTCAAAATGACAGACACCTAAACATTATTTCACATTGAAACAAAAGGTTTTCTCTATGGTTGCCATGTTCATCATTTTCAACTTTTATGTTCCATTCTTTCTCAAATTTAGCTATTATCTTAGATTTCATTATTTTCAAATTAACCAATCCTTTTGTATCAATTTCATTTACTCTTCTTCTGTTTGCACTGTTCATTATAGAGCTGGGAACAGACCTTATAAAACTACATTTTTCAGACTTTTAAAATGAAATAACGATTTTTTAAATCACCTGAGAAGTCACACACTTGCTCAGACATTAAATTCTACTAGTGAAATCATGCAGAGCAAATTAAAAATATGATAATCCAAAATTAGCCAAAAGTACAACATTCTTTGCCAGCAGTACAGTAATTATTTTCAAAAATATATTTCAGCACTTTCACTAATGAGAAAAGGATTAACTGGATATGATGCAGAAGATTGACCTTGGAACGAATTTCCAAATATAAAGAATTGCACTTAACATCCACATGGCCAACAGGGCACCTCAGATAAGCCTCATGAATAACTAAGTAGCCAAAACATCATACTCCATTTTTCTTCAATGACCCACTTTATTATTATGCATGCCTAAGGCCCTTGTCCAGGAAGGCACTTTGATGTATTCATTATATAGCAATCTATGTTATTTGCATTTTTGGGAACTGAAGAAACAATGGAGCAATACTTCTTTTAAGGCTATATAGCCTTTGTATGCACATTGGTTCATCTCACAAAGAAACCTCTTTACAGTAGAGAAGGGATTTAGGCTGAAAGCCTGAACATTTCTTTGGTCTTTCACATCTTCCTTTCCATTGGCAAGAAAACCGCGCTGCTCAGCTTTGACACAGTGGCCGAATGAGGAAACTCTGACCACAGGACCTCAATGTCAGTCCTCTCTGTCTGATTGGTACTGAAGCATTTTACTATATCTGGCTCACTTCCTCTTGCAGAACATTCTGCGACTTCTCTGTGATGTTTTTTAGTTTGACAGCAGGGAGGCATAGGCCATGAGAGACTCACAGTGATGGCAACAGAAATTCTTGCCTGCTCCTAAGTAACCCCTACAAGGATTGGATGTTTAAATTTTGCTGCTCCCTGCTGTGCATTCTTATGCAAAGTAAAGCTATAGTTTGAGACCTAAAGAAGGGTAATACCTGAAATGTTGACTGCTTCTTTCCTCTAGATGCTGCCTGGCCTGCTGTGTTCTTCCAATCTCTTGTCTGTCTACATATAGTTTGGACTGCATTCTTCAAGAAGTTGGGGCAGCACGGTGGCTCAGTGGTTAGCACTGCTGTCTCACAGCGCCAGGGACCTGGGTTCGATTCCACCCTCAGGCTGTCTGTGTGGAGTTTGTACCTTCTCCCTGTGTCTGCGTTGGTTTCCTCCGGGTGCTCCAATTTCCTCCCACAGTCCTAAGATGTGTAGGCTAGGTGGATTGGCCATAATAAATTGCCTGTAGTGTTCAGAGATGAGTAGATTAGGGGGATGGGTCTGGTGGGGTGGGGGGGGGTATGCTCTGAGGGTCTTGTTGGGCCAAAGGGCCTGTTTCCACACTGTTGGGATTCTATGAAAAAAAAAGTTGCCATTTCCACCACTCTTCCTTACTAAGTAAAGGTTGAGAGTGGCACAGTCCTTGAAAGATCTATTAATTCCTGCTTCTTCTTTCCCTTTCAAGAGTCCACCCATCTGTTAACCTGAACTTTCACTGCCCCTGGGCTGATCCTTCTGGAGCGTATGACACAGGAAATTCTCATTCTTTCTGACGTTCCTCAAAGACTCCAGCTGCCCCGCCAGTCCGGAAATCCGGAACTCAAGCACTTTCAGATACTTCTTACACATGTGGCCCCCAGGACACAAGCAATCCTGAAGTTTTCACTTGGTGGATTGACTCTTTTGTTTTTGTCTCGCTTCCTTGACGGAAAGCTTGCATGACACCCAAACTGCCTCAGAAGAGCAAGGCCTGCCATTTCTACCACCCATGAGGCATTCTGGAGGGCAATGGCAGGCATTTCTCTGAATTCAACTTCACGGGCAGGGAGATGCGCCCAATGAGAGCTGCTAGCTAACCAGGGCCTGCAACTCTCGCACTTGGCAGTGCCCCCCAGAGGACCATCGAGGCTGCCGGGAGACAACCAACATCACAAGGACTAAGATATCAAATAATAGTTTTCTATTCAGCCTGGATGTTCTGCGGTTTGGGTTTGTGGGCCAAGTAGGGTAGAGAGATTAGAAACAAGAGCAGGGGTTTGGCTATTAGTAATCAAACCTCCCCCACCTTTGGTTCAGAGGTCTAATGTCTCAACTGTGCACAAATTAGTGCTCATCAAGGGACCACCTTCCCAAAACTGCCTGCACTGGTTTACAAGGCAGGAAGGGTGATTTTTATTAACCTATTGAAGCTTAGATACCTGCAGCAAAGGTGGGAATAGGCCCTTAATTCATCATTAATTAATCATTTAAGGGCCTCAACTAGAAGTGGCTGGGTATATAGATCTTGGGCGTTTCTGCCCAGAACTTAATTCAGGTAGACGCAGGCAGGCCAACTCTGTTTATGCAACTACCCAATCAGAGAGAACCTGAGTTGATATTTTGAGTCCATTATGCAAGCACACAGGTAGGTTCTAAGTAAGTGAGTGCTAAGAGAGCAAATGAGCAGCCTTGAAACACATCCTAGCCCAATCCATGAGCTTGGTGCATATTCTTTTGCATTGTCGCCTTTCTGTAGCCTTTCAATGCTAGTTGCTGGTACACCCTGTAAGGTAGGTTTGTGATTCCACAGCTGCCTGCCAGTGCGTCAGAGAATTGCCGTGATGATCCTGATGGATGGCAGATGCCAACATCAATGGCTGAGGGGTGTGTGTAGCTGCAGTCCATGAATGGTGCCTTGAGCTACATTTCAGTTGTACACAATATGGAGGTTGCTCAGAATAAGTGGTCATCTGAAGGTGCCAGGTAAATGCTTTGGTTTCCACAATGAGCCTTCCTGACATTGGGCTTCTTTGACGAGCTTGGTAAGATTGGTGTCTGAATATTAATAGGGCAAATTGTGGAAACAGTAAGACCTTTAATAAATTATAATCACTGTCAATTGGCAACTCGCCACTGCCTAGTGAGGATCTTGCCACTTGTGAAAAACCTAAAAGGTGATGCGAGATGCTGGGCATTGCTGGACTGCTCATCCAACTCTACCACAAATCTCTCCATAGAAATATTAATATATATTATTTCTAGTTACATTGCATCTGAGATACTTGTTGACCTCTAGTGACATACCAGGGTCAATGTAAGGGTAAGAATAAGTTCTCAACACGACCACTGAAACATCCTTATACAGCTTTAGAAACAAGCACAGTTCTGAAGACTCATTAGAAATTCTGGTGCTTCTCCTAAAAGCAGTCCTTTATATCCAGGTAGGCAGAACTTGCTCGTGGTCACTGTACCCTTCCAGGTCCTAACTGTCTTTCACAACATTTCCGTCTTTCACAACATTTCCCATTGATTCTCTACCACTGCCTTTAACAATGACTCTGTGTCTTTGTTCACTTTAATGCTCTCTCTCTCGTTGACTCCCATCACCTTCTTTGCAAGTTTCTGGCACAGCTCTCTCTCAGGTTCTGTTTTGTTGTTTTAAACACAGGAATACATAGGTGCCAGCTGTCACAAGTTCAAAATCAGATCTTCAGTAGAATATCATTCAATCCCGTCTATTTAGTACTCTCAGGTACACTCCACCATCTGATTCTTGTATACTTACAGGGGCCTGTAATGAGCTTATGCTCAATATAAGAAGTCAAACACTTGATATTCTAGGCTGAGTAGCCAAGTATAATGCTTCACTCACAACTATATTATTATTTTTATTCATTCCATGTTACCACTAAATTACAGTAGAAAAATACAGAAAAGTGTCACGAGCAAGGCTGCGAGGTGGACTTAGCTCATTTTCTAATTTTGTTACCATGGTTATTTGGACAATTGCATTTGATTATTAAAAACACCAATAAACAAGCTGACATTCCCACATCAATGGTATCAATGAGTGACTTCCATACAGTCCATCAGCTCCTCACATTTACCTTAGATCCATTACATAAGTATTTTATGTTCAGCAGAAAACCAACTTTAAATCATTTTGTGCCGATCTGACAAACTGATCAAAACATTTAAAAATAGATGAAAGAAGTATGCACTTGTCTACACTTACCAGCCGTAAATAGGAGCCTCCTCATTGGCACACATCAAATCATCCGATGAAAGTTGTGGTTGGTTTGCTCACTGAGCTGGCTCGTTCTGCAGACCTTTCATTACCCTGCTGGGTAACATCATCAGTGCAGCCTCCGATGAAGCGCTGTTGTGTTTTCCCACCTGGTATTTAAACTCTGAAGTCCAAAGGGTAATGAAACGTCTGCGAATTAACAAACCAGCTCGGCAAGTGAATTAGTTGTTTCAGCGGCGGGAGTCCGGGAGGAAGCGCGAGGGCAGCCTGGGAAGGTAAGCTTTTCGATTATAAAAGTCTTACCTCGCGTGACTCCATTTTTGGAGTGAGTAAGTGAGGTAATATATTTGGGCGGTTGCTTTACCCGAAACACTACCTAGGTAGTGTCTCCCACCCATCCTCCTCCTCGAACCAAGAAAAAAGGTTCTGAGCGCTGATTTGGTAAGGCTACTAGTTTTTTTTTAAATAGTCTGTTTGGGAATTCAGAACAGTGGGAATGGATGTTAGGGCAGTTGCATGCTCCTCCTGTAGAATGTGGGAGATAAGGGTCACCACTAGTGTCCCCACTGACTTCATCTGCAGGAAGTGCACCCAACTCCAGCTCCTCGGAAACCGCGTTAGGGAACTGGAGCTGGAGCTGGATGAACTGGATGATCATTCGGGAGGCTGAGGGGGTAATTGAGAGGAGTTACAGGGAGGTAGTCACACCTCACGTACAGGAAAAAAGTAGATGGGTTACAGTCAGGGGACGGAAAGGGAACAGGCAGACAGTGCAGGGATCCCCTGTGACCGTTCCCCTCAAAAACAAGTATACCGTTTTGGATACTGTTGGGGGGGACGACTTATCAGGGGTAAGCCATGGGGTACAGGTTTCTGGCACAGAGTCTGTCCCTGTTGCTCAGAAGGGAAGGGGGGAGAGGAGGAGAGCATTAGTCATTGGGGACTCCATTGTTAGGGGGACAGATAGGAGATTCTGTGGGAACGAGAGAGACTCGCGGCTGGTGTGTTGCCTCCCAGGTGCCGGGGTCCGTGATGTCTCGGATCGCGTTTTCGGGATCCTTAAGGGGGAGGGGGAGCAGCCCCAAGTCGTGGTCTATATAGGCACCAACGACATAGGTAGGAAAAGGGATGGGGACGTAAGGCAGAAATTCAAGGAGCTAGGGTGGAAGCTTAGAGCTAGAACAAACAGAGTTGTTATCTCTGGTTTGTTACCCGTGCCACGTGCTAGCGAGGCAAGGAATAGGGAGAGAAAGCAGTTGAACACGTGGCTACAGGGATGGTGCAGGAGGGAGGGATTCAGATACCTGGATAATTGGGGCTCATTCTGGGGTGGGTGGGACCTCTACAAATGGGATGGTCTACACCTGAACCAGAGGGGTACCAATATCCTGGGGGGGAAATTTGCTAATGCTCTTCGGGAGGGTTTAAACTAATTCAGCAGGGGGATGGGAACCTGAATTGTAGCTCCAGTGTACAGGGGGTTGAGAGTAGTGAGGTCATGAATAAGGTTTTAAGGTCGCAGGAGCGTACCAGCAGGCAGGAAGGTGGTTTGAAGTGTGTCTACTTCAACGCCAGGAGCATCCGGAATAAGGTGGGTGAACTTGCAGCATGGGTTGGTACCTGGGACTTCGATGTTGTGGCCATTTCGGAGACATGGATAGAGCAAGGACAAGGTTCTGGGGTTTAGATGTTTCAGTAAGATCAGGGAAGGTGGTAAAAGAGGGGGAGGTGTGGCATTGTTAGTCAAGGACAGTATTACGGTGGCAGAAAGGATGTTTGATAAGGACTTGTCTACTGAGGTAGTATGGGCTGAGGTTAGAACGAGGAAAGGAGAGGTCACCCTGTTGGGAGTTTCCTATAGGCCTCCGAAAAGTTCCAGAGATGTAGAGGAAAAGATTGCAAAGATGATTCTGGATAGGAGCGAAAATAACAGGGTAGTTGTTATGGGGGACTTTAACTTTCCAAATATTGACTGGTAACGCTATAGTTTGAGTACTTTAGATGGGTCAGTTTTTGTCCAATGTGTGCAGGAGGGTTTCCTGACACAGTATGTAGATAGGCCAACAAGAGGCGAGGCCACATTGGATTTGGTACTGGGTAATGAACCAGGCCAGGTGTTAGATTTGGAGGTAGGTGAGCACTTTGGTGATAGTGACCACAATTCGGTTACGTTTACTTTAGCGATGGAAAGGGATAGGGTTATAGGGCAAGAGTTATAGCTGGGGGAAAGGCAATTATGAGGCGATTAGGCAAGATTTAGGATGCATAGGATGGAGAAGGAAACTGCAGGGGCTGGGCACAATTGAAATGTGGAGCTTGTTCAAGGAACAGCTACTGCGTGTCCTTGAGAAGTATGTACCTGTCAGGCAGGGAGGAAGTGGTCGAGCGAGGGAACCGTGGTTTACTAAAGAAGTTGAATCTCTTGTCAAGAGGAAGAAGGAGGCTTATGTAGAGATGAGGCGTGAAGGCTCAGTTAGGGCGCTTGAGAGTTACAAGTTAGCGAGGAAGGACCTAAAGAGAGAGCTAAGAAGAGCCAGGAGGGGACATGAGAAGTCTTTAGCAGGTAGGATCAAGGAAAACCCTAAAGCTTTCTATAGGTATGTCAGGAATAAAAGAATGACTAGAGTAAGATTAGGGCCAGTCAAGGACAGTAGTGGGAAGTTGTGCGTGGTGTCTGAAGAGATAGGAGAGGCGCTAAATGCATATTTTTCGTCAGTATTCACACAGGAAAAAGACAATGTTGTCGAGGAGAATACTGAGATACAGGCTATTAGACTAGACGGGATTGAGGTTCATAAGGAGGAGGTGTTAGCAATCCTGGAAAGTGTGAAAATAGATAAGTCCCCTGGGCCGGATGGGATTTATCCTAGGATTCTCTGGGAAGCTAGAGAGGAGATTGCAGAGCCTTTGGCTTTGACCTTTATGTCGTCATTGTCTACAGGAATAGTGCCAAAAGACTGGAGACGAGCAAATGTTGTCCCCTTGTTTAAGAAGGGGAGTAGAGACAACCCTGGTAATTATAGACCAGTGAGCCTTACTTCGGTTGTGGGTAAAGTGTTGGAAAGGATTATAAGAGATAGGATTTATAATCATCAAAAAATGAATAATTTGATTAGGGATAGTCAACACGGTTTTGTGAAGGGTAGGTCGTGCCTCACAAACGTTATTGAGTTCTTCGAGAAGGTGACCAAACAGGTGGACGAGGGTAAAGCGGTTGATGTGGTGTATATGGATTTCAGTAAAGCGCTTGATAAGGTTCCCCATGGTAGGCTATTGCAGAAAATACGGAGGCATGGGATTGAGGGTGATTTAGCGGTTTGGATCAGAAATTGGCTGGCTGTAGGAAGACAGAGAGTGGTGGTTGATGGGAAATGTTCATCCTGGAGTTCAGTTACTAGTGGTGTACCTCAAGGATCTGTTTTGGGGCCAATGCTATTTGTCATTTTTATAAATGACCTGGATGAGGGCGTAGAAGGATGGGTTAGTAAATTTGCGGATGACACCAAAGTCGGTGGAGTTGTGGATAGTGCAGAAGGATGTTGCAGGTTACAGAGGGACATAGATAAGCTGCAGAGCTGGGCTGAGAGGTGGCAAATGGAGTTTAATGCGGAAAAGTGTGAGGTGATTCACTTTGGAAGGAGTAACAGGAATACAGATTACAGGGCTAATGGTAAGATTCTTGGTAGTGTGGATGAGCAGAGAGATCTCGGTGTCCATGTGCACAGATCACTGAAAGTTGCCACCCAGGTTGATCGGGTTGTTAAGAAGGCGTACGGTGTGTTAGGTTTTATTGGTAGAGGGATTGAGTTTCGGAGCCATGAGGTCAGTTGCAGCTGTCCAAAACTCTGGTGCGGCCGCACTTGGAGTATTGCGTACAGTTCTGGTCACTGCATTATGGGAAGGATGTGGAAGCATTGGAAAGGGTGCAGAGGAGATTTACCAGGATGTTGCCTGGTATGGAGGGAAGGTCTTATGAGGAAAGGCTGAGGGACTTGAGGCTGTTTTCGTTAGAGAGAAGAAGGTTAAGAGGTGACTTAATAGAGACATACAAGATGATCAGAGGATTAGATAGGGTGGACAGTGGGAGCCTTTTTCCTTGGATGGTGATGGCTAGCACGAGGGGACATAGCTTTAAATTGAGGGCTGATAGATATAGGACAGATGTCAGAGGTAGGTTCTTTACTCAGAGAGTAGTAAGGGCGTGGAATGTCCTGCCTGCAAAAGTAGTAGACTCGCCAACTTTAAGGGCATTTAAATGGTCATTGGATAAACATATGGATGATAATGGAATAGTTTAGGTTAGATGGGCTTCAGATTGGTTTCACAGGTCGGCGCAACATCGAGGGCCGAAGGGCCTGTACTGCGCTGTAATGTTCTATGTTCTATGTTCTAACCACTGCATCCGCAACCCGAGCTACAAATCTATTCAAGAACCTTAGACATCTGATGAAAGGTCACATACCTGAAATATTAACTCTGTTTCTCTGTCCACAAATGCTGCCTAACCTGCTGAGCATTTTCAATTGTTTCTGTTTTCATTTTACCGATGTTGATTGAGAGATTAGTATCTGTTTTCCAAATTATACCATAGCAACTTTTACATTCACTGAAGGGATCTTGGTTAAGCATGTCTGAAAAGCACCACCTTCAAAAAGACAGTCCTCCATTTAGTACTGCACAGAATTATTATGCTAGATTGTGTTCAAATCTATCAGGTGAGAAATGATCCCACAGCTTTGATTCAGAGGCCAGGCTTCTAACATGAAGTTTAAGTCTTTTGACAAGGCTGACAAATGATTCAAGGATAATTATTGTTTACTGAATATATTCCTTTATGGGTCTCATGTTCATTGAAGCATTACTCCTACTCCTTGGACAGCCTCAATTTTGCCTTTTGCTTATTCTAACTTAATACCCTGTAGTCCTCTTGCTATAGTTTTGTTGCAGTGTTCTATTTTTAAAGCTGAAAAACATAAGTTCTTCTGTCTTTATTATAATCCAAAGTTCTGATGTCTGGGATTAGTTTTTTGGTTCATCTCTGTGCTGCTTCCAAGATTTGAATATTCTCCCATATCTCAATGACCAGAACTATACATTGTCTTCAAGGTATCATCTGACCAGTGGGTTGTAACAGCTTAAGCATAATTTCATTCAACTTCTACTTTGCTGTTTCGGTTATATGGGTCAGCCTGGGTGATTGCTGCTCTACAGTGATTAGTCTCATTAAACTCTGATTAAACTAATAACCCAAGATCTCTTACAACTTCATCCTGTTAATTTCTGCTTCACTCTTGGGAATACATATGAAGCTCATTATCATCTTTCCATGTGCAATACTTTGCACTTGCCTGTATTAGATTTAATTTAGCAATATTACATGCACTTATACATATTTTATCCAACTAATTCTGTCTCAAGATGAACCAAACTGTTCATCATATTGGTACTAAGATAGGAGCTTGGACTGGAGTCAGCTATTCAGTCTTCAAGCCTGTGCTTATGCAATGGGAATGTGGGAAAGAATTGTTTCTTGAAAATGTAGTGAATAAGTGGTAATGAACCGGAACAAACTGTCTCCAACAGAGGAGGAAACAAAGATGGTGAAAATTTTCAAAAGGACACTGGATGGGCATTTGAGAAAAATAAATTTGAAGAGTGATGGGGATAGAGAAGGGAAATGGGACTGATTGAGTTGCCCTACAAAGCGCTGGCATGAACTTGATAAGCAAAATGGTCTCTTATGTGCCCTGACCACTTATGCCTGTTTACTGACCAATAACCTACATGAACCATAAGGTGCAGGATTTCCTTTGTTCTTTAATAGAATATGGGTGTTGCAGCAAGATCAGCATTTTTTAAGCATCTGTAATTGCAGTGGAATAGATTAGCTTGCCATGCTGTTGCTGAGAACATATAAGAGTGAATTGCTGAGAGTCTGGAATGACAAACAAGTCAGCCAGTCTAAGAATGGAAGATTTACTTCCCTGAAGGATACTGAGGACTCGAACATGTTTTTTCAAAAATCTATGGCTAGTTTATGACACCATTACTGAAACTGGTTTTAAATTCCAGATTTAGCTGTTGGGTTTTGTCAACTGCCATGGTGGGATTTGAAATTAAGTCTCCAGGTCTGTGTCTTTCAATTATTAGCCCAGTGACATGACCACTACACCACCATTTCCCCAAATTCCTTAATGAACATTGACACCATAACTTTTCCCAATATGTAGTAACACAGTTTACTAATAATATATTTGTGAACTACTTTGCAAAAACAAAATAAAACTGGCTCAGAAAATGTAATTTATTTTATGGAAACTAGACAAAAGAGGTAAGCAATGAAATAATGAAGTAACTGTTCTGAACGATCAGAAAATAACATAAAAGATTATTTTTGGAAGGATTACCTAAAATGCCTAATGCTTCATATAATAATGTTTTCCCCTTGTTTCTGCACGCTATAATTCATTCCCCAGGCATGCAGGGTGGGCAAGTAACTTTATTTAAGGTCAGCTGTCACTTGTTAAACAAGTGTGACCCTGTTGATCTCATTCTCCAGTTTTCCCTCATTATGGAAATTGCTTTGGCTGCTTCCCTTGATGGTCCTGCCAAGAAAAAGAAGTCACCATGCAGGAAAATATGTAAAGAACCATGTCCAACCCTGAATTCCTCCTGTCTGAACTGTACACGCAGAATAATTTCAGGGTTCCATTATTAGCATCAAACATTTCCAGGTTAAGCTGCATGCAGCACAGTCAAGATACAGAATAAAGTTTTCTCCACCTTTCCTTAGCAATGTGTTCCATCTCAGAAAATAACTTGTATGGTATCATTGTGACAGCTCTTTTTCCTCATTTGGAGTGTTATGATGAGAATTCATGATACGTTACAATTTTATTTGGGATATTGGGTTCTAAAGCAGGGGAAAAATTGAAAGTTCAGATTGTAAAAACAGCATTTATAAGAAACTTGCAGATTAGGGCAGCACAGTGGCACAGTGTTTAGCAATGCTGCCTCTCAGTATCAGGGACCCAGATTCGATTCCATCGATTGTGTGTGGGTTTTGCACATTCTCGCCGTGTCTGTGTGGGTTTCCTCCAGGTGCTCTGGTTTCTTCCCACCATTCAAAGATGTGCAGGTTAGATGGACTAGCCATGGGAAATGTGGGGTTACAGGGATAGGGTAGGGTGTTGGGTCTAGGTGGGATGCTGTTTGGAATGTTGGTGTATACTTGATGGGCTGAATGGCCAGATGCCACATTGTAGGGATTCTATGATTCTGCAGCACGTAATATTGTTGTGACACCAGTAATGCTATTTCCAATCTCACCGCTCGAGCATAGGTTCCAGTGTAGCTGGAATGGGGCTGCAACAGGAAGATGACCAGCGGTGCTATTTAGTGGGATTGGAATTGTGGTCTTGTTATGCATGAATGGAAATTGGCCAGGGCTGCTGCTCAAAGTGGTGAATTGTTGCTTCTGATTCCAATGGTTTGGTTCAGACCATTTGCTCATTGCTCAGTGCTCTGTTACCAGCCTCTTTGGCCTGCATTATGGTAGGAGGAGGAATAGAAACAGCACAGATGTGGGCACATTACTCATAGGAGAAGGAGTAGGAGTGGGAGAAAGGCTTTCCGTTGGCAATACAAATCACTAAGGGTTTCCATGGCTCATTACACTTCATCCTGAGCCAGTATGTGCAGTGCATCCATTTAATAGAAGAGGTCCTCATTGAAATCGGATACCTATTGCACATGCAGGAACAATGCAACCATGCAACAAGGCATGGATCAAGCTAGCAGAGGTTGTGAAGTCGATTGCGGCTATGAATTCACGTGTGCTGACATTCTTCCAAGTTGGAACAGGAAACATCACTACCATCTCCCATTTTGCCAGTCATACATATGGGAGGCAGTTGCTGCTTTATATCCTAGGAATATACTGTGTTCTCTCCAACCAGAAGGATGCAGCAGAGTACATTTTCCTAGAATACAATCCCAACAATGTGGAAGCAAGACATTCAGCCCGTTGAGTCCACACTGACTCTCCAAAGAGCATCCCACCCAGACCCACCCTCCTACCATATTCCTGTAATCCTGCATTTCCCACAGTTAATCCACCTGCCCTGCATATCTCTGGACACTATGGGCCTTTTAGCATGGCCAATCCAACTAACCAGCACATCTTTGGACTGCGGGAGGAAACCGGAGCACCCGGAGGAAACCCACACAGACACGGGGAGAATGTGCAAACTCCACATAGACAGGCACCCGAGGGTGGAATCAAACCCGGGTCCCTGGCGCTGTGAGGCAGCAGTGTTAACCACTGAGCCATTGTGCCACCCTAACAGTGATGCGTCCGATGGTTCAGGCTGTCACCAACTGTGCACATGTGGCTTTGACCATTGGCTCAATGTCCAGTTGGTGGGTAATCATACTCACCACATCATGCCAGTGAAGGCTATCAGACTGGCAGATCTTTATTCTGCACTAATTCATTGGTTCCTTGGTATTTGAGTAACTGCATCAAAGCAGAAGTTGGCTGCTGGGTAAGGGCTATTTGGTCTCCACTGAGTTCATGTCTCTGGCTTTAAGTTGAACCCAGCTCACACAAGGTGAAATGAGGTAGAAGTGTCTACCCATGACATCAAGGCAGCATTTTACCAAATATAACATCAAAGAGCCTTAGAGAAACTGAAGTCAAATTTGCAGATGGAGTTTAATTTAGATAAATCTGAGATTATGCATTTCAGTAAGGCAAATCAGGGCAGGACTCATACACTTAATGGTAGGGTCCTGGGGAGTGTTGCCAGACAAAGAGACCTTGGAGTGCAGGTTCATAATTGCTTGAAGGTGGAATCACAGGTAGACAAGCTCATGAAGAAGGCGTTTAATACGCTTGCCTTTACTGGTCAGTGCATTGAATACAGAAGTTGGGGTAGAAACACAGCAACATAGAAGATAGGAGCAGAATGAGGCTATT
Source organism: Rhincodon typus (assembly GCF_021869965.1). Lineage (NCBI taxonomy): Eukaryota > Metazoa > Chordata > Chondrichthyes > Orectolobiformes > Rhincodontidae > Rhincodon > Rhincodon typus. The sequence goes on from NC_063356.1 coordinate 24,808,318, forward strand.
CAGCCCTTCGAGCCTGCTCCGCCATCCTTCACGATCATGGCTGATCGTCCAACTCAACAGCCTAATCCTACTTTCGACCCATAACCTTTGATCCCATTCGCCCCTAGTGTAATATCTAGTCGCCTCTTGAATACATTCAATGTTTTGGTATCAACTACTTCCTGTGGTAATGAATTCCACAGCCTCACCACTCTTTGGGTAAAAAAAAGTCTCCTCATTTCCATCCTAAATCATCTACCCCAAATCCTCATACTGTGACCCCTGGTTCTGGACACACCCACCATCGGGAACATCCTCACTGCATCAACCCTGTCCAGACCTGTTAGAATTTTATATGTCTCTATGAGATCTCCCCTCATTTGTTTGAACTCTAGTGAAAACTATTGTCAACCTAGTCAATCTGTCCTCATATGTCAGTCCCACCATGTCTTGATGCAGTTGTAACAACTTCTTAGAATCTGAGGAAGGGGCACCGGACCCAAAACGTTAACTCTGACTTTTTTCTTCACAGATGCTGCCAAACCTGTTGAGTTTTCTAGCAACTTTGTTTTTGTTCACAGAATCTGAAGTAACTTCTGTCTATATGCAACAAAACTTAGACAATATTCTAAGCTGATAGGTAACAAGAGGTGACAATGGCGGCTATTCTATTCTATTCTAACAGGTATCATTCACACCAGGCAATGCAAATCTCCAACAAATCTAACCATCTCCCCTTGATATTCAATGGCATTACCATTGCTGAATCCCCAGCTGTCAATGTCTTGTCTGATTAAGGTCTTCTGCCAGATAACTTAAAACTCTTTCTTTCTCCATTCTCCATTATCCTTCCTTTGGAGCTTTTTCTGTAATTGGATTTTCACTAACTGGGCGAACTAAACTTCACAAATAGTGGAAAATGTGCCTCAATGTTTCAAAAATGATTGCCTCATTCCACCAGAAAAGAAACCACACAGTCATAGTTTACATGGAACAAGCTAAAAAGTTGAAATACATTGCAGTCAAATCACTTCACAAAATAAACATTTGACAAAACCTCATACCAAACAAAATCTGGACATAGTTTCAATATCCAAACTATTTGCATATCTTAATATTTTGTGGTCATAAACTATTCAGGTAATGGATTATGTACTGTGTTCTATGGTACTATTTATACTGGGATAATTATAGAGCACTAAGATGGAATACCATTAGAGCCTTGTTTTAACAAGTTATTATCTGAAGTTCATTCCACAAGCTTTCTAAGATATGTCACAGGCAATACATCCCATGTGTGTGCACACATGTGTGTGTGCCATGTGGTGCATAGAGTACATTTTTCCATTATGTTTTGATACTGCTGAGTGGGTTGCTAGGCCACTCCATAGGGCATTTAAGAATCAACCATATTGCTACAATTTTTGAAATTAAAATTTAGTTAGGAAATTTGGGCTTCACCAGATGAGTCAGCATTTATTGTCCTTGAGAAGATGGTGGGAGCTGCCTTCTTGAACCACTGCAATCCATTTGGTGTAGGTACATTGGCAGTGCTGCTGTTGAGAGAATTCCAGAATTTTGATCTTATGTCAGTGGAGGATTGATGATATATTTCCATGTCAGATGGGGAGTGGTTTGGAGGGGAAATTGCAGCCATTGGTGTTAAGATATATCTGCTGCCCTTGTCCACCTGGTGAGTAGTGGTCGGGGCTTAGGCAGTATTCTCTAAGCAGCCTTCCTCAATTTCTAGTGCATCTTGCAGTCAATATACACTGCTGGTATTGTGCTTTAGAGGTGAAGGGTGTGAATTTTTGAGGATGGGGGAACAATCAAATTGGCTCCTTTGTCCTGAATAGTGACAAGCTCCTTGAATGTTGATGGAGCTGCACTAAACCAGGCAAGTGGACAGTATTTCATCACTTGCATGACTTGAGCCTTGCAGATGGCAGACAAGTTGTGGGAAATCAGGAGAGGAGTTACTGTCAGGAGAGACTGCAGGATTCCCAGTCTCTGACCTACTCTTGTAGTCACATGACCAGTTCAGTTTCTGGTCAATGGTACCCTCGATAATGAAGCAATCAGCAATGGTAATGCCACTGAAGGTCAAGGGGCAATAGTTCGTTTCTTTCTTGTTGGACCCGGTAATTGCTTGGCACTTGTGTGACAAGAATGTTAGTTTCCACTTGTAACCCCGACCATTGATACTGACTGGAACTTGGTGTAGTTGGACATGGACTACTTCAAAGTTTGAGAAATCATGAATGGTGCTAAACATTGTGCAAGCATCAGCAAATAGCCCCCCGTCTGACCTTATGATGGTCGGAAGGTCATTGATGAAGCAGCTGATGACAGTTGTACCTACCATGTGGTACAGTGTTAGTGTTTGTACCTCTGGACGAGGAATCCTAGGTTCAAATCCCGCCTGCTCCAGAGTTGTGTAAGGACACCCCTGAACAGGCTGAGCAGAAAATATTATCCTGAGGAACTCCTACAGTGATGTCTTGGAATTGCATGACTGACCTCCAACAGCCAGTTTCCTATGTACTTGGTATGACTCTAAACAGCTGAGAGTTTTCACTCTGATTCCCATTGACTCCAGGTTTGTTAGGGGTCCATGATACTACACTTAGTCAAATGTGGCCTTGAGATCGAGGGCAGTCACTCTCACTTCACCTCTGGAGCTTGCCAAAGCAGGTAATGATGTAATATTTCCTTCCCCAAATTTCATTAATGAACCAAATGAGTTTTCACAACAATGTTGTATTTTAATTAATGGGATTAATATATTATTCTAGATTTAATTAACTCAATTTAATTCCTGCAGTAGACAAATAGAATTTGAACATGGACTAGTTGAGCATTAGTCCACACCTCTGAATTACTCGTCCAGTAATATTATGAAAATGGTGTTGGTTGAGTGATACTATTTTCAGTCTTACACATAACCAGAACTGTATCACGGGTTTGTATGATTAAATCGATCAGATAACCTATCAGGGCTGATTTGTTTCTACTTCTAAAGTGCCCAGTGGAAGCAGGGATACTGTAAAAACCATATCAGCTTGTGAACTATTTTAACTTCAAACGTTAGAATAGATCAAATATTTTATGAAGCTCAATTTATATTAAAGACAGGAAATTTGGGGAGAGAGATTTGGAGAAATAAAGACAAATAGCAAAGCGAACTAAAAATGTTTTAATCTTGTTTTAATTTGTTTTGAATACCACTGTATTATATCAACTGAAGTGCAGACTATAGTGAAATCACAAAGAGTCAAATTTGGATAACCCACAATTCTGGTTGTGTTGAAGTTGTCAACAATCATGTTGAATGACAAATCCAATAGAAAGATGTTCATAATAAACTAAAATTCCAGACTAGCAAGTCTGAATTAGCTGAACATGTGCAAGCTTTTATATGATCATGCCAAGCTATTGGCGTGTGGTTAGGTTATATGAATATTGCGTCATGTCTCATAGTTAATATGTCAGTGTACCTTTAAGAGACATGATCATGATATCATCTCTGCATCATAGCATGTGGCCTGAAGGTATAAAAGTCTCAAAATTCATCTTAAATTGGACCACTTGAAGATTGAAATGCTAATGGTAGCATGCTACTCTTTCTAATAAAAAAGCTTATCATTAGCCCAGATACACATGTAAGTTCTTTTTTAATAATTAGTGAGCTGTTCTAGGCATCCGTTAGATCTTTCAATACCCACGTTCCAATTTTTCATGTTATGAGGCATAACATGAACATTACTACATCAGGTAAAGGTATTCTGCTGAGTTTGTCAACCATTCTGAAGCACAAGCAGTTCGACAAGCAGGCATTCTCTCTGGCAAAGAACAGGATGAGAATGGCAGGTTAACCTGATATCAAAAAAGTCCTGCTCATGTAGTTCATCACAGCTTTAGCTGAGAAAATTCCATCTCCCATCCGATTCTGGAAGAGGAAATCACCTTGACAAAGAAGGACACCACATGGAGATGTCCTGTTGTAATGGCCTGACTGCTTTTTGAGCCAAGGCGGGGTGTTGTCTTTGGCAGGTAATCATTGAGCGTGCGGTCATTACAGCAGCAATGTTTAGCTGCAAAATGGTCCCGCAAGATTCTGAAAGGGTATTTCCCAACTCATTTTTAAAGGTCTGAACAAACCAAAAATAAATATTTTTCCCTCATATTTACGGTGTTATTGAATTGTTTCACAGAGCACTGTTGTCTGCAAATCCAGATACATAGGTGCCTCCTCAGCTCTTGATGCTTTGCTTGACAAGATTGTGTGGGCTGATACCCTGTAATTTAATTTATTTATGACTTCACTATGTATTACAGTTAACAGTCCTCATTTTTGTTGGTCATGTATAATTTCTCTAATAAAGCTCATTCTGATGTTTGAGTAGCGATATTATTGCAATTCACATGTTGGATGGCAAGAGCCTCGAGAACCAAGAGAAACAGCAATTTCCTTAAATATACTGAAGATGTAGGAATTAATAATAGCACTCAAAATTCCAGGAAAGAAACTACACAATATAGGCAATTACTGTGTATACCATGTGGGAAAATGACAGAGTAGCACTTATCTATAAATTCCAATTATATTTAAAACTGCAAAATCAACAAAAAATGTATAATTGTAATATGCACAAACAAATGTATAAACCAGAAACATCCTTCATACCTACAAGAAAGTACAAATAATCCTGAAAAGGATTCTGGTTCTGTTAAATTGCCAAGGATGGGAATAGACTGCAGTGCAAGAAGATAACTGCAATCTCATTTGCTGTTGGCTGTGGAAAAATATAGGTCATCTCTTGCAGAGCATCTGTAGTCCTCAGATAGTAGTGAAAAGCAACATCAGTAATCCAGCAGCTAAATCAAACCACTGGTTTATATAGTTTTCAAAACGTACAGCAGCTCCAAATCCTCTTTGTGATGTTTCTATATTTAGCCAATGCTTTTTGGCTTTTACCATCTGGCCTCTCTAGACTGTTAATTTCAAATGATGGTTCTCAAAATTAAATTGAAGAAAATATAAGTTGTGTAAACTAGAAAGTGGGGGCAACAGTAGATTGAATGATAGAATCATAAAATCATAGAATCCCTACAGTGTGGAAACAACCCTTTGGCCCAACAAGTCCACACTGACCCTTGGAGCATCCCACCCAGACCCACCCCCTTATAACCCACCTAAGCTACACATCCCTGAACACTACGGACAATCTGCCTAACCTGCACATCTTTGGATTGTGGGAGGAGACCAGAGTAGCTGGAGGAAACCCATGCAGACACGGGGAGAATATGCAAACTCCACACAGACAGTCCAAGTCAGTCTTGTGTTTCTTCACTGTTCCATATGTAGTGTCACATTTTTTATCCAAAGCAATGTTTGGTTTCATGAATGCTCTTTATGCATACCGCAAGACCATACATTACAATTAAGAACTAATTAAACTACATAAAGTATAGAATAGTTGATTACAATAGGGCTTAAGTTTTCCCTCTCCAAGATTTACTCATACAAATTGATATTGCAGTCATGGGAGCCACCAATCATGATGTCCCTGCAATATGCAAGAATTTGTAAATTTGATCCAACCCTATCACTTTGGGTGTTACTATTGCAACATTGGAAGGTATAAACTTATACTTTCAATTCCCTAAGAAAAATTCTCCCTTCAAAAACACTAGAAAAACAAAATCACAAATGAAATCTCTAAAATCATTGATTGTGTTACTGTACTTCACAATAATTATTTATTACAAATAAATAATTTGTAGCCACGGGTAAACAAAAGTCTAAACTATCAACATATAATTGAAATTACAGTTGAAATTTGAACTCACTTTTAAAAACTTTACACACACATACAGACTGACGAATACATACCAACAAAAAGAAAACCTATTATAATGGGAAGGCGGGGGAAGGAAAAATAATGGGTAAATGCAGTTCAATAGCACCAGTTGCAGGATTAGATAAGATGTTATTTTGCTTGTAGAGCCGTTTGTATAAGTGTGTGCATATGTGTGTGGGGGGTTTAGTGTGGGGGGAGGAGAAAAAGAGGGAGAGGGGTCACGAGAAAGAGAGAAAATAATAATTACTTTCACTGCAGAGAAAGAGAGACAGACAGAAAGACAGAATCTGCTCTTTCAGCAGTCTGGAAATTTCTCTCCCTCTATTGCAAATATCCAAGCTATTCACCTGTCCAGGGGCCAAGAGTCATCATCAGACTGTTGATTCCCAGCATTCACAACCAGTCACATTTTCACAAACTACTCAGCAATCTGTTACACAAAAAATCTTAGTCTGCACACATCCAGTGCCATGATGTATTATCTCTCCTCCAACAGTCTCTTGCAAAGTAATAGCATAAGTGCAATCCTCCTTGCTGGTATTGGTCTAGGGTATTGATAACTTTTTGGGAAAGGAAATCAATGTAACCTCTTAGGCAGAACATTGGCTTAATCTTGATGAATAGGTTATTTACATATTACATCAAAGCTAATGACACTACATCTACAATACATTCTCTTAGGAGACATCAGACTCAAATTAAGTATACATTCACATTATAGCTATTAAAACATTCTCACAAAGAATTAGTAACAAACACTGAACTCTAACAACTCACTAGAAAGTCTGGTTAGCTTCTCCCAAGGACAGTCTGTAATATCCTGATGGACAGAGACTCTCTCATGTTGCCAGTTTACTTATTCAATTCCAAGCTGCCTTACACAATAGTCTCCACAGATTGTAAATAGACCAGAAAACCATTATTAAGTTAGTACAAGCTGATTTTATGAACTTAGTCCCAACATCAACTGTCATTTCATCGAGTAGGCTTCCTTAGTTGAAAACTGAATTAATTAAAATTTGCAGATACTGTTTTGAGATTAACTGTAGATTTGTTTAAATATTTTCTGTTCCACAAGCCAAAGAATTAAACACTCAAGTTAAATTACTAAAAAAAAATCAATGGAAGAAAATTTATATTTGCAATTTGGCCAATTAAAGCTGTAGTGATTGTAATGAGGTCAGCCAGGTGGACTTCATAGAATATGAGTTCCCTGATTGGGGCTGTTAATTAGGGAGCCCTGGCTGACAGATAAGAACATGAGTGTCAGATATCTGACTGAAAGCTGGCTCTGACGGAGCTGGTTCAGTGTCAATGACTCTGCACGTGTAAATAAAGGGTGACTTGGTGACAGGATGCCAGCCTCTGTGGAGTTATTTCAGAAGGCAAATTGATTCAGCTTTAAGTGGTCTCAAAATCAGAAAATACTCTAAGTCAATTCAACAATTCTCTTGACATATGTAGGCAATCTAGATAATCTCAGGCCCATCTTGCACCAGTTAAATGGGAGACACTTACACCATTCATAATTTTATTTGGAGGAAGACAGTGGTACAGTGGTAATGTCACTGGACGAGTAACCCAGCACCTTTAGCTAACACTCTGGGGACATGACTTCAAATTCCATCAAGGACAGCTAGTGCAATTTAAATTCAATTAATAAATCTAGAATTGAAAGCTAATCTCAGTAATGGTGACCATGACAACTGTCATCAATTGCTGTAAAAACTCATCTGTTTCACCAATTTCCTTTCATGAAGCAAATATGCCATTTTTATCTGTCTGACCTATATGCGACTTTAGACCCACAACAACATAGTTGATTCTGAAATGTCTAAACAAGCCCTTAGGTTCAAGAGGCAACAAATGTAACATTCACGTCTCATGAAAGAATGTTTAAACTTGGATATCTTTCATAGTAAGGATATTTGAGGAGGGAAAGAAAATAAAAGAGAGATCTCTCTAATGGGCAGACAATACATGATAAACGCCTTTCTCATTTTAAGTAATAAAATAGACCAAACACTTGAAAGGTTACAATTATGAACTGGCATTAATTTGTCAGACAAATAATGAGAGAAATTGTGACACCTCACTTCATTCAATCAAAAAGGAGGCAAACTGCAAACTGGGAAATCAATGGATCAAAAGTCAAAGAGAGGCAACAGAATTAATATAGTTTTACTACCCAATCCTTGGTAGGACGTAAATGGCACAAGTAGTGGGAAAGATAATATAATGAAAAGTGGTTCTTTATGAACACTTAAATCTGTTTACAAATTTACTTAAAACTCATTCTGTAAATATATATTTGATAAACTGTGGCACAGAGCCACATTTTTCTTTACTCTTCAAGTAACAAAAAAACATTGTTAATCTAACTAAGCGGTCTCCTCTAAGCGGATGATTTCAATGGAAAAGGAAACCAGGCACAGTCCAAAGGGGCTGTTAATTTGCCAAGAGCATGTTCCACATGATCTTGCAAGGACCAATTCCAACCCCTGTGTGGTAGCGATCCATTCTACCATGGAGCTGTTTTAAAAACAACAAAATTACAACTTCTTTCACAACAGACTACGATTTTAAGAGTTGGTTCTTGACTTTATAGAACTTATAACACAAAATTCAACATGTTGACATAGCTTCACAAAGACTATGGTCTGTTATTATTGTTGACTGTCATTCATTGATGAGGATGATTGCCTTCCATGAGTCTGAAGATGGCTGATGAAGCTAAATCAGGAACTGCAGACTTTATGACACACTAGGGGTCATTCTAATCTGAATGTGTAATCAGATATTCTTCGTCATGGCTTGTTCTTTTTTGCCTGTTCCACTTTCCCTCTTCATTTTGTTGTTGCTGGGTGTAAAATTGCTGGGGACTCTGCCTCCTCCCTAGCTCAGTCCAAGGTGATGGTGGGTGAGGAGTTGATGTCAATATTCTGTTCTTCAAATGGGCCTTCAAGTCATCCTTGAAGCATGCCTTTTGTCCTCCAGTGTCCTCCACTGGGGCATCTGCTCTGACTAATCTGGGAGAAGAAGACCGGCTTCTGGATCATGGCTTCTGTCATCTAACCTACACAACCAACCAAATAAAACATGATGGCGAGTGATCATAGTTCAACGCTTGTGATGCCTGTGTTTGAGAGGACATTGATGACTATGTACAGCAGTATCTAATAAATGGTGTTACTCTGAAGTCTAGGCCTGAAACCAGTTCTTGAATTTGCCATCTCCTCAACCATTATACAGCAAACATTTTAATGTAGAACATTATATGCAGCGACTATTTAAAGCACAGTAAACCACCTGACAGAGGAGACTACCCTCTCATCTAAACAACATGGGTTGATAACATCAATGAGAATTTTTAAGCAATCTAAAGCTGTCAAGTATTTTGTCAAAAATGTGGTTTTAAAACCCCACATCAGCAAATATAGGACTGGCCAGCCTTCCACCAACTATATATTGACTGTAACAAAAGAAGTCACTTCTCAATGGTGTGCTAAAGTCTAAGGAACATACCAAGCACAGAGTGAAGGCACACAATTTTAAAAAATGAGGTAAAGGTTGGTGATGGCTTGCAAATCTAAATTGTTTAGATGGAAGAACATTACACAGCAACATTGGTAGATTAGTTGAGTGACCAAGATGCTACTAAATAGTATTCTGGCCCAAAATAAGGTATAGAGCTGGATGAACACAGCAGGCCAAGCAGCATCAGAGGAGCAGGAAAGCTGACGTTTTGGGTCTAGACCCTTCTTCGGAAATAGGGGAGGGGAAGGGGATTCTGAAATAAATAGAGTGAGGGGGGAGGCGAATGGAAGCTGGAAAAAGGAGCAGATAGGTGGAGAGGAAATGGACAGGTCAAGGAGGCGGGAACAGAGCCAGTAAAGGTGAGTGTAGGTGGGGAGTTAGGATGGGGGTTGGTCACTCAAGGGAAGATGGACAGGTCAAGGAGGCGGGGATGAGGCTGGTAGGTAGGAAATGGGGGTGGGGGTGAGGCTTGAGGTGAGAGGATCGGATAGGTGTTAGTAAAGACGGATAGGTCAAGGAGGCGGGGACGAGCTGGGCTAGTTTTGGGATGAGGTCAGGCGTGGGGAGATTTTGAAGCTTGTGAAGTCCACATTGATACCATTGGGCTGCAGGGTTCCCAAGCGGAATATGAGGGGCTGTTCCTGCAACCTTCGGGTGGCATCGTTGTGGTACTGGAGGAGGCCCAGGATGGACATGTCGTCCAAGGAGTGGGAGGGCGAGTTGTAGGTTCGCAAGTGGGAGGTGCAGTCATTTGTCGCGAACCAAGCATAGGTGTTCCACAAAGCGGTCTCCAGGCCTCCGCTTGGTTTCCCCAATGTAGAGGATGCCACATCGGGAACAGTGGATACAGTATACCGCATTAGCAGATGTGCAGGTGAACATCTGTTTAACGTGGAAGGTTTTCTTGGGGCCTGGGATGGGGGTGAGGGGGAGGTGTAGCACTTCCTGCGGTTGCACGGAAAAGTGCCAGGGGTGGTGGGGCTAGTGGGGAGTGTGGAACGGACAAGGGAGTCATGGAGAGAGCGGTCCCTCTGGAAGGCAGATAAGGGTGGGGAGGAAAAATGTCCTTGGTAGTGGGATCATATTGCAGGTGGCAAGAAGTGGCAGAGGATGATGCGTTGGACCCGAAGACTGGTGGGGTGGTACATGAGGACGAGGGGGATTCTGTTTTTGTTGTTATTGTGGGGATGGGGTGCGAGGGATGAGTTGCGGGAAACACGAGAGATGAGGTTGAGGGTGTTTTCGACTTCTGTGGAGGGGAAGTTGCAGTCCTTGAAAAACATGGACATCTGAGATGTCCGGGAGTGGAACGCCTCATCTCGGGAGCAGATGCGGCAGAGACGAAGGAATTGGGAATAGGGGATGGCATTCTTGCAGGAAGGTGAGTGAGAGGAGGTGTATTCTAGGTAGCTATGGGAGTCGGTAGGCTTGAAATAGATATCGGTTTCCAGGTGGTTGCCAGAGATGGAAATAGAGAGGTCAAGGAAGGAGAGAGAGGTATCGGAGATAGTCCAGGTGAACTTAAGGTTGGGGTGGAAGGTGTTAGTAAAGTGGATGAACTGTTCGAGCTCCTCGTGGAAGCACGAGGCGGCGCCAAAGCAGTCATCGATGTAACGGAGGAAGAGGTGGGGGATAGTGCCAGTGTAGCTGCGGAAGAGGGACTGTTCCACATATCCTACAAAGAGGCAGGCACAGCCTGGGACTGTGCGGGTACCCATGGCCACCCACTTTGTCTGTAGGAAGTGGACCAACCCCCATCCTAACTCCCCACCTACACTCACCTTTACTGGCTCCATCCCCGCCTCCTTGATCTGTCCGTCTCCTCTCCACCTATCTGCTCCTTTTTCCACCTTCCATCCGCCTCGCCCCACGCCCCATTTATTTCAGAATGTCTTACCCCTCCCCCATTTCTGAAGAAGGGTCCAGACCTGAAACGTCAGCTTTCCTGCTCCTCTGATGCTGCTTGGCCTGCTGTGTTCATCCAGCTCTACACCTCATTATCTCAGATTCCCCAGCATCGGCAGTTCCTACTATGTCAGGACACTGAGATTTGAACACTGGATATCGCTCAGAAAAAAAATGAGCTGAAAAGCAACCTTGCAACTGAGAAGCACAGATACAGAAATTTGCAACAAGAAAACTAATTAGGGCAAAATTAATGTACTTGTGGAGGATGGAGAGTTGACACCGTATTTGAGTTTGCAAGAGAAAGTAAGATTTGCATTTATATGACACTTTTCACAACCTCAGGATGTCTCAAAGCACTTCACACCAATTAAATACTTTAGATTGTAATTGTGAATGTAGAATACGATGCTCTGCAGCCAATTTGTGCACAATTGGTCACAGAAACAGCAATGAAATAATGACCAGATAATCTGTAATATAAGTGTTAACGCTAGAATAAATATTGACAAAAACCAGCAATAATTTCCTGCACCTCATCAAAATAGTGCCATGGGATCTTTTATGCTCATGCATGGGGCAGACAAGGGTCTTTGCTCTAAGATCACATGTGAAAGGCAGCATCCCTGACAATAAATTCTCTCAGTATTGCCTCAAAGCTCTGGAGTGTCAGCCTCACATTTTGTCCTCAAGTCATTGGAACAGGGCTTAAATCTACAACTTTTTGCCTCAAGAGATGAGTGTGCTACCAGAGAAGAAAACTTAACAAGACAAAGATAATCAAAACTCCGAGAGAAACAAATTTGAAAACAGTAAAAAACGTTGTATAGTAAATAACTTATTGCTTAGACAGGGCATGATTTCTAATATTTCCTTGATGACTTTCCTGTATACAAAAACTTTGCAGCGATTAAAAAAAAGCTTAATTGCTTCCGTACTTATTTTGGCACTTTGCAATTTGTGTTTGTATTTGAAGGGAAAATGGTTAATGGCAAACATCTGGTCTTAATGTGAGAACATTGTTATGCTTGTATCAGGCATTATTCTAATGTAATTGATTTTTCATGTAATATTTATAATTTAAGTATAGATTTGAATGAAGGCTTTTGTTATCAAGGATATATATTAACACAGGACTTTGTGAAATATATGTTAATCAAATCATTGTCTATTAATTTGCACTTTTTGCTATCTTTGGTAGCAGTATAGAAGTTTCTGACAATGTTTCCAATCAAAATTACAAATTCATATATTTTAGAAGCAGTTGTGCATTTGTCTTTTATCGACTAGAGATCATTTTGATTTTCACTCACAATGAGAAAGTGAAAAAGATAGTATCAGCTGCCTGTTATAAATTTCAACTGACTTTTATGGAAATATAAATCAGGAAAGATGTATAACACATGGATGAATCATCGTTCAAAAGTCCCCTCCAAAACAATAGCATCCTGTCTCAGAACTATGTTGTCATTGCCTCAGTGTCACTTGGTCAATATCCTGGAATTCCCTTCCTAACAGCACTCTGTGTACATCCACACCACATGCACTGTAGCAGTTCGAAAAGGTGGTTCATCATCAAATAGATGAAAGAAATGATTGGCAAATAAGTTTTGGCCTTGCTAGCAAGCCTCACATCCTATGAGCAAATAATAAAAACTAATACCCGAGGCATATGTTAAAGCTCGTTGGCTAACTTTCTATGTCTGCACTTTGCTGCCAATATTTTACCATTCAGCTTAAATGAAATTTGCACTTTATTCAGATTTGGTTTCAACAATTGAGAAATTAAGCAGCTTTCTTTTACTATTTATCTGTGACTTGAATAATTCAACAGAGACTTAACGTGCTTTGACTACTAGAAACATTGCTGAAAGTTGCAAATGGGCAGCTATTATTGCTAGTGTAAATCTGAACTTGGTACAATTTTCTGACTGACTAGTATGCCTGCTGCAGAATTATTTTTATATCAAAAAACATAAAACAAAAATGTCTGCCATCAGACTTCTAACTATGGAATGGGAAATGTAAATTTGGAGCACTGAAAATATTAGGAAGTCTGCATTTGTAACCAGATTGGGTATTTTAGTGCACGCCTTGGGCTGGTAATTTAATACTGGTGAACACATGAACTGAATGAGGCAGCTGTAGATATAATCCTCTGACATCCTATTCAATCCAGATCATCCTTAGTTAAGCTAAAAGCAATCTCAGAATCTACGACATAAATGTACCATAACTGCCATTCTATTAAATTCTACCTATATATTAAGAAAAGACATTTATTTCAGATGAAGGGTTTTGCTTTTCCCTGCCTTATGAAATACATCAAGACTCAACCCACAAAGTATGTTTATTATTGGGGCTTAAAGTTACAATTTTACACATCTGATTCAAATCAATTTTATCTACAAATGGATTTAATCAACAACTACATTGGAACCTTTGCATCATACAAACATCAGAGTTAGAGTACCTTCACATTTTAATGTACAACTGTTTGGCTATAACATAAAGTCATCAAAACTATGCATGTTTTATTACTCTGTTACTTAAAGTTGAACATTGATGTGAATGCATATACATAACAAACACTCTAAACAGTAATGCTATTCAGGTCTTTATGACCCATAGTTGAACTATTGATCTGACGTTGTGAGAGTGATTGATAGCATTTGAAAATGTTACCCTGGCTACAGTACAACTGCAGGAAGCCAGCGTGGAAATATTTCAAACTGTAAAGATTAAAGTTTCAACCACCCTTATGTTATTTTATCATATTCTTACTTCAATATAAATAACTGGGTATCTTGTCTTCTGTTCTCAATCTGCAGTTTGATCAATAATTGAAGATTTGAAAGTTACAATTCAGCATGTGTACTCAAGTATGCATGTGCCTTGCTCCCTATTCAATATCAAATTTACATTTCCATAAGTAATGCTATTATCAAGTTGAAGAACCCTAACGATATTAAGTTAATACTTACATGATAACCTGAAAACTTTGTTCTTTAGTACAGTAATTGAATATATTCTGCTACTATTCAAATTTCTCACTTTGAAAACCCACCAGTACATATTTAATCCTTACCTTTCTGACTCCCAGATTTACACGATGGGAGGTTGTGCTTGTTCAAACTGTTAATACTTTGACTTTGTCTGCTCATAGTTGCAAGAGCCTTCGTATTACTGCTGGTTGCTGTTGCTGCCCTTGCAGTGGGGCCAGGAATCCTAAAGGGAAAAACATAGTGTCTTGACTGTAAATGTGAAGCAGATTCACAAGAGAATAAAGTCTTGCAAAAGAGCAATGAGACTATCTGGGTTTAACCACAAATGGAAACAGTACTGGAATCTGAAGGGAGGGGAAAAAAATGTTCAATTATGCTGATCCACATACTGAGACTAAAGTAAAGAAATTACCTCATCACTCTTCAGAGAGAAAAATGATATGTCTGCAGCATTATAGAACTGTTTTATTTTAGATTAAAAGTTACAGTTCATGACCATTCGTTCAGCTGCTAGCTTAATAATAAATATTAAGGTGGGTTTGTATCGGCTGGAGATTAATATTAACCACACACCATCCATTACTGAATAACAAAGCCAGGACATTGCTGAACACAGTATCTTAATCACATGATTGGACAGTATCTAGAACTAATCAATGGAAATAATGGCACAAGGACTGATATTTGTACTCAGAACCAACAATTTCTCTTCTGGTTGCTTCACCAAAAAATTTAGAAAAGATTGCCTTTTGAATCACTTTTGAGCAAAGCATATTGCACATAAGTAATTAAGCAATCAAAATTAAAATTACACTGAAGAATATTGTTTCATTTTCTTCTAATTAGTTGAGCTCCTGCATCAAAAATATGATGTATTTTATAGGAAAAAAAACTTATGCACTTTTAATTATTGTTCAATATCAGTTATTTTTGATTTCCTCATATCGCTAAGACCCATCTTACATACTCTCATTTTTTCAAGCTGGTTGAGACACCTAGAGAGACTGGTTAGGCAGATTTCTGCTGATATTTTCCAATAGCCAGATATTCATTTCTGAAGCATAGAGTGGAGTTGTGCGTAGGAACCCTGCAAGATCCACATTGTGGCAGACCCTGAGGGAACTGCCTGTGATTTGAATTGAAGGTTTTGCTGAGCAATTACCCTACCACCTGGAATCCCCCGAACATATCCATTCAAATTAGAGAATTCAGAGGATTCTGCTTCAGTTAAGTAAGTAGTTGTTCAGGAAAATGGCGGTCTATGAAGCTGGACATTTAAACTCCAGAACACAATGTTAATTAAAAGATTGTTTGCTGTACCTCAACTGTTCTATGCTATGATAGGCCTGTCAGAATGGATGGCTTTGTATTTTCAAAGGACCTCTGATCAGAATTCCTGTCAAAAATGAAGAGTTCTTACATTTTTCAGAAGGGAGTAGAATGGCAATCAGTGTGGGATTGCCACTCTTCAGAAAATCTATATACTTTTCTTGTCAGAATTGTTTTCCAACTCTTACATCACAAAACTACAACACACTGATCACTTGACCTGTACAATTATCCCCTAATTAACATGTAAAAATCACCAGTCTCTTAGTTCCATGTATCCCTGGCAGATCCTACTGGAAGATAACACGTCCCCCTTTTCTATTTTCAAAACAAGTAACTTATACACAATAATGTTGAAAAATTAACAAAACAAAAAATAAAAAATGATAACATTTTGTGCAAAGTGACAATATTTTAAATTCCAACTTATTTTTGTCCATATTAGGGTTCCAACTATCCTTTTTTCCAGTATTTGAAATTGTTTCTCAGAGCTTGCTCCTTTCTTTATAAAGCTATCAGATAGCTGACTGCTACTATCCATGCATTTCAATTTTGAAATTTCACCATTCTCTGACAAATGTTTTAAAACTGCAATATTAGTACTCGGTGCTTTTTTAATTCATACATTTTATTGGTAGCATGATATCCCATAGTGACATATTATTAACGTAGCACACAAAGGATATTTCTACTGAAACTTTTTTCGAAATTACTTCCAACATTCTACTGAGGAAAATTACACATCTACTGCCTCAATAAGAGCAGGAATTTCCGTTGCCGAGAAACTTCTTAATTATTCATCTGGTCTTCTAGCTCCCCAAGCTGAAGGGCAACATTTACCTCGTTGCTCCAAAAAAAATACCCTCCTGCACTTGAAAATCTAACATCAATGTTCACATAAGAAACATCACTAAAAATGTTTAGCACAGTTGCCTGGACAACTGGTTTGTGATGCAAAGTGATGCCAACAGCATGGGTTTAATATACGTACCACCTAAAGTTACCACAAAGGACTCTCCTTCTTACGCCCTGCCCTCGCCTGAGGTGTGGTGACCCTCAGGTTAAACCACCACTGGTCGTCTCTCTCTCTCTGTCTGATGAGATAGCAGCCCTATGGCTATTGCACTTTACCTTTTTTTCCTGGACCCTTTACTAAGTCTTTTTAAACATCTGGAAGACAGACCGGCAAATTGCCTCAGATTTAACACGATTAACTTTCATTTTCTAAATTTCTGCCGAATGATGTCAATAATATTTCTTCAGTTTCACTAGTGTATAGTTTATGTTCCATTAAAGTGGTACAATGGAGTTACTATTATGTAAATTGTAAATTCACAGATTTTTCAAATACAATAGCTTTATTGTTTTCCATATTTACTTTCATCTCTGCCATTTCCTTCAATGGCCTACTTAACAACAACGGTATTTCACTAAATGCTAAACTCGTGCCAATAAAATGATTAATTCAGATATTCTACAAGCAATAACTACTCTTTTGAAACATTTTAGTGCCTTATCATCCCCAAATCTGAAAGTAGGAGAACTTTCAAATTCCTTAACTTTGTTCTGAATCCGATTGCTCAGAGTCTAGGTAGCATTTCAGCCAGTTTATTTCACACTCTGTAGATAGCATCAGCTGTCCAGTACTGCACAACTGAAAGACTCTGCCTTGAACATATTCATCACTGGGCTGAAATTTCTTGAGGCCAATACAATTGTCATTTCTTTGATTCATACTTCCATCTTCTTCTTCTGAATCTTCCAAATTATGTTTAATTTTCAACACTGTATTTACCACTTAGGATAGTTCAAAGCAAAGTGGCACTTTGAATTGTACCTGAAGTTTTGGTTGACTACATTCTGAGCATTTCTAGCATTCATTTCTTTATAGTAAGACTCCACTTCTCTTCACTTTTCAAACTTATCAAATGCATATCTATCCTAATTCTTCTTCATTAAAATTATTCTATTGTACAATTTCCTGCATCCTGTTTCTCGATGTTCTTGCTAGCTCGTTATGCCTTCCACTTTCTGCCACAGCGCCAATTGTCCTGTCTGTGCCATGAAGCCTACTGTAAAGGAACGCTACCCAAGGAATTTTGTTTAGAACTTCTGACATTTGTACTGGCAGTCAATGCTTACCTGAAAAGTTAACTGCAAATCCAAGATGGCGACAGGTGAGTAGCAGCGCTGTGTCCAAGCTTCTGGTTTGGGGCTCGTCTGCTTCCATCTGATTTCTACGTTACCTTTTTTTTTGCTTTTTGCTTTTGCTTTTTCTTTCTCCTTTCTTTTTCTTCTTTGGGGGCCTCTTCGGCAGAGTGAGAGCGGGCCTGGCCTCTCAAACAGCTGCAGCAGGAGTCAGCTCCTCGGGGAGAAGGAGCCAAAGATGGAGGAGAGCAAGCCTGAAGGGAGCTTGTGACGGCAGCGATCGGGAGTCCAGTGGTGAGAGATGGCGTCTGAGTGTGGTGGCGCAGGACTCAAGGCAGCGGCGGCAGCATTGGCTTTCAAAATGGTGGCGACAGCAGGGTGGCCTCTGCGGTCATTGTCAGTCAGATGTGGCAATGCGGTAGACGCAAATCGATACTCTTGGTTGATCGCAAAGAGCAGTGGTCGCTTCAGCTGTGGCATGGTAGGCCCGGTGTGGGGTCTCCTGGAATGGACTTGTAGGAAGGACGGTCCCTGCATGGCTGAGCACTTAAGAAAGACTATAATGTTTGATCTTTTATCTTTATTTCTTCATTTTTTACACTATACTAAGAATAACTGTCATGCTTGACTTTTAGTATTGTCCTTTCTTTCTTTCTACCTCATTATTAAGATTTTGTACCTAGGTGCTTGTACCCAAGATGACACTATGTCTGGCGACATTGTACACTTTTCACTGTACTCCTGTACTTTTATACTTGAGTACACCTGACAATAAAGTCTAAATCTAAATCTTACTCCCGTCAAAACTCAAAGTCGGTCTAAACTGATAATTCGGCATACCTGAAAACTTAAATGCCAGCATAGATTGGAGAATTTCTGAATGCAATTTCTGAAGTCTTGAATCTGCTGAATTCCATTACATTCCCTTCTACAGGAATATCTTCAGTCTTTCTAAATTTGTCAAAAGCTGTCTATATCTCATAAGCAGTTAATAAATCATTTTTAAATGAATTTTATCCATGGATGTTAATAATTCGTACAAACTTCATCTGTATCAAAACCACAAGTCTGCAATTTCAGGAAAAAAAAATGCTTCTTATCCTGTTTTTGTATGGCAGAAGAGCCAAAGTGATACCTTATTTCTTCTTCAGTAAAGAAGCAATGAGGGTCCACACAGTTACTTCATTGGTCATAAGGTTCCTATTCAGAAAACAGGGGTGAGTAATCATAGTATGAAGTAAGTTACTTTGGATTTTATTTCAGCTATCTCTCTGAAGTTTTCTCCAAATTGTTCCTATTATAATAATCTTAGTTCTCAAATCATTGATGTTTGAACAGCTAGCCATCCACTGCTACTACTGTTAAACACCAGAGGTTAAAGGTTAGTTTGACAGATTTTCAAGTACATAGTTTTCTGCAAACTCACATATCACAACACTCCAATACATTCCTGCCAGACCTTACTAGATAAGATGATACATGATAAGATGAAAATACATACTGGTATCTTACAAACATATTTAAATAAATACAGTAAAATTTTGCATTAAAAAGTACTTTCCTCTGCTGTATAGTGCCTTTCATCTTTTCAAATCAGTCTCCCAGAGTGTACCCATGTTAGAGGTCCCAAGTTTTAAATCTAGCTATTTCAACAGTGACTTTCAAATGCACAAACACATCAATACTAGCATTGTGAAGCTATTTATAATTGCACTAAAGGAAGTGGGTTTTTTTTCTGTCTAGGATATGTCTTTCCTGTCCATAGCCATTCCAATAAACTTTGGACTGAAATGTAATCTGACGATGGCTTTATGCACAACACTGCCCATTCAAAGAAATTTAATCGAGCATAGTTCACGTCTTCAGGATGAACAAAAATGATCCAGCCAAACAATTGCTTTTTATCAGCTCATTGTTCAATTTGTAACACATAACAAAGAGCAACAACCTTAGGGAGTGCCAGTAAGTTATATGCCTAAGTTCCTGTGGGTCCTTGAAGCTAGAGACAATGATGTTACCACCAAGACAACCCAACAAAGACTGATCCTCAGTTTTAGGCAATGCTCAGGAATTGCTGATATACAATCAGAAAATCCATTCACATTAGTTGATGGATAACCACAAAACAACGCAGGCATATTTGCAAAATGTGCCTCTCACTGCTCAGGAGATTCTCATGATGGCAGCACTTGAACACGAGACAATTTCCTCCAAAAGTTCTAAAAGTCTAAATGCCAGGATAACAACCAACAAAACAAAGCAAAAGTCCCAAAAAGTCAGAGTCATACAGCATGGAAACAGATCCTTCAGCTCAATTAGTCCACACCGACCACGTTCCCAAACGAAACTAGTCCCACCTGGCAGCGCTTGGCCAATATCGCTCCAAACCTTTCCTATTCATGTACTTATTCAAATGTCTTTTAAATGTTGTAACTGTACCTGCATCCACCACTTCTTCTGGCAGTTCATTCCACAAATGAACCACTCTCTTTGTAGAAGTCACACCTTATGTCCTTTTTAAATCTTTCTCCGGTCACCTTAAAAATATGCCCTCAGTTTTCAACTCCCTCAGCGTAGGGAAAAGACCTTTGCTATTCACCTTACCTACGCCACTCATGATTTTATAAACCTCTGTAAGGTCACCCCTTCATCTCCTAGGCTACAGTGGAAAAAAAGTCCCAGCCTATCCGCCTCTCCTTAGAACTCAAACCCTCCATTTCTGGCAACATCCTCATAAATCTTTTCTGAACCCTTTTCAGTAAAATAATATTGTTCCTATAACAGGGTGACCAGAACCGGACACAGTACTCCAGAAGATGCCTCACCAACATCCTGTACAACCATAACATGATGTGCCAACTCCTATACAAAGATCTGAGCAATGAAGGCGAGCGTGCTAAACACCCTTTTTAACCACCTTGTCTACCCGTGATGGATATGTACCTGAACCCCTAGATCTCTGTGTTCTACAACACTGTCCAGGGCCTAAAGTTTTCAAGAAGATTTGTAGCTCAGGTTGTGAATGAGGTTGTAGACTTGCTCGCCGAGCCGGTGAGTTTGGTTGCAAACGTTTCGTCACCCTGTTAGATAACATCATCAGTGTGCCTCCGGTGAAGTGTCGGTGTTCTGTCCTGCTTGTTATTTGTATGCCTCAGTTTGCTGGGGTATTTGGTACCACCTCCAGGTCTGTTTCTTAGTGGGTCTAATCCAATGTGTTTGTTGATGGAGTTCCAGTTGGAATACCAGGCCTCCGGAATTCTCTGATGTGTTTTTGTTTGGCTTATGCAATTATGGATGTGTGGTCCCAGTTGAATTCATGTCCCTCGTTGTCCGTGTGTAGTGAGACAAGTAAGAATTGGTCATGTCCCTTGGTGACTAGTTGGTGTTCACGTATCTGTATTGTCAGTTTTCTTCTGGTGGTCTGGCCTATGTAGTGTTTCTCACAGTCCTTGCATGGTATTTTGTATATTACACCGGTTTTGCTGGTTTTGGGTGTGGGATCCTTTATGTTTGTCAGTAGATGTCATAGGGTGGTTGTTGTTTATGGGCTACTCCGATACCTAGGGGACTGAGTAGTCTTGTAGTCATGTCCTTGAAATGTCCTTGATGTACAGTAGGGTGATTCGTGAGGTAGGTCATGTTGTGTTTTCCTGTTGTGGTCTGTCTCGGAGGTAATGGCGGATTGTGCTTTTCGGGTATCCACCACTTTTGAAGACTCTGTATAGGTGCTCCTGTTCTGCTTTGCGTAGTTCCAGGTTGCTGCAATGTGTTGTGGCTCGTTTAAATGGTGTCCTGATGCAGCTCCGTTTGTGAGCGTTGGGGTGGCTGCTAGTGTAATTGAGTAACTAGTCCATATGTGTGGTCTTTCTATGTATGCTAGTCTATCCAGGCCCTAACATTAATTGCATAAGTTCTGCCCTTGTTTGTTTTACCAAAGTACAATACCTCTCATTGATCCAAATTAAACTCCGTCTGCCACTCCTCAGCCCTTTGATCCAATTGATCAAGATCTCTTTTTCATGTTAGATAACCTTCTTCACTATTTACAATACCAACAATTTTGGTGACATCCTCAAACTTACTAACCATGCCTCCTATAAGCTCATCCAAATCATTTATATAAATGACAAACAAAATTGGACCCAGTACTGATCCCTGTGGAACATTGCTAGTCACAGGCCTCCAGTCTGAAAACAACCCTCCAACACCATCCTCTACCCAAAAGCCAATTTTGCAACCAATTAGCAAGATCACCCTGAATTCCATATGATCTAACTTTACTAATTAGTCTACCATGCAAAACCTTGTCAAAAGGCTTTGGTTATGCCCATGTAGATAATGTCTACCACTCTGCCCTCATCAATCTTTTGGGTTACTTCCTCAAAAAACTCAATCAATTTTGTGAGCCACGATTTCCCTCACACAAAACCTGACTATCCCTAATTATTCCTTGCCTCTCCAAATGCACGTAAATCCTATCTTTCAGAATCACTTCCAACAACTTACCCACTAGAGATGTCAGACTCACAGGTCTATAGTTCCTATAAACTAAGGCTCCTTATAGCCTTTCTTTAATAAAGGCACAACATTAGCCACCCTCCAGGACCTCACCCGTCGTTATTAATAATATAAATATTTCTACAAGGGGCCCCACAACTTCCTCCATAACTTCACATAATGTCCTGGGATACACTTGATCAGGTCTCAAAGTCTTATCCACCTTTATGTTTTCTGAGACCTCCAGCACTACTTCTTCTGCCTTGTGAACTGTTTTCAAAACATCAATATTTATTTTCCCGAGTTCTCTGGCCTCCATTTCTTTCTGCACAGTAGAAACTGATGTGAAATATTCATTGAATATCTCTCCCATCTCCTGAGGTTCAACACAAACACGACCTTGTTGATCTTTAAGGGGCCCTATTTTCCCTCTTGTTGCTGTTTTGTTCTTAATGTACTTGTAGAATCTCTTTGGATTATCCTCAGCCCTTTTTGGCAAGGCTATTGTATATCCCCTCTTTGCTTTCATGATTTCCTTTATAAGAATGCCCCTACACTCTTTCTACTCTTCGAGAGATTCATCTGATCCCAGTTGTCTATCTAATTTATGATTCTTTTTTATTCTTGACGAGAATCTCAATATCTTTATTCATTCATTGTTCCTTAATCTTATCAGCCTTATCGTTCACTCTAACGAGAACATAACACCTCTGAACTCTTGATATCATATTTAATTGATTGATTGATTTATTGTCACGTGTACCAAAATGCAGTGGAAAGCTTTCTTTACCAGCAGTCCAGGCAGGTCACAGCAAGCAAAGGATGTACAGATCAAAGAGACTCAGAGGCAAACAGGCTACATAGCAGGTTACATTATTTGAGGCTAGAGTCCATTCAACAGTCTGATAATAGCCGGAAAAAAGCTGTTCCTGAACCTGCTCGTGCATGTGTTCAGGTTTCTGTATCTTCTGCCTGATGGAAGAGGTTGTAGGAGATCATTACCGGGGTGCGATGGGTCTTTGATGATGTTGGCCGCGTTTCCGCAGCAGCAAGCTGTGTAAATAGAGTCCGTGGATGGAAGGTTGGCTTCCGTGATTGTCTGGGCTGTGCACACCACCTTCTGCAGTTTCTTACGGTCCTGGACAGAGCAGTTGCCATACCAGGCCGTTATGCACCCGGACAGTATTCTTTCAATGGGGCATCTGTAGAAGTTGATAAGGGGCCTTATGCACATGCCAAATTTCATGAGCCACCTGAAGAAGAGGTATTGTTGTGCCTTCTATTTTGAAAGCCTCCCACTTGTCAGTCATTCCTTTACCTGTGAACAATCTACTCTAATCGACTTTTGAAAATTCTTGCCTTATTCCATTAAAATTTACCTTATTCCAATTAAGAATTTTAACTTTTATGGAAGGCTTATTCTTTTCCATAACTATTTAACTAATAAAATTATAAATTCTATCCCCAAAATGTTCCCCTACTAATACTTCAGACACTTGCCCTGCGTTATTACCCAAGAGAAGGTCAAGTTTTGCTCCTTCTCTAGTAGGAACAGTTATATATTGATAAGGAAAATTTTCTTTGAGCACATTTAACAAATTCCTCACCATCCAAACCTTTAACACTATGGCAGTCCCAGTCAATGTTTGGAAAAGTAAAATCCCCTACTATTACAACAATATTATTCTTATGTATATTTGAGAACTCTCTACATATTTGTTTCTCAATCTCCCTCTGACTATTGGGGGCCAATACTACAATCCCATCAAGGTAATTATCCCTTTCTTATTTCTAATTTCAACCCATATATTTTCACTAAATGATCCCTCAGAAATACCTTCTCTAATTACAGTAGTAATATTTTTCTTAGTCAAAAACGCTAGTCTCCCTTCAGTCTTGCCTCCTTTTCTATCCTTCCTATGACATTCAAAACCCGGAACATTGAGCTGCCAGTCCTGTGCTTCCCTCAGCCAAGTTTCTGTAATAGCCATGAGATCCCAGTCCCATGCTCCTATCTATACTTTGCATTGAAATAAATTTAGTTCAATTCTTCAGAGTTACTCTGTTCTCGGACTTGTTCTTGTCTGCCTTTTCTAATTAACCGGCTCTTTTCTGATTCAGAACCATCCTTACTTGTCTTTCTATTTTCACTGCGACTTGGGAATAACCCACCCCATCTCTAATGGTTTACAGGCTCCTGAAATAGAACTAGCCAATTTCCCCACCAGGATGTTGGTCCCTTTCCAGTTCAGGTGAAATCCATCCCTTTTGAACAAGTCTCTTCCACCCCAGAAGAGATCCCAATGATCCAAGAATCTGAATCCCTTCACACTGCACCACCCCTTCAGCCACTGATTTATATGCCCTATCCTTTTATTCCTTCCCTCATTAGAACTTGGCATGCGGAGTAAGCCAGAGCTTACTACTTTTGAACTTCTGTTTTTTTTTAACAACTTCTACCTAACCGCTTCTATTCACTCTGCAAAGCTTTAACTCTTTACCTAACTATGTCATTCCTATCAACGTGTACAACAACTTCCAGCTTCTCACTCTCCCCTCTGACAATATTCTTCAAACATTTTGAGACGTCCTTAACCCCGGAACTAGGAAAGCAACATACTATCCTTGATTCATGCTCACTGCCACGGAATCTCCTGTCTGTGCCCCTGACAGGATAGTCCCCGATAATAATTATTCTTCTAAATCTTGACAAACCCCCGCTTTCATAAGATTCATTCTTAGTGCCCAAGATCTGACTGCCACATCTATTTTCCTCTGAGAGAATATCCCCTTCAACTGTACCCAAAACAGAATATCTGTTTGAGAGAGGTTTCGCCACAAGAGATTTCTGAACTATCTTCTTACCTTTCCTGACAGTCACCCATCCATCTGACTGCATAATCACTTCTCTAAATCTACTAGTCATCACACGCTATGTCTCTTGAATGTCCTCAGTGACATTAAGCCTAAAACGAACTTCTCAATAGCATCTTTATATAGACACACAAACGATTCTTCCTCACCCACAGATTTTAATTTTAATCATACAAAAGATTTTAAAAAATTAATCATCTAAATTTTTTAAAAATAGATCAAGCACCTTAGCTGAAACAATCAAAGAAACACCTCCTCAAATCCTTCAACTGTCAGTTTTCAACCTTCAGGTTAAAAAAAAAATTCTCTGCAGAGCCATCCATAGGTAGGCCTTTCCACATGCTCCGTATGTAAAACAATTTTTCTTTCTTCGCATACATTCTTTTTATGTAAATTTTGTTTCAAAGTATCAAGTTTCAAACATAAATAAAAACCTCCTCCAGATCAAAACTTGACGAACAATTGCAGGCCTCTGCACACAAACACCTTTTGAAAAAAAAATTCTCCTTCTTCACTGTAGAAAACAATCTCTCCTTCATATACATTTTTGTTTCTTTTTCTCACAGTTTTTTTTTGAAGTATAAAAGCTTGAAACAGAGAAAAAAAATTCCCTCTCAAGATCGGCACTCAACAAACACTTGGAAGACTCTCCCAAACAAACTCCATTCGAAATAAAATCGCTCCATGTTTTTCTCTGCCCTTTTTTTTGGGCTACAAAAGTTCCAAAAAATGATTCAAAATAAAAAATCTTATCCCTTTCAAACCCACATTTTTCAAATGTTCTCCGGCCTTTGATATTCCAATTGTCCTCCACACCATGCCATTTTCCTACCAGATTTCAGAAACAGTGGGTTTGAAATTCAGCAAAGGAATCTCTTCGCTTAACCTTCGCACATGGAATACTGGCACACAATTGTTTGAAAACCTGCTGTTCACTTTTAAAGGCAATCCAATGTGTCCTGAGATTGTGAAATGCAGGCATATCATTTGCTTTTCACCTTCCATACTTTCTTTCTTTCTTTCTAGTAAAGTTACCATATGCTTTAGGCAGCAAATTCCATAATCCGCCCAAAGGCTCAACTTGGAAAGGGAATTGCATGGCAATTCAGCGTCGGGTTTGCTTGCTACCTCACTACAAAGTCTGGTCAATCTCACTTAGACTCAAAATGTAGGGATATGAGACTAACATTGATCCCATTATGTTAAAAACAATGTTTCTGGCTCACAAATAATTCACTACTTCAAAAGCAAAATGCTGAACTTGTTTTATTGTAAAATTGGCAAAAAGATACAGAAAACAACAGCAAAAGTGTAACAACTACTGCACATACTCTGTCAACGACATTCCATCAAACAAAAACACCCTTGCAGACTTAATTTGGAATACAATACTGAACTTCTCAAGGGCATAGACAGTCAGTCATGATCATGATCAAACAAAAGCAGAGATGGCACATATCTAAGGCCAAGTTTGCAGAGAACCGAAATTAAGTGCAAACAGGATTCTGACTTGATGGAGCCACCCACAACAGAAAAATTACAACATGAGCAATAGCAGTTGAATGAGTCTCTTGTTCACTTTACAAGAAGAATGCAGCTGGGCTGAAAGCAGTTGTAGAATACATCAACCATTCACCAATTCAGCAAATGCCACTGAGCAATATACATCATATGGTTCAGGCCACAAGCTGACAGGATGAAAATACAACAGTAGCAGGAATGCTGTTATTGGTGATTGGAGATTGACGTCTGCATTCCACAACCATGATTGTCTGCTAAAGTTGCCAGCTTACAGAAAACTGTGGGCTGAGATTTTAATGGAATGCTGGTGCCCCCAACTCCGTTGTCCAATCATAGGGGCAAATGAGTCAAAGGCGACTGGGAGGCTTCCCACAGACAATTTTTTTAAAAGTTGGTTTCATAATGGGATTTCTGACCCATGTACGCAGGAAGTCTTCACTCTGTGGTCACAGGGAGCAGAGGCCACTGCTGGGTCTACATTCAGATACTGATACTGAACAGACATGGCGTGGCGAGTGAAATAACTCCACAGAGGCTGCTATCCCACCACCATGTCACCCTTTACTTACACGTGGAGAGTCCTTGACACTGATCCAGCTCCGTCAGAGCCAGCTCTCAGAGTGAACAGAATGTCTGACACTCCTGTTCTTATCAGGGCCCCCTGATTGGACCAGATTAATGGCCCCAATCAGGGATCTCATATTCTATGAGGTACACCCGGCTGACCTCATTACAATCACTATATCCCTCCCTCTCCGAGTCCAAGGACACAGGCCCGGTTATTTTTCTGTAGCTTCTCCTGGGGCGTTTTAGCACCAGGTCAGGTTCCTTCTGATTCAGACATGGACCACACAAATCGCACAATAGTTTGGCTCTTGCGCCCACAGTGTCTCAGAAGAAATTCATTCACTTCTTCAGGCGATAAAGGTGTTGAGACAGCAACATCCACCGTTCTTTCTCAGATTCCGAGGTATCTTCAACGCTTGACAGAAAGGGAGAACCCACGGGTTCCAGAACAGTCGGAAAAGCTGTTGAGGAGCCCGGCACGTTTTGCTCCTGTACCATTTGTGAGTTTGTAGCTTTCATATGGTCCACGTGCTTGTTTAGGAACGTGGCACCTACCCAAATTTTATATGTCACTGAACCTGACCTCACATAGACCATGCCTCTTACCCATGCAGGGCTGTTCCTGTAGTTCCTGCACCAAACTTCATTCCCAAAGTAAACTGTTTCTCTCGCTTCACGGAGTCTTGCGTTCGGCATTGGCATTCCTGCTGCCATTTTAGCCTCCCCCTCCTCCCTCCCAGGCCAGGAAGCTCAGATTTACTCGGTGTGCAGACTTCTCCCCATTAGCAACTCTGTTGGAGCTATCCCTGCAGTTGCACATCGGGTGGTCCCATGATCAAATAATCAGGACAGTTTGGTATCTAGTGAAGCTGTAGGCTGTTTCTTTAAACCTGCCTTCAAAGTTTGGACTGCTGGTTCTGCCAGACCATTGGATGATGAATGGTACGGAGCTGTCCTTACATGCTGAATACCATTCGGCTTCAATACTCAAAGTCCCTGCTGGTAAATGATGGCCCTTTATCTGTGACTAGCACTTCTGGGAATCCATGTACTGCAAGAGATGTGTGCAGTTTTTCTATCATTGTTCCCATGTTTGACAAATGAACTCTTTGTAGTTTCTGAAGAAAGGTCCCGACTTGAAACATCAGCTTTCCTGCTCCTCTAATGCTGCCTGGTCTGCTGTGTTCCTCCAGCTCAACACTGTGTTGTCTCTTCGCATGTTCAGCCACTTTGAGTAGATGTCCACAATGACTGAGAACTTTTGAGCCCATGAAAGGACTAGCATGGCTGACGTGTAACCGAGTCCAGGGTTTACATGGTCTTTCTCACAAATGCTGGGGAACTGCTGGTAGTTATTTTTATCCTTGTTGGCACTCTGGGAACTGCCCCACCATCGCAGCTATGTCTGCACACAATTCTGGCCATCAAACATAACCTTTTGCGAACATCTTCATTTTGTAAACCCTGAATGACCCTGGTGGAGTTCAGCCAGTATCTAAAGTTGAACTTTGCTCAGGACAATCACTCTTGCTCCCAATAATAATGCACCATTTTCTATGGTGATCTGGTCTCTCTGGGTCCAAAAAGGTTTCAGTTCTAATTATGACAGCTCTTTGGTTTCCCCCATCATCATTAGCTGTTTCAGTTTTTCCAGGACTAGATCTTCCTGTATCCAAAGTCTGATATTGTCAGCTATGACTGGGAATGTGTCCTGAAAATTTAAAACTATTACCGACTCTTCCAGTGGTGCTACCACTGGTGGGGTATCTGCCAGGGGAAGATAGCTCAATGATCCGCGTTTGCTACTTTGTCTCCCGGATGGTGTTGCAACTTGTAATTATATGCACTTAATATTAAAGCCCACCACTGAATTCGGCTGGTAGCTATGGGCAGCACTGCTTTGTCATCTTTGTAGACCGAGCAGGGGTTTGTGGCCCATTATTATTATTATAAATTTAGGTCCTTAAGGGAATAGATGGAACTTCCTGGCTCCAAATATGACCGCCATACCTTCCTTCTCTATGCGGGTATATTTACGCTCTGCATTATCCAAAGTCCTGGATGCATATGCTATTGTGTGTTCCTTTCCATTGGGCCATCTTGAGCTAATACCTCCCTAATGCTCTACATTGGGGCATCACATGTCAATACCAGATCTCACTTGGCATCATGGTGTGCCAACACCTAAGAGGATGATCGCTGTTTCTTCACTTCCCTGAAAGCTATGGCTTGGCTATGTGACTATTTCTATGGCTGACCCTTCTTTAAAAGTTGATGCTAAGGTATCAGGATGGAAGCCAGGTTATCTATGAACTTTCCCTAATAATTCACCAGACCAAGGAAAGACCTAGGCTCTGGTACAGACGTGGGAGCCAGGGCTCCTTTGATTGCCCTCACTTTATCTTCCAACAGGTGTAATCTGGTCTGGTTCACTCTGTAGCCCAAGTAAGTCACTTTGGGTGCCTGGAATACACATTTTTCCCTTCT
Source organism: Rhincodon typus (assembly GCF_021869965.1). Lineage (NCBI taxonomy): Eukaryota > Metazoa > Chordata > Chondrichthyes > Orectolobiformes > Rhincodontidae > Rhincodon > Rhincodon typus. The sequence goes on from NC_063356.1 coordinate 24,838,031, forward strand.
AATGCAAACGCCCACCTGAAAGTAATGTCTAAGGACTATGTCCAATTTGTCTAAGTGCTCCCTATTGGTCTTCCTTTTTATTAGCACATCATTCAGATAAATGGGGAAGACCTTGTAAATGTTCTCCATCATCTGCTGAAAAATTGCACAGGCTGACGATACCTCAAATGGCAGTCTTGTATACTGGTACAAACCCTTATGGGTATTAATTGTAGCATACGTCTGGGAATTCTCATCTATCCACAGTTGCAAGTACGTATGGCTCATGTCCAGCTTTGTGAATGACAACCCCTCACCAGCTTTGCGTATAAGTCCTCTATGCCAGGGATTGGGTATTTATCTAGCTGCAGTTTAGCACTTGTTTCAAAGCCCCACAAAGATGAACTGACCCATTGGGCTTCACAATCGGCACAACCAGTGCTGCCCATTCCACAAACTGGACTGGTTTGATGATTCCTTCACTTTCCAGTCTCCTGATTTCTGTCGGTAAGGCAAATGGTACTGGACGGGCCTTGCAGATTCAAGGAATTGCTGCCTGGTCAACATGCAAGGTGGCCTTGGATCCTTTGATAGTCCCTAGACCTTCCTGAAAAACTTCCAGGTATTTAATTAGAACTTCACTCAAGCAGCCATTTTCTAATCAAAACATGTTGAGCCAATCTAAGTGAATCTTTCTCAACCAACTCTGTCACATGAAACTTGGGCTCCACTCTTTTACTACAATCAGTGGTAACTGAACTAGCTGCTTTTCATAAGATAGTAGGAACTGCAGATGCTGGAGAATCTGAGATAACAAGGTGTAGAGCTGGATGAACACAGCAGGCCAAGCAGCATCAGAGGAGCAGGAAGGCTGACGTTTCAGGCCTAGACCCTTCTTCAGAAATGGGGGAGGGGAAGGGGGTTCTGAAATAAATAGGGAAAGAGGGGGAGGCGGATAGAAGATGGATAGAGGAGAAGATAGGTGGAGAGAAGACAGACAGGTCAAAGAGGTGGGGATGAAGCCAGTAAAGGTGAGTGTAGGTGGGGAGTTAGGGAGGAGATAGGTC
>NC_063356.1:24839476-24894214 GCF_021869965.1 Rhincodon typus
GACCTATCTCCTCCCTAACTCCCCACCTACACTCACCTTTACTGGCTCCATCCCCACCTCTTTGACCTGTCTGTCTCCTCTCCACCTATCTTCTACTCTATGCATCTTCTATCCGCCTCCCCCTCTCTTCCTATTTATTTCAGAACCCCCTTCCCCTCCCCCATTTCTGAAGAAGGGTCTAGGCCTGAAACGTCAGTCTTCCTGCTCCTCTGATGCTTCTCATAAGAGACTGGAATTGAAGTTGTACCCTTAATCTGTAAAGGTTCCTTAGTGTAGTTTGTCATTCTAACTGAGGTCTTACACAAACTTAAGGGTTGGAGTCCAGAGCAAATTTTGTTCAAGACTAGTTCTGCGATAACTGAAATGGTCACGTTGATATTGACCTCCATTAGAACCGGGTGACCGTTTAACCAGATGTTTATTTTAATTGGTTCTGATTTGCGTGTTGCTAAGCAATTTAGCTGTTCCAAACCAGATGTAGGTGGACATTCCAGATGTGTGCACTCTGCTGGATATTGACTTACTCTCTTACTCAATTTAAGTCTAGTGGGACTCTTTTGCTGTCTCGCATCTGCATACCGACAGCAACTACAATGGGTTGCTAGCCAGGATCCTGAAGAGAACTTTAACCATTTGGCCGAGGCTTGGCTTCGTTTTGGGCTGACCTGGAATCCCTCTGTTCGGGATATGTCCTGAGGTTATGCAATTGCCGGCACTCAAGTGGTGTTCCCCAAGCTCAGTAGGACTGGTGAAGGTGTCCACTTCCGCTGGAATACTCTGCAACTGATATGCTCCACTTGCTGTGTTTCCCAATGACCAAGCCAGTTGTAGTGCCTGTTTAAAGTCTATTCAGACTCAGCTAGTAAGTGCTTTTGCATGGTTATATCATTAATCCCACGTACCAGTCTCAGAGCATCTCATTAAGAGTTAAACCACAGTCACGTGCCTCTGCCAGTCATCTTAACCTTGTCAAAAATCTTGACACGGATTCCGCTGTTTCTCAAACTGCCGAGTAAAACTGATAATGTTTCAGCATTAAAGGAGGCTTGTGGTCATAATATTCCATAATTAAATCTGTCAACTCTTGAAAGGTTTTAGTATTTGGTGCCTCAGGAAAAGTTAGGCTCCGAACAAACCAAAAAGCTGTGGGTCCACAAGCTGTTAGGAGAATTCTTGTTGCTTTTCATCTGCTCCAATGTCATTTACCCACAAAACAATGAATTCCTTTCATGTACTGAGCCTAGTCATTGACAGCAGGATCGAATGAGTCAAGCTTCCCAAACAATGGCATAATGCCAGAAATGCTTACCCCAACTCAAAGATAACTGTTGCGAGCAGATTTCTTCAGAGTATGCTTTTCTCTCATTGCCACTGAAATAACTCCACGGAAGCCGTTATCCCATCACCAAGTCACCCTTTATTTACACACAGACAGTCCTTGATACTGATCCATCTCCCGCAGAGCCAGCTCTCAGAGTGAACAGGGTAGCTGACACTCCTGTTCTTATCTGTCAACCAGGGCTCCCTGATTGATCCAGATTAAGAGCCCCAATCAGAGAACTCATATTCTGAAGTCCCCCTGGCTGACCTCATTACAATCACTACAGTGGAAGGTGGTATTGCTGGGGCCAGGCTTGATGACCCGCTCATGATTGAGAAGGGAGAAGCTCCATAGTAGGGAGAATAACGGAAGAGGGGTACCCCAGTGGGTGGAGCATGAAGTATGAGGAGGATGGTGAGTGGCATCTAATGGACACAGAGAGCCAGTTGGCAAAAAGTTCTTCATGTTGCCCACCACTAGTTGACACAGTGAAGGGTGCCAAACTAGCCAACATATAATCACCAATCCTACCATTGGTTACATCCCAAACAGCAGTGAGCTGAGGCCCTTACATGGTGGCCAAGTGGTCAAATTTGGTTGGGGAGACAGGGAGTCAGCAATCACAGCACCCATGGCCTTTTATGGGCTCTGCAGTCCTGGAGGGCTGGGAGATTATAATCCAGCTCTACTTTCACTTCCAAATGCTGGATGCTTCCACTGGTAGATGGCAAATCTGAGGATTTGCCTTCCATCATTGTGTGCCAAAGCACTGATCCAGAGAATAGGTTTTATCTAAAACTTTAAGTCACAAGTATCCCATTTTACCAGCTTCTGTTGTTTTACAATATCATCTTGATAAGTTGATCAACTGTGACAATGGATTCAAGAGATGCACGTGTTCAACCCATTGTGAAAGGATAAAGGTTCAATTTGTTGAAAAGTGGGTTTGCATTGATACAGTGTCATTCTTGATCTCAGGACTTTTCAAAGTGCCTCACCAGCAGTGTAATGTAGAGCTCTTGTACTGTCTGAAAAGGGAAGCAGGCTTGAAATGGGCCGGTGTTGGGCTGCATACAAGGTAACCAAATGCTTTGTGATTTAGCTGTTTTAATTTTCTGGTATGCTTTATGAATGACAGTTGGAGCATGTAATATGTAACTGAAGACCACCAATAAAAAGTTAGATGGACACTGCCAGGCTCAATCATAACCGACCATAGTGGAGTCAAAATACTTGTCACTATCTCAGTACTGAGCTGATGGATGTGAATTTAGCAGCATTCTAATGAGGCATCAAAATTGCAAGGAGTCAATGCAAAAGGATAACCCTGTTCCTTAAACACCATGCACAAGTGTTTCACTGAGTTGATTTGGTACTACATTACAAGATCAGCAGGTTTAAGTAACTTTCTGGCACATCACAAACTGCACAATAAATTGGGAAGACCCATGGAGGAGGTTATCTAGCATCATTAGTTGTGAAACAGCTGTTACAAATCAATGTAACATTTAAAAAGAAATTTGAACATTTTAGTTCACAGCTGAAAGAATGAGATGAAAAGAGTTCACATTTTATAATGTATATAGTAACAAATGACTAATAGTTCACTGTTGACTAAACTTTTTTTGCAGGCAACTTAAAGTTTAGGCCACAAAGATGCATATACCTCATTTTACTTTAAAAAACACTAAACTTTCTAGAGGATTACTTTCTTTACAGCCAACAGTCCACAGTTGTTTCCACCTCTAACCAGCTTGCATTTCCCTGTGTCATCAAGTAGTAGCTATGAGTGACCACCTCCAGGTGATTCCCTTAGTTTTCAAATGGTTTCCAAAGCCTATTAAGAGCAGTAAAGCCTGTCTCAAGTAGCCCCTTCTGTCCTCACCAGGATGAATCTCCTGAATTCCTTAGATGAATGCAACAGTAATATTTTTAATAAGAGACTGCTTTACTCTGACAGATGAGGAAATCATTAACTCTATCACAATCTACAGGAATTCTGAAACCATAGCTGTCTGCAAGAAATCATTTTGAATGTATAAAGTTTGACAGTCTCAATTGCTCTGGCTGTGGTACATTAAAAAAAAATCAAGTAGTTTCTTCTCTCTGATAACAAGAAAAGCTGTTGCCTTTGTGAGACATCCATTGGTTTGTAGGGAAATCTGTAACCTGATCTCAAAAATGGCTTCTTTTTTGTGTCTTTTCTATTGCAATGTAAAACAAATTAGCCTTGCATCTAGTCAGCAGTGTAGATTGTTTAATGTTGAGCCCAATCTATTCTATTTTGTATGTAAAGTTTACAATACAACTGTTTTCTATCCAATACTTTCAACACTTTTCTCAGACTTTAGGTGATTTAAAATTTAGTCATTGTGAACTCAGAGATTGCTACAATTGTCAACAGTTGTTAATACATTGCACCATCAATCCCAGTGACACAATGTGGGCTTCTCTTAATCTTTAACCACCGCCTGCCTATTGTCAAGCAGACTTCAGAACAGAACACGATCTCCATTTCAGATTAAAGACACTGAGTGGAGCACAGAGTGGAAACTTATAGCCACATGAAAGACATTAGCTATGTCGAGATTTGTAACTGAATCATACAAGAAATCTATTGAGGGTGTTTCAAGCACCGGGATCAACTGATTGTATCTTTTCTGTATCAACCATATGGCATGGTTAGTTTCTTGCTAGTCAGCAGCAGCTTGTCATCTAGGGTGGATTACTGCTTGTTAAATACCTTATTAACCACAACAACTCACATCATTGACATTCGGATTCCTCACCAAATAAGCAAGATCGCGAGAATTCGCAGTATGGAAGCCCTAGCAACTTCAACATGCCACTTGCTCCAAACAACCTCCAAGTTGGACACTCGTCACCAACATGTCAGGGCATGCTCCATGGGCACCGGCCAAATTCACACCATGCTGATGGACACTGGTATCTTACACGTACCTAGTTAGAGTCATATCTAGCACAAAGGAAGATGGCTGTGGTTGTTGGTGGACAATCATCTCAATCACATTTGCTCCCCGGGGTAGTGTCCTCAGCCCAAAAAGGATGGCCTCAGAGTAAGATCCTTAGGAGCCCAGTGCTTGCCTGCTCCGTCCGCTATTTCTTTCTTTTTCTTCTTTCTATGCTTTTCTTTAATTTCACCTTATTTACCTTTTTGAGGAAAGCTGGGATGGCATCGAGGTATCCAGTGCTTTGGAGGCAAGATTTGTTCCTCGCGGCAGCAGAGGGAGTTGAATTGTGCTCCCATCTTTGGCGGCAACAGAAGGAAGTGAGTTTGGGGCCCGGTGTGGGACCCGGCAGCTTCAACAAAGGCTAAATTGCAGATATCGGCACAACACGGTGACGTCATCAGCAGAGGAAAGTTGGTGCTGAAGGAAGCCAACATGTTTTGGTGGCAGTGGAGTGCCAAAAGGACTCGAGGCTGGCCGAATGCTTCGTACTGATGTTGATCTCAGCATCAGGGTGGATGAGCCCAGATCCAGGCCCATAGAGAAGCACTTAAGGAGCACTGTACTGTTGAACTTTTAACTTTATTGTTTTATTTTACTATCTTTGTACTCTATGTCTGGTTGATTTCTGTGTTTTAAGATGGTGCTGTGTTTTAAGATGCCGCTGGAGAGTGGCAACATTATACAACATTATTCATTGTATTTGTAATAAATACATCCAACAAATACACATGACAATTAATAAATCAATCAACAGACCTTCATCAGCTGCTTCATGAATGACCTTGCTTCATCAATGACCTTTCCTCCATCTTAAGGTCAGAAGTGGAATGTTCGCAATGATTGCACAATGTTCAGCACCATTCGTGACTCAAAAATTATTTTCAACAAACCTGTTTGGAAATGTTATGACACACCTTCAGGGACTGCTGGGACTTGAACCTGGACCTTCTGGTGTAGAGTTGGGATATTTTCACTCACTGCAAGAACCCTCAGCTTTCACAGTACACTGTTTTCATTGAGCAACTAAAAAGCAAGTAGTTGCTTGTCAGCCCCTAAAGGGCATTTGAACAAAACAAAACTTCAAAACAAACTTACAAAATTAATATCTAATTTATGTATATATATTATATATATATATACACAAGATAATTAATCACTCAATATGTATTTACTCTTCATTTTAACTATGTGATCAACAATTAACACTCTACTTTCCCTCTAATCAATACTTTCAGAATAGAGTTTTGACAAACTTTAATTGAACAGAACTAGGTTTTTTCTCTCATAAGTTAATTTGTTTTCAGTAATATTATGATGAGGCACAGTCTTAAAGCAGTGACAATTATAGTAAAGAAAGTACAATTTATTTTGGGCAATCAGCAAAATGGATGAGAGCAAATCATCAGTGCTTTTTACAGTCTGCCTAATTCTCCATGTGAAATGTAAATCAGGTTGTCAATTTGCTGTTGCCCATTTGACATAAGAATTCTTCTTCCAAGTAGTCCACTATCACTGTTCTGAGGAAGGGTCACCGGACCTGAAACGTTAACTCTAATTTTTCTTTCTACCCAAATGCTGCCAGACCTGCTGAGCTTTTTCAGCAACTTCTGCTTTTGTTTGTTGTTTATCACTTTTCATTCATTCTTTTTCTCCTATCTACAATTTATTTTTTTACAAGCAACCAGCGTAAAATCAACAACACTCTTCATCCTAAATCACAAAATAAATTCAGGAAGCAAAACACCTTCATAAAAAGTGAGTTTTAGGATGTGATTTAATCTTGAACTTGATACTACAGCATATTGTAGCATCTGAACATACTTCATTAAAATTCTCTGACAGATATCCATCATTTTCCATGTATTCAATATATTGAAAAGTCAGCACTGACAGATGAAGAAATCATTAACGCTATCACTATCCACAGGAATTCTGAAACCATAGCCGTCTGCAGGATATAATTTTGAATGTATAAAATTTGACAGTCTCAATTGCTCTTAAGATTCTGAGTGTTAAAACATACATCTTGACATTTATGAGAAGTGCATCCATTTATTAACCTGAGACTGCAGGATTGTAGTATGTCATGAATATCAAAGAGGCACTAACCTGGACTGCATGTTTATAAGTGTTCCTTGAGATGGAACTGTCAGTCTGAATCCTGAACCAGCTGATGCGATATTATTTTAATAACAGCCATCAATTTTCGGTTGCCTATCTCTAAAAGAAAAGACAAGGGACATAAGTTATATTTTAATCTCTAAATTAAATTCAATCCAACATTCCTAGAATCCAGTAGAAAAAAGGAAAAACAACCAAAATGAAACACAGAGGCATAAGTTTTCAGATAAGGTAATAAGTAACCAGACATCTGACCCCTTGTTTGATCATTACCGGGGTTAAGCCACTTCACGGCTTCACAACCATGTGTAAGTACACTGATCTAATGCTGACACTGAAGGTGCCACTCTCACACAGTTACAGGTGACCTTGCAGCAGAAGACCCTGCTCTACTCCAGCTCTCAACTGACCTGAAATTTGGATAGAGAGTTGTCCATGATAATTGCCAGGTAGGCATAATGCCAAGATGTCCAGTGGCATCTTGGTGTGTGCACTCAAGCATATTATGTCAGCTACAATGTACCTTTGTTTGTTTTCTTTTCTTCAGTGCCACTGCAAATACACGTATTGGATGAGGGCACCTCAGGCAGGTCTCCAGCATCACGATTAGTCAAGCACATATACATCTACATGATGCTATTGGCAATGTTATCCTTATTTCTTTCGGGAACGAGATCCAGTGCATACACTTTTGACATACCAAAGAAAATAAGTGTTGGTATTTTGTTGCATAGCATTATGTCCTCTGGATGTCCTACAGAGCTTTGCAACCAACATGTTGCAGAAGTAAGCAAACCAACAGTTAAAGTACCCCACTTAAAAGAAAAGGATGACCACTACAACATGTGGTGTGTTGGTTCGGGGAAAAACATTAATCAGTGTTCTTTGTGAAAGTGCGCCATGGGATATTTTACTAGCCTACTTAAGAGAAGTTTAAGTCTTGGTTGAATTTCTAATGCACACTGACAATGCAGCACTACTTCACTGTCATGTGTTCAAGTCTGCACTTTACTTGCAACCTTCTGACTGAGAGGTAAATATATGATCAACTGAACAAAGCTGAAAAAGTAACATTTGTTCCTCCCCCTATCCTCAAATGAGGCGGAGTACTGGAAGGTGGGCAGAGAGATATCATGCAACTTGTCTAACATCTCTCTATGTGTCATTCCTGTTTATCCATTCTTGCGACTGGGAAACAACTAGCACAAAGACTCACGCAAACCTAACTGTCAGCAGACAGAAAAAAAGAAAAAAAGCTTTTCGCTAAAAATGTTCCATTGAAATGCTCCAGGCCTCTCTGTCTTCATTTATTATGATTGTGCTTTATACTGAACATTCATCTCAAGTGCTTATTAGGAAATTGCATGGGGGATGTCTCCAACTCCACTATCAATTTTTAAAATGAAACATCTGCTTGTACTGAACGGCAGCTGTTGCCAGCCAACCAAACATGCTCACCACAAACCTCCACAGGACACAGGATGTAGGGGCTGGGATTATCACTAAATTTCAATTTATGTCTACGGACAACAAAGACTAAAATTAGCTCTATGCAATTTGAGAGTTGTGAGGAAATTGAAGATAAAGTGTATTATACTGTGGGATATTACTGCAACCAATTTAATTGTAAAATGCGCCTGTATCTAGAGTTGGCTAGAAAATAACTGAGGGATACAGCTAATCCAAACAGAACCAGGCACAAAAAAATGAACATTATAATTGATTCACTGATTACTTGTGCATTAAGACTAAGTATAAAACTAACATCTTAGATGCTCTTGTGGGATAGTGGAAGTGTCCCTATTCCTCTAGGAGACCCAGACTGAAGTCCCACCTCTGGAGGAGGTGTGTGATAGCATCTCTGAACAGGTTGATGTGAAAACGTCTGAAACAACATCCTGAGACTTAAGATCTTCTATATTGTGCTCAAGTTTAAAGTTTAGCAGCGGTGTGGTAGCAAGATCATCACAAATTAGATGAATTAACACAGTCTGACATCAAATTATTGTTTAAAATAAAAGTGTTTCTTGAAAAGCTTAAAGCCAGATTGCATAATGTAGCTAATGATTAAATAAATCAAGCAAGGACATATGGCTAAAATGTGAACCATCATCAAATTCAAGGTATCCACTTTGCGGGTAGATATGTCAGTTAAAAGGCTTTTTTTGTCCAAACAAATAACAGATACTACAATGCCAGAATTATCAGTAAAACTGCTGATGAAATCAACCTTTACAGCCTTATTTCAAACATAAAATTACATGCTTTTCTGAGTAATCCTTTGATAAAATCTAATAAATAGTTACATTAGCCCAGATATTCAAATGAAAGAAAGTCACTGAAGCAGTGTAGACTGGAGTTATATACTGAGGCCATGCAGAATTTCTGTCATAGCTGACTCCAAGGAAATTGAAAATTCTAATGGACAATTCCCCTCTGTCTGGAACCATCTAAAAATAACACGTAACTTTGGAGAATCCCGTTTCATTTAAGCCCATTAGTTACCCATTATAAAAGTTAGTGAATTAAATACTTACTCTAGTTCCTGGCTATCTATTAAATTGACCTCATGCTTGACCACAACTCCCTACCTTAAACCCCTTACCCTGTGGCTAGGTCTGATTTGACTTGACACTGTGACCCCGACCACTTCTCCACAAAACCCCCGGACCCAACCTAACTTGTCAGCCACTCTCTCTTGACGTGTAACATTCTGACCCTTTCTGCTATGAGGCATAAACTGGCTAAGATAAGGTTGGAAGCATTACTTAAAAGGGATGACGGGGGATCGGCATTGCAAACATTTGAAGAGCGCGTGGAGAAACTTCAAGAATTGTTCATGGCTATCTGGCCCAAAAACAAAATGGTAAAATGGCCTAGCCATGGCTAACAAGGGAAATTAGGGATAGTATTAGATCCAAGGGAGAGCATATAAATTGGCTGAAAAGAGCACCAGAACAGAACTGAGGATTGAGAGCAAATTAGATTGCAGCAAAGGAAGACACAGGATTGATAAAAAGGAGGAAATTAGAGTACAAAAGTAAGCTCATGGGAAACATACAAACTGATTGAAAAAGCTTCTTTTGGTATGTGAAGATAAAAAAATCAATAAAGGCAGATGTAGGGTCCTTAGAATCAGAATCAGGAGAAATTATAAAGGGGAACAAAGAAATGATGGATCAATTACATACATATTTTGCATGTCTTCACTAAGGAGGATGCAGATAAGACTCTAAAAATGTTGCAGAACACATGGTCTATTAAAAAAAGGGGAAACTGAAGGAAATTATTATTGGTAGGGAAATGGTGTGCGAGGAATTGATGGGACGAAAAGCCGACAAATCCCCAAAGCCCAATAGTTTACATCCTAGTGTATTGAAGAAAGTTGCCCCTAGAAACTATGGCCATACTGTTGGTCATCTTTCAAGTTTTTATAGACTCTGGAACATTTCCTATGGATTGGAGGGTTGATAACATAGCCCCACTATTTACAAAAAGAGATAAATAGAAAACAGGGAATTATAGACCAATTAGCCCAATATTGGTAATAGAGAAAATGCCAGTTCATTATAAAAGATATAATAGCGGATCATTTGGAAAACAGTAACAGGATTAGATAGAGACAGCATAAATTTATGAAATGGAATTATGTTTGACAAATCTATTGGAATTCTTCAAGGGTTTAACAAGTAGAGTTGATAACAGGGAACGAGTGGACGTGGTTTATCTGGACTTTCAGAACGCATTAGTCAAGATCCTGCATGTGTGATAATACTATGGCTTTAGAGGTACGTTTTATCCTTTTTATTTGAAGAAAGGTTTTGAGCCAAGATGCAGAGCTATCTTGTCCAAGCCAATAAAGTAAACAGCTTGTAAAGCCTTGTATTTTTTTAAAAGTTAGAACAATAGAAGCAGTATGAATGGGTGGAGTCAGGCTCCCACAGAACCAGGGTTTCAGTCTGGTTTTCAGCAGTTTTGGGGTTTTGAAGCTGGCTGTGGAAGCTCTCTCTCTCTCTCTCTCCCTCTGTTACAGCTAAAAGCTGGAGTTCTCTCTGCTGCCAAAATTGCATGTGAGACAATCTATTTTACTGAATTTGCCTTTGCCAAGAGTGCGTTTATGGGATGTTATCACATTGGAACAGTTGCTGTTTAGTAGTTAAATAATCTATTATTCAGAGTTAGATATACCAATTCTTCTTGTATTTGTATTTTAACTGTCAAATAAGAATAAAGTGTATTTAGCTTAAAACTGAGTAGTGTGACCAATTGAATTACATCGGTAATGCAACATCCTACTCTCATCTTTTAATAACATAAAAGTTAGGGTCTGGGCTATCTCCTTGATTTATCAGTAGGGGGGTTGGTCTGGTCCATAACACATAAGGGACTATCATGTAAAACTGAATCACATGTGACTGGGGACAGTGTACTGATATGGATAGAAAACTGGTTGGCAGAAAGGAAACATTCATTTTCTGAGTGGCACCAGTGACCAGTGAGTTACTGCAGGGATCCTGTAGTTCTTGGGTCCCAGCTATTCACAATATATATTAATGAGTTAGATTTAGATTTTAGATTTAGATTTATTTATCTGTCACATGTACTAAGGATAGGAATACATAAGTACAGCGAAAAGTGCACAAAGTCACCATTCACTGGCGCCCACTTGGTTACAAAAACCAGAATTAAAAGATTTAACAGAGCCAAAAGGTAAGCAAGAAACAAAGAAAAGTCCTGATCTCAGATTCTCAGAGTCCCAAGTACAATCTCCACAATGGTGCAGGCACCGCTCCAATCGCTAGGGCTGCCGCTGCCATGCAAAAGGCCCGATCTCACTGTCTCACCAACCTGCTCTCACCACCAAACTGGCCCACTCTTAATCCATTGGCATCGCTCCATCTGTCATGGCTGCAGGACACGGCCTGCGCATTCAGCTCCTGCCATGTGGTTCCTGGTCGTCACCCAACTCCTTAGGCAGTTAATGGAAAAAGGGCAGGGGGGTGTGGGAAGAAGGATAGGATTACTGCAGAAAGGAGAGAGAAGAAGAAGAGAAATAAGAAAGGAAAAGAAAGGGGAACTTGCGAGCAGAGTGGAGCTCCAAACAGAGTGACTTACCCTGCTGCCATCAGAAGGTGCCTATGGCTGTAGCCATTGTGGTATGGAGACATACCATAGATGAAGGAACTAAGACAACACAAAGCTGGGAAAGGGGGGTTGGGGGGATATAAACTGTGAGAACTGAGGAATGCTTCAGTGTGATTTTGACAAGTTGAGTAAATGGTAAACACATGACAAATGAAGTATAATGTGGACAAATATGAGGTTATCCACTTTGTGAGCAAAAAAACAGGAACATGGATTGCTATCTGAAGGGCGATAGATTGGGAAAGGTGTAGATGCGATTGCAATGAGACCTGGACGCCCTTATACAGGCAAGTGTAGATACAGCAGACAGTGAAGAAGGCAAATAATATGTTGGCCTCCACAAAGAGAGGATCTGAGTAGATAAGCAAGGTGTCTTGCTACAATTGTCCAGAGCTTAGTGAGACTACACATGGAGTATTGTGTGCACTTTTTGTCTCCTTACCTGAAGAAGGCTGTTCTGCTTATGTAGGGAGTGCAACAAAGGTTTACCAGACTGATTCAGAACTGGGATGTCAGGATTGTACGAAGCGAGACTGGATCAGTTAGCACTGGGGAGGTGATGCCCTAGTAGTACTACCTGTAAACTATTAATCCAGAGACTCAGGTAATATTCCCTGAACCCTAATTTCTATCCTGCTCTGGCAGATGGTGGAATTCAAATTCAACAAATTAAAATCTGGCATTAAGATTGATGATGTTCATGAAGCTGATGTCAATTGTTGTAAAAACCCGTTGGCTCACTAATGTCCTTTGGGGATGGAAACTGCCATCTTTAAATGGTCTGGCCCACATGTGACTCCAGACCCACAGCAATGTGGTTGACTCTTAACTGCCCTCTGGACAATTGGAGATGAGAAATAATTTCTGGCTTAGCCAGTGATCCCCACATCCTGTGAATGAATATTAAGAAAAATATTCACTGGAGTTTAGAAGAATGAGGGGTGAGGGTGGTCTCATAGAAAGCTACAAAAATCTAAAAGGACTAGGCTGGGTAAATGCTGGAAGAATGCTCCTGATGACCAGGAAACCCAGAGCTAGGGACTTCAATATAAGATTATGGAGTAAGCCATACAGGACTGAGATGATGTGAAATTCCTTAACCCAGAGAGTGGTGAGCTTATGGAATTCTGTCACAGAAATGGTCGAGGCCAAAACATTGGATGTTTTTGAGAAGATGATAAATCTAGTTCTTAGGACTAAATGGATCAAAGGATATAGGACGAAAGCAGAAGCAGCCATGATCATATTGAATGGCAGAGTGGGCTCCAAGGGCCGAATGGCCTACTACTATTTTTATTTTCTATGTTTCTACATTTGAAGGCATACTAGAAAGCTAACTCGTGAAATGAAGCTAACTGAAAACTAACAATGTCTCAAGTTATACTTTATTCAATCAAACAAATTCCTTACCACTAAATGTACCACAAAATAAGAAACCAGCAAATTTCACCTCTCATCAGAAAATCACTTACATGTTATCTTTCTGAACAGGCATTCGGCAAGACAGAAACTCTGGCATACTGAAGTCAGTGAGACGAATTTTAACTTGCAGTAGTGTGAGAATTTGAAATGAGTGTGTGGCAGTGGATGTGGTGGAAAGCTCATCAAGAAGTAAACAAGTTTCTGACAATCGCTGTAGAAATGCAGTTGGAACATTCTCCTTTAAATCACACATTCTCTGCTGCTTCTGCAAGATCCTGGCCATTGCTTGTCTTTATGGTACAGCACGTTGTACAGCAGTGTTTAGCATGTCCTGTAGTATACAATGTGGATTCTCCAATCCTCTCACTTTCACCACCGTTTGCTGTTGCTCAGTTATATGTTAATCACCAGGTGAAAACTCAACCATCTACCTTACAGGTGTCCATAAACTGCGAGGAACTCAACTGATGCGTGGTCTGCACAATCCTGTAACTGTATCACCAGAGGGAGCGGAACCACTTAAAGATATGAAGGGCTTGTAAGAGATGAAAGGAATGAATTAGAACAATTGAGATTTTAATTGATCAGATGCACTTCTCACATTCTAACATCAAGTTAGATTGAGTATCACTTGCCGTATGACGTGGTCAATTGTAAGCAATATGTGCTTCAATTTCTTACAACCAAAATGTCAAATCCTGAGTGATGTTCAATCCCGCCTCCTGTCCAGTTATCACTTATGAGATATCTACGGGATCAACTTTCACTCTGCACTTCTCTTTTGTGTTATACTCTATCCTGCAACAAAGAAAAGAAATGGTCTCTTTTCAGGAGCAACGTCGAACTGACAGATGAAGAACATCTTCTGAAGGTCACTAAGAGGAAGAGGCCTTAATTTGCAAGTGGTGAAGACTTCAGTAGAAGATATACAAATCGGGATGTGAGGAAGTAAACACACAGACAGGATTGATGCAACTGCACACGTAGTTGATGTGAGGACTGATGTGCCGGACTATGAGTAGGAAGGTATTTTGAAGGTTTGGGATAATACAAACATTTTCAGGTCATTGAATGTGACACATGGCTTACCTTTCCTGTTTTATTTAGTTCATTAAAACACTTGCAATATTGAACTCAGACCCATTGCTGGCCATGTCTGCTATATCTGAACCTTTTTTTGACTGGTAGTCTTCTTCCCCTCTGTAGGAAATTGCAAATTCTGGAGGGTTCTTATAGCCTTTGAGCATGTGCACATCATTCTGTTATTTCCATGTGTTCTGCTCCCAAATCTGGAATCCATTCAATTTTATCCTCACTTTTCCCTCATCAACTCCAATATTTAAATTGAGTCGTACACCCTCTCACTTTAGTTGGTTGGGAAATCAAGAAATAATGCATTAATACAGTAACTAGGCTAAAAATAAATGTAAAGTCGCAATTGTCCTCCTAGACCATAGGGCTACTCCCTCATTAGAAAGAGACAGCTGGTGGTGGTTTAACTAGAGGATCACCAAGCTTCAGGTGAGGGGACGGGTTGAGAAAGCGAGTCCTTCATGGTAATCTCAGATGGTCAAGGAATTGAACGTACACTATTGGTGTCACTCTGCATTGCAAAACAGTCTTCCAACCAACTGAGCTAACTGACCTCCTGTGACTGGGTTCATGAGCCAGTTAAATGCACCACAGTTATTTCCATTTTTCCAGCAAACTATCAAAGCTCTTGGATTCCAAGCACATCAGCAACTTAAAACTAGGCCTAATGAGTGTATTTCTGACTGACCTGCGCTCAACAGAGCTTCCTGTGTCTTTCATAGCCTGAGACTGACCCTCCATGAAAACAAATAAATATAGTCAGCTTCTTATCCCTTCCCCAACACTTGATATTGTATTTTTTTTAAACTGAGTTATGAAAGTAACCACGTTGAATGAAATGTTGCTCAATTAGTGTGGAGGCTCACTACGTCAGTATGTCTAAAATCAGCACTGCTTCTTACTAAGCATATTTAATGAAAACCCATTCTATGAGAACACCATGAACTGCCCAGAACTGAACATTGCATTATTGAAAAGCCATAGCAATATACAAAAGCATGCAGGCTATATTGGCTGTTCCATCTGGCATTCCACTCAGGAAACAATCTAATGAATATTCCAGATAGTTTGTGATTTTTTTCAGAGCTGAATAATTTGTGAGCTGAAGCTGGCATTATATCAGTATTGTAACATCATTTAAAAATGTTACCAGCTGAATGCAATATACTTTTCATACATGCTGTTTCTTCTTTTCCCTGTAAAAATGGCCTTTATTCTTCCCATTTCATTAGACAATCATTCTGGTTATTTGTCTTCCAGTAGTGGCCTACAATCTTACTCCAATCTGACTATACAATTCTTACAATGCTGAACTACATAACAAATAGAAAAAGATTGTACCTTGCAGATGTTAACTGTTTTACTGATTCCTTTCTGATTTCATAATTTACTTGTTTTTTTTGGAAACTGTATTTCCTTCTTCAATATTATTGCAAAATTTCTGCACACATTGGAAAACTGCCCTGAATTAACTTCGACAGGTCATCTACTCAAATTAGAATCATAGAGAGGTGTTGGTGTAGCTCACATAAAAGACCAGTATGCAAAATCATGAATCACAACAGTATTTTTGTTAAAATACTATTGATTGACGTGGTCCCTTGTTATGAAGTTTTCCCTGAATTTCAAACAATATTCAAATGTGTAGAAGTTGAAGAAAAGAAATCGACAGCAGGCTCATGAAAAGGCTTCAGTTTTGAAAAAGTAAGTTCATAGAAAACTATTCTAGCACTTCATCCCAAGGCAGCTCCTAATCGATGTAAGATAGCAACCCCCAAAAGGGAAGCAGTAAAAATAGTGACTGAGATATTGAATATATTAAATAGAATTACAACACAATTATTTTTTAAAAAATAACGTATTTATCTGATAAAAAGAAGTTTCAGGTAAAGTATCAATGGGAAGAAAGGTAAAAGAGAAACTACTACAGATAAGAGCTGGTGTGAGAATAAGAAAAAGATCGTTCAGGAAAACCAAATGAAAATAACTTGTGCAACAACATGGACAAAATTACATGTCAGAACACTGTAAGCTGTCCTAAGCACCAGTTTAAAACTCTTCAACATTCCTGAAGGCAAGCTCATTACATGAATGAAAAGAAGCCCACGTAGAATGTAAATGAACAGAGTAACATTTAGAGTACGTTTTACCTTATTCAAGCTGAATGGAGTCCATCTTCTCAATACAGAATGCAGCAATTCACAAAATGAAGTCTGGTAACAGACTAAATATATTTTTCTTTCTGAATATCAATTGTTCTTTTTGGTCCCTACTTGCTTGATTTTAGGAAGAATCGGATTGTTCCACGTTAACCTCAGACAATCTCCTCGAACTAACTGTGATTGTGTTTCTGTCTGTTGGACAGGAAGCCAAGGATTGACTTCCTCCCAGATCTTATGAGCCAGGGTTTGGTCAGTAAAGGAACCTAGTAAAGCAGAAGCTTCCCAGATAAGAGAATTTATTTTCCCTGCGATGCTTCCTGCTAAGCCTGTAAGAATGCATCACATCAGCCAAACATCTGTCCTGTTTGATGAAATTAATCTTTATATCTCAACCCAATATGTGTAAATAATTCCATCCTGACACAAAGGATGCACAACTTCACTGAAATGGTTAAGTGTGACTCCATTTTTCTCAAAAGGACACAGTGTTCACAATCTAGTTCACCTAGATTCAACACATACTTCCCCAACCTTTGGCTGCTGAGAGAACTTTATTTCCTTGCAAGCTAAAGTTGACTTACCTTCATCATGCTGATACAACTTGCATCAAATTCCATGTACAATAAAATAATCAGAGAACATAGACTTTGACCAGACAAAATTATAAAAGGCTAAAATACTTCGCATTGAACTGCATCCAGAATGCAGCAAAGTATATTATTCAACTCAACTGGACTGTACTCCATATGCCTCCTTGCACGCTATTTCACCAAACTTGACATCAAATCCTTTATTCCTTTCTCCTTCAAGCTAATATAGTTTAGCCTTTAAATAAATCTACATCATTTGCCTCATCTGCACTTTGTGAGAGAATGGTCCATGTTCTTGGCACAATTTCTCCTTAATTTTCAAATGAACTTACTTATGAAAATTTCAGTGATTTGTTAACGTTTTTGATCCTGTTTAGTTGCCAGGCTCTTTGGAGACATTCTGTTCCCTGTTTGCAGGTCACGTCTTTCCACCTAGCAGCAACGGGCTTCCAAAAGAAAATCGTCACTTGTTCGAAAAAAGACAACATACCAAGGAGTGCTGAGCAGGTCTACTTACATAAGATACATTTTATGTGCGCCCATCAGAACACATCTCTACAGCTGAATTGAACCCATCTCTCTAAGGGAGGCAATTAATGTCGATGGAGGCGCCTCTTGCAGAAGAAACTGTCAAACACCTGACAGTATCACTGTAATATGGGAATTAATGATCTAGCAAGGTGTTAAATGATTTTTTTCAACAATACTTCAATGAGATCTAATTGGTTAATTTAATACATAGCTGCATCACAGCATGAAACAGTACTTGCCATGGTTTAGTACAAGCAAGTGCTTGAAGTTACAAGCAACATCTGGAAGGTGTAGGTAGTCTCTTGAGAGCTTAATGATCAATATAACAATTATCTTGAGATTTAGAAATACCATTTAGTAGCCAAATACTTTATTTTAAATAGCTTACTTGAAGAAAACAAAGACATACTTCAAACAAGTTGGAGTAGAGTGGATTTTTTGGCACTCCATTAAAGCAAAAATACATTTTTAAACAATTCCTGACATTGAGTGATGCATACTTTTCAAATCTCATAACACGATTAAGTGAAACCATTCAATCTCTATAAGAGGAAACCAGAGGTGGACAATACATTCTGGCCTAGCCAGAGACACCACATCCCATGAATGAACACAGAATAAGCAATTCCCACTGTTTCTTCCAGACTCTCTTATTTTCTTACAGTTCTCTCAATCCATTAACACTGTGCATTTTTTTAAAATGATTCATCGTGATTACAAATTTCATTATAATTGGAGACTAATTATGTAAAACTTATCGGGGATTTTAGCATAGATTCCACAGGCTGAATTTTACCAGAAATCGGCAAAACATCATTTTTGTTGAGATTTCTTTCCAGATACCCCAGCAAGTGCTAACATCTCAAACTCACCTCATTAACTAGGTACTACCATACAATGGTACAAAATTATCCAATGCTAACCCAAACTTCCCATTCATCATAGGCCCAAGTACTCACCACTGCCGGGTGTCACTACTGTCAAGCTTGGGCAGTCTAGCGCTGACCTACGTCGTTTGACCGACATCCCCAGAAATGGCAGATAAGGGGAAATTGGCATCCAGCTTTGCAGACAGGGACCTGAAGCTTCTGGTTGAAGCAACGGCCAAAGTCAGCCTGGTCTAAGAACTGGGTGCTCAAGAAAATTGCATTTACCAAGTAAGTAGGACTGAGTAAATTGTTTGAACTGCGAGTTGGTGAACTATAAGATTTTTTTTATTCCTGTCTGACACAACAGAGCAGTGGCCAAACTATATCTTTCAAGGGAGGTTAGAGCTAGTATTAGCTATAAAAATTGACAAGTAAAAACAATAGGATTGGGAACAGTTTAGAAGTAGCAAAGGGGAACCAAGAGATTGAATAAGAAGAGGAAAGTAGAGTATTAGAGTGAGCTTGCAGGGAACATAAGAACTGACTGTAGACATTTCTATTGCTGTGCAAAGGAAACAAGATTGGTGAAAACTGATGTAGGTCCCTTACAGTCAGAAATGGGGAAATATATAACGGGGAACAAAGAAGCGGCTGATGATCTAGATTCATACTATGATTCTGATTTCACAAAGGATGACATGAATAACATGCCAGAAACAATGGGGAAAGCAAGGTTTAATGAGAGGAGGGAACTGAACCAAATTTGTATGAGCAGAGAAATGGTGGTGGAAAAATTGATGGATTGAGAGCTGATAAATCCCTAGTGCTTGATAATCTACATCCCAAAGTAATTAAGGAAGTGGCCCTGGAAATACTGGATGCATTGGTAGTTACCTTCCAAGATTCACAAGACTCTGGAACAGTTCCTACAAATTGGAGGGTACCTAATGTAACATCATCTTTTGACAAAGGAGGTGGAGAGAAAACAGGTAATTATATAAAAGTGAATCTCATTACAGTAGTAGGGAAGATAATAGAGTCTACTATCAAGGATATAACAAAGCACTTAGAAAACAGTGGTAGATTCAGACACAGTCAGCTTGGATTTACCAAAGGGAAATCATGCTTGACAAATCTACTGGAATTCTTTGAGGATGCAACTAGTAGAGTCAATTGGGGGAGCCAGTGGATATCGTTTATTTGAACTTTCAAAGGGTTGGTCAAAGTCTCACATAAGAGACTATCATGTAAAATTAAAGCCTATGGGATTGTGGATAGTGTTTTAAGATAAATAGAATATTAGTTAGCAGACAGGAAACCAACAGTAAGAATTTATGGGGTAGTAGGAACTGCCGATGCTGGAGTCTGAGATAACAAGGTGTTGAGCTGGATGAACACAGCAGGCCAGGCAGCATCAGAGGAGCAGGAAAGCTGACGTTTCGGGTCTGGACCCTTCTTCAGAAATCAAAGTATCCAGACCTGAAATGTCAGCTTTCTTGCTCGTCTGATGCTGCCTGGCCTGCTGTGTTCATCCTGCTCCACACCTTATGATGTAAGAATATATGGGTCTTTTTTTGAATGGCAGGCCGCAACTAGTGGGGTACCACAGGGTTCGGTACTGGGACTCCAGATTTTCACAATATATGTTTATAATTTAGATGAGGAAACTAAAGCAATGTCTCAAACTTTGCAGTTGACACAAGGCTGGGTGGATTGGTGAGCTGTGAGGAGGATGCAGAGATGTTGCAGTGCGATTCAGACTCCTGAGTAAGCAGGCAAATATATGGCAGATGCAGTACAATGTGGATAAATGTGAGGTTATCCACTTTGGCAGCAAAATTAGGAAGGCAGACTGTTGTTTAAATGGCTGTAAATTGAGACAGGAGAATGTTCAATGAGGTCTGGTTGTCCTCTGCACCAGTTGCTGAAAGTAATCCTGGCTTTCATAGTGAGAGGATTTGAGTACAGGAATAAGGATGTCTTGCTGCAATTGTACAGGGCATTGGTGAGACTGCACCTGGAACACTGTGTGCAGTTTTAGTCTCGTTATCTGAGAAAGGATGTTCTTGTTATAGTGGGAGTGCAGCACAGGTTTACTATATTGCTTCCTGGTTTGGCAGCACTGACTTATGAGGGGAGAGTAAGTCAGTTGGGATCGTACTCAGTGCAGTGTAGAGGAATGAGGGGGGAATCTCATAGAAACCTATAAAATTCTAAAAAGATTAAACTGGTTAGATGGAGGAAGGATGTTGCTGATAGTGGGGGAGTCCGAAACCGGGATCATAGTTTAAGCTTAAGGGGTGAATCTTTTAGAAATGAGGTGAGGACAAATTTCTTCACCCAGAGAGTGAGTCTGTGGGCTTGACTACCACAGAAACTGGCTGAGGCCAAAACATTATCTGTTTTCAAGAAGGAAGTAGATATAGCTCTTGTGGCTGAACAAATTAAGGAATATCAGGAGAGTGCGAGATTAGGGTATTGAGCTTGATAATCAACTATGGTCATTTTGAATGATGCAGCAAGCTCGAAGGGATGAATGGCCTATACCTGCTCCTATCTTCTATGTTTCTATGACAAGACCTCAAGTCCTAATGGACTTCATCCAAGGGAGCAGCCAGTGAAACATGTGATGCCTTGCGCTTAATTTTCAAAACTCCTCTGATGCGGGAAGGTTCTTTAAGATCGGAAAATAGTTAATAAATCTTCCTTATTGAATAAAGGATTGCCAAATGAAAGTAGAGAGTATAAAAAAGTGAGTAGTGAGTATCATGAGTAGTGTGCGACAGAGGTTAGTGCTGGGGCCTGAATTCATTACAATTTATATAAATGGTTTGGTTGAAGGGATCAAAGATTTTGTAGCTAAACTTGCTGATAACACTAAGATAAGTCAGAAAGTGAGTTGTGAAGAGGACATGGGGGCTTGGCATGTATGTCTATCAGTCCCTTTAGGGAGTGGGACAGTTGAATAATATGGTTAGGAAGACATATGGGAAACTTGCCTTTATTTGGTTCGGCGAACAGTTTAAGAGCAGGGAGGTGATGCTGGAACTGTATATAAAATTGTTTAGGCTACAGCTACAGTATTGTGTGCAATTCTGAAATTTACATAATAGGAGTGATGTGATTGCACTGGATAGAGCACAAAGGAGAATAACCAGCATGTTGCCAAGGTTGGAGAATTTTTGTTATGAAGAGAGAATGGATAAACTGGAGTTGTTTTCCTTTGAACAGAGAGGGGTGAGGAGATATGACTGAGATGTATAAAATTATGAGGGCATAGATGGGGTAGACAGAAAGGAAACCTTCTCCTTGGTGGAGGGTTCAATAACCAGGCGACATGGATTTAAGAGGCAGGAGATTTAGAACAGATGTGAGGAAAATTCTTTTTATCCATAGGTTGAGGTAATCTGGAACTCATTGCGTGTAAGGATGGTAGAGGCAGGAAACCTCATAACATTAAGGCATACAAAGCTATGTGTCAAGTGCTGGAAATGGGATTAGAATAGGTATGGGTTGCTTTTGACCATAACAGGCTCGTGGGCTGAAAGGCCTTTATGTGCTGTAAACCTCTCTGACTCTATGAAATCAGAAACCTGCAAAGGAATATAGATATGTTAAGTGAATGGGTCAAGATCTGGCAAATGGAGTTAAATGTGGCAAGTATGAAATTGTCCATTTTGGCAGAAAGAGTAAAAAAAATCAGCGTATTATATAAATGGTGAGAGTTTGAAGAGCTGTGTGACAGAGAGACATCTAGGTGTCCTAGTGCATGAATCACAAAAGATTCGTACAGATACAGCAAGTAATCTGGAAAACTAATAGGATTAATTGTTTATTACAAGAGGAATTGAATGCAAGAGGAAGGAGATTATGCTTTAGTTATCCAGAGCATTGGTGAGACCATATCTTGAGTACTGTATACAGTACTACTCACTGTACTTACAGATGGATGTTAATGCTTTGGAACTGGTTCAGAGAGGGTTTATTAGTCTAATACCTGGTGTGGGAAGTGTGCCTTTTGAAGAAAGGCTAGACAAACCTGTAGCCTGTGGAGCTCAGAAGTGCCAGAGGTGACTTAATTGAAACATAAGATCCTGAATGGACTTGATAGTGTGGATGCTGAAAGCTTGTTTCCTCTTTTGAGAGAATCTAGAGCTGGGGTCATAGATTAAAAATAAGTGGGCACCCATTCAAAACTGAGATGAGGAAACATTTTTTTCTCTCAGAGAGTTGGGTGCATGTTGTAGTCTGTTCAATTTTCTTTATCAGCTGAGTGGGTGTATGTCTATCTAGCCACAACTACAACTTTGAAGATACACAGCCCAGTCATCCTTAGAGATACATGATGTTCCAAAGTCTGAAATGAGTAGCTTCTGCACCATGTGGACTGAGTAATTGGAAAATCCTTGCTACATTGGCAACTAATGTCAATCTTTCCAAGAGGTGAAATACAGCCATTGTACCACACCCATTAGCTAAATAGATTTATAATGCTTCACCACAGAGTCAGGAGTGGTTCGGGTTCAGATTTAGACTGCACACAGGTCAAGGTTCACATAACATGTGGTGCTCGCAGTTGTGTTTAAGTTTCAGTGTACAGCTGCCTGTGTAATGCTGTTGCCCTTTGAAGGGCTGCACAAGTCTCAAAACTGAACCCTTCTTTCACAGAATAAAAGACTTACCCCAACCACTCTAGACGTGGTCAATGCATCAGTATGATGGAAAGAAACAGCATTTGCTCCTCAGGCTATGAGTTTGAAGCTCGGTCTCATACTATTGGCAAGTCCCTGAACGTATACCTTCCCTTCTAGTAACTGTCTCCGTCAACCAAAGGCTTCCAACTTCCCCAAAATCCCCATCCAATATATCTATCTAAGTCTACCTCTCAGTCTCAGACATATCAGGAAATATGTCAGATCTACCAGTGCAGTGTTCTCCCATGGAAGCTGGGTGGTACTGACTGTCAATGATAGTGTCTCATTCATTAACTCTGCCCTTCAATGCTCTTTCATCTCTCCACGTTATTTTGTTGAGTCGAGATCTGCCCCTCACTTCACAGTTGAAATCCCCTCTGCATCCCATCCTTCTGCTACCAATCCCAACAATTAAGTTCTCCCACTTCCTTCCTACACCACGGGTCCCTGCTAACCCAACTTGTAGCAGGAAGAGCTCTAGGACTGACTGTGACCCTCCACCTTGAGCAACTTAGCCAGACAGTCCTGAACAGCGAGTGACCAATCCTCTGAGATTGATATCTATGCAGATTTGTGACTGTTTTTCCATGACTCTGCGGCCGGTTGCTTGGATCCTTGGGGCTAACTGTGGCCTATTCCTGGACTATAAAGGTATGGGCCCCCTGACAGTGGCCAAACCCTGAACGGACATTGAAAGCTGCCCTTGCTTTACTGTTCCAGGCCTCCTGATGGAAGGGCTGTCTACTTTGACTTGATTTTGTGACTAGGCCATTTGAGCCAAGCAGACGGTGTTTGGCACACACGCTGCTGGCACATGGTGCAGGTATGACACCGACATAGTTTGGTAAAATACAGCAACAGATCCACCCATTGACTGGTGACTGCTGACTGCTGACAAATGATGACAAGCTGCCTAGTTTCCTGCCTGTGTTAACAGGCAAGGCGAGACAGAAGCACTGGGAGGGTTGAGCTCTGGCTGAGGAGCCCCAAGTGCAAAAAGGCAACACAACACAGGGCACTGATACTGCGAGCATTCAAGTAGACAATATCAGTGAGCAGGCTGATGGTCCAGTCTGTGAACTAGGTGCCCAACCCTGTGTGCACTGGCTTTGCAGCAGCATTCCAATGAAAGGTGCCATTTCACTCCCATGTGCAGCGCTGAATTGCAGAAGGATACTGTGTGAATCAAAGACATATCTTGGTGATGCAATGAACCTGTTTGTGTCAGATACCACATCCATGGAAATTAGGAGATGTGCAGTCACTGCCAGTGGAGTGTGCGCTGTTGACTGGCATCCAAGGTGGACATCCGGAGGAGCACACGGTGGGCTGCAGTGACTCGGTACCTGCTCTGACCTACACGTCACAGGATCTGGTTTCTAGCAGGTAGGTGGTTGAACAGCAGACTGCATATTACTGAGGTGAGATTGCGTAAAGGTAAGGCTACCAGAGTGATCATGCTAATATCTTCCCACTGCTCACGAGTGAAAATCTCAACTTGACATGTAACATTTGATTAGAAAATTTGACTGTTTTTCTCAACATCAAAGCTGGCCCTGGGGGACATCTTGCCAATTTATGCATGTATCTTGCTATGGTCCAGATCATTCAAACGTTAGGAAGATTCCACCGCATCATTTTCTATCCATGATGGAAATAACAACAGTTCTTTCATAAGTAGAGATTTATGGTTGATTAGTAACTGTTAAAGCTTTATTCCATTTTCATTTCCAATGACTGACATTTTTTGCCATCAGTGTTCAGACCGTATTCTTGAAAATCCTCCCAGATTTATGTCTATATCTGGATTATTTATGTTTTGAAAGTGCATATTCCCAACATTAATATGATGCTGTGATTATCTGCACATGTGCAGTTGCATCTGTGACATCATGCCAGTTCATAGTTTCTGCTCATAGAAGCTTTTAGCTCAAAGGCTAAAAAGTTAAAACAAAAATGAAAGTTAAGAGAATTCATTTATACCACATTCTGCTGGGTGTTAACAATGCATTTTTTTTAAAAAGGTTAACATTGTACCCTGGAGGTCATACATTTCCATTAATTTAATTTCAGTAGGAAAGGAACACAAAATGTCTAACCACAGATTATCTGCTGGAAACAGGGTGTGACTTAACCAATGCCTTTGTATAAATGGCAAAACAATAAAACTTCATGAACCACCATTAGCACTGCAAACATCCATAAAGAACTTGACCAGGGTGCAATGGAAAATAAATAAATAACCACTGAGCCATAGGTGGAGCTATTGTGCTTGCACACCGTTGATTCTGCCTAGCAGTGGTGGTAACTGAAAATAAAGGCTGCCTATATGACTATTCACTTTTATGGCCATGTGCTTATAGCATATCTTTCATGTTTTAGTATGAGCAATAAGAGGTCGTATTGGAAGGTCATTCAATACAAAATTCATTTTGACTTGTTAAAAAAATCAAAACATACGTGCACTTGCTTCATTACACAGAACTTGAATACTGCTAAAAATTGGGACATTGAGTTAAATTTTACACCTCCTCCCCCACTGCCAACCATTGCATTTGATTGTGGAGAGCTCATAACATGCATGCATGGCCCACAACTCAAACTGTCTCCAACTTTAAAGGGGCAGGCAGCATGTGGCTCACTCACTCTTAGGTCCATTGAGGTCCTTACAACATCCTACCTATGGTACAATAGAGCAATGATGTGTATTACCCTCAGTGCTGGCATGTGCTCAATTTGTTGTTTGTACATCCCAGCGATTAGCTAATCAAATTACAATGAATGCGGTGCCACTCAAGTGGACCGCTTTGCCCTGGATAGTGTCAAGTTTGAGTGTTGGAGTTGCATTCATCCAGGCAAGTGGAGGGTATTCCATCACACTGCTGATTTCTGCCTCATAGATCACAAACTGGCATTGGAGAGTTAGGAAGTGAGTTACTCCCCACAGAATCCCTAGCTTCAGGTCTGTTCCTGTAGATATTGTATTTAAATGGATAGTCCAGTTTAGTTTCTAATCAATCATAACCCACAGGTATCGATAGTACAGAATTTAGCGATCTTCATGTCAATTAATATCAAGGAATGATCAGTAGATTCTCTGTTGCTGGAGACTGACATTGCCTGGAACTTATGTGGCATGAATGTAGCTAATAGCTAGACTAACAATTTAAGATAATCAGTCAAGCTTATAATGTCACTCATATATGCTTAGTAACATATTTTCATACTCAAATTAAAGAAATATTTTTAAGCTTTGCACAATTTTGAACTAATCTGGACCTTGGGGAGCCTATAGCACCCCTTTGCTTTCTCCTTGGCAATCAGATTTGACATGCCAACTAATGAACATTATTTTCTTTTGTAGCATAAATTGCTGACAGTGTTTGAAATTTGGCATTCCTGATAATTGTAAGAATAAAAACTTCAACAACATTGGTCTCTTTTCAGTAATGTGCCTTACTTTGAAAAATACCATAGTTTTATCACAAATGCCACTTAGTTTTATATTGATTATTTCAAATGATTTTTTTAGGCTTAATTAGAGTCATACAATTGATATATGACTAAAGGACATTTTAATCCATCCAACATACAATGGGACAATTAGGTAATTCTGAAATAGCCCAAAGAATCTACTTATCTACCTGTTTTTATTGGAGGTGAAATTATCTTAAACAGTAGCAGAAAACTGACATTTCCAATGTGTGGCCTACACTACTTTATTGAATATCCCATTGAAGTTATTGGAAAGAAAACTGGAGAGAGCATAACTAGGGTGCCAACACGCTATTACTACATACTTTTCAGATGCAGTGGTAGTGTCCGTGCCTCTGAGCCAGAAGGCCCAGGTTCAAGCTCTACCTGCTCCAGAGGTGTGTCATAACATCTCTGAACAGGTTGTTGAGAAAGAAGTCTACACTCTTGCCCACATTCCATCATCATTTGAAACAAATTTTATCCTTTTTCCTCAATAACATGGCTGCAGACACAACTTGTGAGAATAAAGCTGGGTCTTTTGTCCGTCCAGTTCACTCGGAAGCAGATCTCCACAGAATAGCAAGCCACATATGCAACTTTAAGGTAGCAGATTTCTGAATGTTGGATGAAGTCCAAACTGCATCATGCTTAGCAGAACCTTACAGCAAGCCTTGATCACTTCACACTGTGTACCACTGAGGTAACAACTGAGTAAAGGTGCAGGTGGAAGAACATATTTTTGAATAGCATCTTAGATTTTAACTTATATTTGGAATTTATTGGCTCTTGTGTAAGTAAATGTAATTAACAGTTTGTACATAATTGCAGCAAGTAACAATCATGGGAATAATTAACTAATCTCTTCCTGGTGATACCTGGTGATGGAAAGGACATCCACACAACTCCTTACTCTGTCCATCAGACCTAATCAAGCTAATGAGGCCACCATGCCAAAGGTTCTTTGACCATGAACTTCTATGGTCTGCTAAAGAACTATATTTAAAAACCAGGATTCATTGAATGATTGGGACCCAAAACAGCTCATGACATCATTCATGCAGTACAATATGTCAGCAAAACTTTGTGGTGCAATTGGTATGGGTCTACATTTGTTGTCACTCTCTATTGTCCATTTACCCAATATTATAGCACTTTTCACATCACTATTTTTGTTATCTTATATTTATTAATCTTTGTTTGACTTTTAAATCGTTTGCCTTCCTATTACAGGAAGCCAATGAAACCTTAACCATAATTAAGCCAATGTAAATTATCTGAAACATGAACACCTGGTTTTATTTCAAGAAATACACATCGTCAAGACATTTTGGCGGGAGAAATGTTCTTTTGTGCTCTAATGCTCACAAGGCACCAATTTTGGAAAATACAAATACAGGCAATACAAGCAGCTTCTGCTATACAGAAAGTGTCCTCCTTACAAACAGTTTCAACAGTAAGAAAAATTGGTTCAATAGTGCCAGTAGGCTCAGACAGCATTAAAACTAAATGGAAACATGCATCACAACAGCTTTTCTTTTTGTACATTTATAGGGCGTGAGCAGTGTCTCAGTGCAGACAAGAAATGATTAATGTTATCTGGCCTTAAACCAAGCATAAGCACTGTGCTTAAATGTTCTCTGGCTCACAGCTGCAACAATTGAAAGGAAAACTAGTTTCAACAAAACATGCAATGAAGAATGATTTCATTCAACGCCCAAAAGATCTCAATTTGTAGCAATTAGTTTTAATTTATATACACACGGATAGGCACTGAAGGAAATCTGCAATTAGAAAGTTACTTCAGAGATGAAAAGGAGTAGGTATTACAAATGCAGTATTTCACATGAAAATACGCAACTTTGAACTGAACTCATAAAACAAATGAAATCAAACAGACTTTTAGTTTCGGATTTCGAACAAATAAAATTTCTGAAATAAGTTGCTTTATATTTCAGGTCCATATAATCACAGATTTTCTACAAATGTGACAAATTTTTGGATTAACAACAGAATCACTTCTATTTGTTTTGACTGTACTCGAGTGAGAAATGCACATGAAGCAAGATTTGTTGGCACCTATTAATTACAAACACAATCTGAAGAAAATTTCTCTGGACCACTTTTTCCCCTGTACAAGGGCAGAGGTTCCCAGATATCTGTAAATTGCTTAGAGGACCACTCATGAACATAAAATCCAACCACATTAAGTAGAAACCATAACCTCCAACTCAGTACGAGCAGTAGCAGAGGCAGCATAGAAGCAAGATGTAGCAAGTATATGAATGAATGGGATTGGATAGGATGGGATGAGTAGATTCCAAATGTCAATGTTAATGTGTCTAAGTAGAAGGAGGTAAATGGATACATTGTAATCAATTATTTACAGATCAGAATGTTGACATTAATATGACACTGAGGCCATAAGCTATAACAAAATTTGGACAAATGCAAACTGAAAAGATTTAGTCATAGTCCTCCAGCATGCACATTTGCATTGCTCT
Organism: Rhincodon typus; assembly: GCF_021869965.1. Taxonomy (NCBI): domain Eukaryota; kingdom Metazoa; phylum Chordata; class Chondrichthyes; order Orectolobiformes; family Rhincodontidae; genus Rhincodon; species Rhincodon typus. The sequence goes on from NC_063356.1 coordinate 24,868,374, forward strand.
TCTAAATCTGAATTAGTTATTTGGTGCTAATCAACACAATATTGATATCGCTGAGTAACGTTCTCAGAACAGATTGAGACTATTACAAATAGATGAAACTAAATGATGTATACATTATACTGTACAATATTGTGAGTTAGATTCAAAAATATTATGGCAAGTTGCAATCATTGTAACATGCAAGTTACTTTCTTTTAGAATGACAACCAGCAAATTAAGTTTCAAAATAATAAATGAGGTGTGTGTAGATTGACTGATTTGATTAAAACTTTGGTATTTCACATTGTTTACATGTAAAACTAATGATACTTGTGGAGAAAAAGGCAAGCTACAAATCCATACACATCCAAAAGTAAATTGCAAGATCAACATTCTAAACAAACAAAACAAAACAAAACATAGAGGATCAGCCTTTTAACATGCTTATACTGTAGGTAAATCTCCTGTTTTATTGCAAACTGTGAATTATATTTGGATATGGTGCATTACCATTTGCAGATAGCAACTAGACTATTGTCAAGCCATTGATTTACCAGGCGCTGAACATTCACTGCTTGCAATTTATTTTAAGTCAAGCACTATGGTTCAAATTTGTAATATTAAGTACAGATGGTGAATGAGATTTATTAAGGAAAACAGACTTTAGTAGGCTGGAATTCTATAAAAGTCAAGGTCTTTTTTTTTCATTTAAAGTTATAAGAAGAAAAGCAGAAGATTATCAACATGCCCTAAGAAAACATGTGAAAGTCTGAACATAAGCCCCACTGAGCTTTGAAGAAAATGAGCAAAAGTAAAACAAAAGGAAATGACAGTGAAACACAAAAGAAGAAAGAGAGGTCTATGGATATGTTTCTGCATCTCCCAAAGAAAATATTGTCCTTAAAAAGCAACCACAGTGAACCAGTTTTGTTTGCATACTTGGTTCAAGTTGACCCAAAATGACCACATTTCTCTGCAGTAAGCCAAACTCAAACCACTGAACTGGCTATCATAATCAACAGCACAAAAAAAAACTGGCTTATCTCCAAGTGCCTTGTCAACTTAGTTTCAGATTTCTTGTTGACTAGGCAATTTTGCTGTTTCATAAAAAGCTCCAACCTCAACTTTGGCCAACACAAACCAACAAAATTCATGGTGGTTGAGATTACTGTCTCAGATTAGTGCTTATCCCCATGTAGATTTGAAATGTTTCTTCCTGATTCTACTATTAATATATGGCTAACCATTCCTTACCTGTCAAAAAAATCTGTTTTCAGTGAGGCTTGTTAAAATTTATTATACCACGCAAGCACAAATAATGTAAAAATTGTTAGGTAGTAACATTGCATGTGAAAATGTTCTCTGTTTAGCATCTATAATAAATAATGAACATGTTTTGAAATAATTCGTTTATGACTTAATGAGGCATACTAAGCAGGAGAGGTTTTCATAACTATGTATTTTAGGTCATTACCAATAATGAACAGATGGCTTGTCACCCCATTATTTTTGTACAAAAGGCACATTTTAAATGCTCCCCATGCTACTCCACTAATAGGTCATGTTTTTGAAAAGAAGCATGCACCATGAAGATATTGATCTTCCAGTGGTCACATCCATTAATCTCTCTACTCAATGTACTAACAATAAAAATACACACTCAAAAGGAACAAAAATACTAAATTAAGAGAAATTGTTCAATTTAAATCTTAATTTATGGAGTGGAATAAATCATATCGTCCAATGTAACTTCAACTTATATCTGAAAAAATAAATTATTATGCATTTATAACTGTGAATTAGGCAATTAAAGGTAATATTTGTGATCTTTTGATCATTGTCATGTTTCAGAGAACCTAGTAAGGAATTATGAAGAATAATGTATCCATATGTGCATCCATATAATTTCAGGGAATTCTTCTATAGTATAATATGGCGACAGATATAGTTCAGTTTATTTAGGAATCACAGAATAAGAGAATTGCTACGGAGCAGAAAAAAGCCATTCAGCCCACTTTGTTTACACTGGCTCTCTGAGCATTATAATCTAATGCCAATCTGCTGTCTTTTCTTGCAATGTTGTTTCTATTTAAATAATCATCGCACGTCCTCCTGAATGCCTCAATTGAAGTGCCTCCCCTCACCAACTCCCCCACCCCATAAGCAGTGCACTCCATATCCCAACTTCTCACTTTGTAAAGAAGTTGTTTCACACTTCACATTTCCTTCTTTTGCAAAACCATTTAAAGCTGTGCTCTCTGATTCTGATCCTTTTTACGAGCTGCAACAGTTTCTCACCATTTTCTTTGCCCAGACCTCTAACGATTTTGACAATTTGTAACAAAATCTCCTGTTGGAATTCTCCTCTGCAAGGAAAACAGTTCCAACTTTTCCAGCCTTTCCTCATAACTAAAAGTATCTCCTCCCTGGAACCATTGTTCATAAACTGTTTCTATTCCCTTTGCAATGCTTTTGCATCCTTCCTGTACTGTGACGTCCAGACAGTACAAAATGTTCCAGCTAAGTTTTAATTAGAATCCGATATAAATTGATCATAATCTCCCTGCTCCTGTACTCTATGCCCTTGTTATTGAAGCCTTGGGTACTGTATGCTTTAACAACTGCTCTCTCTACATATCCTCCCACTTATAGTGACTTACATACATTTACACCCAGCTATCTCTACTCCTGTACATTCTTTAGAATAACACTTTATTTTATACTTTTCTCCATGTTCTTTGGTCAAAGTGCATCACCGTACACTTCTCCACATTGAGCCTCATCTGTCAGCTATGTGCCAATGCCATCAACTTGTCATTGTTCATCTGAAGTTTCACACTGCCCTCCTCAATTTACAATGTTCCGAAGTCTTGTGTCACCTGCAAAGTTTGAAGTTGTTCCAAGATGCAGATCGTATACGTATTTTTGAAAAAGCAAGGGTTCCAATTCTTTTCCCTGTGGAACTCCACTACAATCTGTTTTGCAGCACAACAAAAAACCCATTATTCAATTACTCTCCATTTCCTATCCCTCAGCCATTTTGGTATTCAAGTTGTCATAGTCTCTTGTGTGACATTGTATTGAATGCATTTTGGAAGTCTATGTATTGCACATCAACCATCTGTTACCTCTTTAACAACACCGACTAGTTAGACAGTCATGATTTTCCCTTAACAAATCAATCCACATTTCCCACGTAACTATTAATTTGATCATTAAAAATTGCTTCTGGAAGTTTTTGCCATCACTTAAATTAAATTCAGCATCTGTAGCTGCTGAGTCTACTTTTATTTCCATTTAAACAAGGGCTCAATGTTTGCAATTGTCCATCCTCAGGAGCATACCCAAATCCAGGGAGGATTAAAGATCATTGCCAGTGTCTCTGCAATTTCCACTCTCACATCCTTCAATGTCGCTGGATTTATCACATCTAGTCCCGAGGCCTTATCAACTTTAAGTACTAACAGTTTTTCCATATCTCTCAAACTGTTTCTATCCTCTTTCTGTAATACATTCACATGCATTTTAAACATTTCTTGAAAATGACTTTCCTCTTTAGTCACATGAGCAGCACAACGTCTGCCTCATAGATAAAGACGAATGCAAAGTATTGATTTAAGACGTCTGCAATGTGTAATTCCCTGTTTTGGTCTTTAATTGGCTGGATGATTGGTTTGTAAAGCAGTGTAATGTCAACAATGTGGGTTCAATTTTCACACCAGCTGAAGTTACCATGAAGGACTCTCCTTCTCAACCTCTCCCCCGCCGGAGGTATGGTGGACCTCAGGTTAAATCATCATCATTAGTCTCTCTCTCTCTAATGAGAAAACAGCCCTATGGCCTGGTAAAACTATGGCGACAACAGCATGACATGTTGACTGCCTGAACTTTTCCTCTTTCAAGGTAGCCCATTGTTCAGTTAGTGATTTTTTTCCCCCAACAACCTGTTATATAGAATATATACAATATATAACATGTTATATGGACCAATAGTTGGAAAATAAATTGGTGTCATCAGATCTTTGTTAACCGGCATGGACATATGAGTTTCTATAACCTATGGTTCCAGCCTATCTTACTCAGTTCTGTTCTTACCTCAATGAAGTCTGTTGTCCATTAGTTGATTATTCTTCCTGTGGATTGACCAATGCCATTTCCACTGTTAGCCTAAACTTTATGAACAATGATCAACGTCTCCTAACTGTTTCTCCACTGTCCTCTAACTGGCCTACCTCATTCTCAAAAGCCAAATCTAGCAGTACCTCCTTTTTTGTTTGACTGGACACATACTGTTGTAGGAATTTCTCCTGAACAGAATCCAGGAACTCTTGACCCTCTCTTCCTTTTGTGCAACCACTATCCCATTCTACACAATGGTAATTAAATTCCACATTATAACTTCTTTATGATGTTTCACCTTTTCTTAACTTCCTTGCAGGTTTGTTCCTTATTACCCTTCACACTAGTGTGTGATCTGTCAGTCACACATTGCAATGCACACATTGCATCCTTCTTATTCCTAAGCTCCAGCTATATCAATTCTATCCTTGAAACCTCTCACCAGTACAGTGATGCTCTCCTTAACCAAAAATGTCACCGCTCCTTTTTCTTCCTTTCTTATCTTTTCTGAACATCTTGTAACCTGGAATACTTAACACCTAGACACAGCCTTTCTTCAGGCAAATGTCTGTATTGCCATATCATCAAAATCCACAAGGCGATCTATGTAACTCCCCAATATTATTATCTATACTCCATGCATTTATATAAATGTGGATTGCATTATTTTTTCTCTTATTACAACTTCACCTATTAACTTAGTATTCTCTATTTTACCGATACCTACCTTTTCCAGCATTTTGTGCATCTTGGTATTACTTCCAAATATTTTCTCCTGATGCTCTCTCTCCAACAGAAGTATTAAAACGTTCTGTAAGGAAGACAATTCTACTCTGTTGTGATGATACCACGACTTTAAAAGATGTCTTTGGTTCTTTTTCTTAAAATGAAGAAAGGTTGAGACAGAGACTGTGAGCAGTCTGCTGAAAGCCAATGAAATAAATAGCTTGTGAGGCGTTGAGTTTTTTTTCCCCAGTTGGAATAATAGAAGCAGCCTGAATGGGTGCGGTCAAGCTCGCACGGAACCAGAATTTTTAGATTTTGCTTTCAGCAGTTGCTGGGTCTAGAAGCTGGTGTGGAAGCTCTTATTCCTTTCTCTGTTGCAACTAAAAACTGGCATTATCTTCCTGCTGCTAGAATAAAATGTGAGACAATCTATTTTATTGAATTTACCTTTGCCAACTGTGTGTTTATGTGATGTTACTATATTGGAACAGTTAATTAGTAGTAGTTAATGTATTTATTGTTTTGTTAAACCTCAAGACAGTTACAGTTAAGTCAATTCTTTTCTGTTTATTTTATCTGTATTTCAACTGTAGTGTAAAAATAAAGTGTGTTTTGCTTAAAGTCGCCGGAAGTCATGCCTGACAAATCTTTTTGAGTTTTTCGAAGAGGTAACCAAGAGGATAGATGAGGGTCAGGCAGTGGATGTTGTCCATATGGACTTTATTAAGGCCTTTGACAAGGTCCTGCATAGCAGGCTAAGTCATGAAAGCATGGGATCCAGGGAGAGCTAGCTAATTGGATTCAAAATTGGTTCCTTGGTAGGAAGCACAGGGTGATGGTTGAAGGTCGTTTCTCAGACTGGCGGCCTGTGACTAGTGGTGTACCACATGGGTCAGTGCTGGGATCTTTGTTATTTACATAAATGATCTGGATGTGAATGTACAAGGCATGATTAGTAAGTTTGCGGATGATACAAAATTAGGAGGTACTGTTGATAGCAAAGAAGGTTATCAAAAATTACAGAGGGATCTTGATCAGATGGGGAAGTGGGCTGAGGATTGGCCAATGCAATTCAACACAAACAAGTGCAAGGTGTTGCACTTTGGAAAGTCAAACCAAGGTAGGACTTATACAGTAAATGGTAAAGTCCTGAGGAGTGTTGTGGAACAGAGGGACCTAGAAATACAAGTACCTAGTTCGTTGAAAGCAGCGTCACAGGTAAATAGGGTGGTGAAGAAGACATTTAGCATGCTGGCCTTCATCATTGAATATAGGAGTTGAGATGTTATGTTACTGTTGTACAAGTCGTTGGTGAGGCTGCACTTGGAGTATTGTGTACAGTTTTGGTCACCCTGTTGTAGGAAAGATATAGTTAAACTGGAAAGTGTGCAAAGAAGATTCACAAGGATGTTGCCAGGACTAGCAGGCCTGAGTTATAGGGAGAGGTTGGCCAGGATAGGACTTTATTCCTTGGAACGTAGGAGAATGACAGGTGACCTTATTGCGGTGTATAAAATTATGAGGGGCATAGATAGGATGAATGCATATATAGTCCTTTTCCTAAGGATGGAAAACTGAAAACTAGATGACATAGGTTTAAGGTAAGAGGGGAAAGATTTAAGAAGGACCTGAAGGGCAGCCTCTTCACACAGAGAATGGCGTGTATATGGAATGGGCTGCCAGAGAAAGTGGTTGAGACAGGTACAATAGCAACACTTAAAAAAACATTTGGATAGGTACATGGATGGGAAGGGTTTAGCGGGATATGGACCAAATGCGGGCAATTGGAGCTAGCTGAGCTGACACCATGACCGGCATGGACCAGTTTGGGCTGAAGGGCCTGTTTCCATGCTGTGTTATCTGTGACTGTACTCTGAGCAGCATGACCAATCAAATTGCATCTGGAATGCAATGCCTTACAGTTATAGAGTCATAGAGTCATAGAGTCATACGGAAATAGATCCTTCAGTCCAACCAGTCCATGCCGAACATAACCCCAAACTAAATTAGTCCCACCTGCCTGCTCCTAGCCCATATCCCTCCCAACCTTTCCTATTCATGTACTTATCCTATTGTATTTTAAACGTTGTAATTGTACACACATCCACCACTTCCTCTGTGTAAAAAGTTTGCCTCATGTCTTTTTTAAACCTCTCTCCTTTAAAATATGCCCCCTAGTCTTGAAATCCCCCATCCTAGGGAAAAGACAACTACCATTAACTCTATTGATACCCCTCAATATTTTATAAATTTCTATCAGGTCGCCTCTCAACCTCCTACAGTGAAAAAAAGTCCCAATCCTTTCTTGATAACTGAAACCTTCCATACCAGACTACAGCTTGGAAAATCTTTTCTGAACCCTCTCCAGCTTGATTACATCCTTCCTATAAGTGGGTGACCAGATCTGGACACAGTAATACAAAAGAGGCCTCACCAATGTCCTGTACATCCTCAACATGACTTCCCAACTCCTATACTCAAGGCAAGCGTGCCAAACGCCTTTTCAACCACGCTGTCAATATGTGACGCAAACTTCAAAGAATTATGTAGCTGCATCTCTAGGTCCCTCCATTCTACAACACTACGCAAGGCCCTACCTTTAACTGTATAAGCTGTACCCATGTTTGTTGTGCCAAAATGCAATACCTCGCATTTATCCAGATTGAACTCTATTTGTCATTTCTCAGCCCATTCACCCATTTGATCAAGATCCTTTTGTAATCTCAGAAAACATATTTCTAGAATAAGAAAATGTTAGGGTCTTCTTAATATATTTTGAGAAGGTTTGGTCTGGTCCCGAACACAACTCAGATTGGCTTATACAGGTACCATCGCCCCACCCCAGAGCCACAGTTCTGCTATAGCACTCCCTCCTGTGCTAACTTTCCAGCCACACATTCATCTGTCTTGTCCTCCTGTTTCTGAAACCACTTGCATTAGCACCAAGAGTAAACCAGAGATTACTTCTTCAGTGGTACTGCTTGCTAATTTTCAACCTGGCTCCCTCAATTCCAATTTTAGGAACATATGCTCCTGCCTATCTATGTTGTTAATACATATGTGGACCCTAACCTCTATTGATTCACCCTTTCCTGGGAGACTGTCATGCATCTGTTTTGTGACGTCCGTCATTCCAGCATCAAGAGGGCAACACAATACCTTGGAGTCACACTGACGGCCACAGATATTACCTATCTAAAAAATTCCCAATCAATATCATCCTTCTGCTCTTTTTCCTTCCCACCTGTACACCTAGGCCACCCATGGGGCTCTTACTGCACTCATTCAAGGATCTATCACTTTCAGTAGGCCACTTTAAGGGCCATTTTATAGTTAACCACATTGCCTAGGTCTGGAGTCACATGTAGGCCTGATGAAATAAGGACAGTAGATTTCATTCCCTGAAGGACATTAGTGAACTGTATGTGTTTTATGATAATCGGGTAGTTTCATGATCAATGTCAATGTTAATGAGCCAAGCTTTATATTTCATATTTCCTTTTCTTAAATTAAATTTAATTTCCCCATCTGTTATGATAGGATCTCGACATATCTTTACTGAAATAATATGAGCCATCTGGATTACTGGACAAGTAACATTACCCCAATGCCACTGTTTTCAAGTGTATACTAATATTTAGCATGAGAAGAAGTGGCCCTACTAACATAACAGTAGGAACTCCATTGTGTGCCATCTTAAAGAAAAACCATTCAACCTTACTGTCCGTTTTCTGCCAGTTAGCCAAATCCACATCAACACAATCCAATTAAACCCCTTTGCTTTTAATGGTGCTAAGTATTCCTTGGTGAAAAAGGTGGGCATATTTTGAATTCTTATCATGATAAATCATATACTCTGATCTACAGATAAGGTTTCACTCAGAGGTCATATTGTCACTAATTAAGAATCTGTAAAGGGATACCTTCCCTATCACACTTCGTGAAATATACATGGACCCTATCGCAAAATATGCTTGCTTTTTCCCCCAAGATAGGGCATCTGAATAATACTTTGTGGCATAATATATTGTCATTCAAACCTTCTTGAACAACCAATCTAACTCACTTTAGATAACAAACAGTATTGTTAGCATTAATTTCAACTCTCCAAATTGGTGAACGACAAAAATAAACTTGGTAGTTCTGCTCGCGACAAAAACCCTGAGCTACCTGTTGCCTGCTACTTTAACACACCACCCTGTTCCCTGGCCAACATTTCTATCTCTGGCTTGCTGCAGTGTTCCAGTGAAGCTCAATGTAAACTGGAGGAACAACACCTCATTACCCGCTTGGGAACCCTGCAGCCCTCTGGACTCAATATCGAGTCCAATAATTTTAGGGCCTAAACTCTCCCATGTCCCAGCCCACACACCGGACGTTATTATCACATAGCCTGCCATTACACATTACCTATCGTTAGTCACCAACAGACCCCATTAACAACGATGCACCTTCCTAGCCAGATCGTTATCAGCTCCTTTGTCTATTCAACTGCTCTTCTCTCTCTTTGGGCTCTATCCTACTGTTTATTCCCTACCCCATCCCCCTACCTATTTTCTGCATATAAACCAATGTTTTCCCAGCTACTATCAGTTCTGAGGAAGGGTCACCGGACCCAAAACATTAACTGATGTTTTCTTCACAGATGCGGCCAGACAAGCTGAGCATTTCCAGAAACTTCTGTTTTTGTTCCTGATTTACAGCATCCACAGTTCTTTAGGTTTTTATTTGGTCGTAAATCAGTTTGCTTTGAATTAGCATGATTAGAGACCTCAGTAAAATTGAAATAACTGGGTTGAACAGGACTAATGATAGGGATCTAAAATATGCTGAAGGACCAACAGTGAATCATCGAATTCCTACAGCATGCAAGCAGGCCATTTGGCCCATCAAGTCCACACTGACCCTTCAAACAGCATCCCACCTAGACATAACCCACTATCCTACTCCTGTAACCCTGCATTTCCCATGGCTAATCCACCTAACCAGCACATTTTGGGAGGAAACCAGAGCATCCGGTGGAAATCCACAAAGACAATGGGAAAATGTGCAAACTCCACACTCACAGTCGCCCAAGGCTGGAATTGAACACAGGTCCTTGGCGCTGAGAGGAAGCAGTGCTAACCACTGAGCCATCATGCTGCCCTGAGGTGAGTTTTTGTTTTTTAAGAAAGGCTACATATATATAGTGGTATTTTACAGTGGTCAGTATGAAGATCACTGTTCTTTGATAAATATTAACATACTTGCATGTATCGGGCGTCTTTTCAAAATCTGCAGATGACAAAACTCAAATGTGCTAAACAATGAAAACAGCAACAGATTTCAGAGCAACACATTGGGAAATGGGCAGATTCATGGAATTTATGCAAAAGTGAAACTGTACAGAAGAATAAGGAGGCAAAATATATGAAACTGTTGTTAAAGCAAATGTCCACTTCCATGTTGAGTGGGAAGTCAAAATCAAACAATTATTGGCTTTGTTAGTAAAAGCATAGAATATAGAAGCAACAAAATGGTAGACTTAACTTGATATAAAACTCATTAGCCCTCAGCTAGATTGTTATGAAAAATTTTCTAGCAACACCTTGGAAAAATGTAAAGACCTTAAAAAGAATGTGCTCAAGACACTTACTATTATCTCAGGAATGAAGGACTTTATGTGGAGAGACTAAAGAATACAGGGTAATCTTCATAGAGCAGAGAAGGGTTAGAGGAGATTTAATAGCATCAGTTGAAAATCATTCAATAGTTTTGATAGAGTAAATAAGGAATCAAATTTATAAAGTATATAAATAGCAGTATATCCCACCATGGATTATATCAACAGTTGTACAGAATACAAAATTGAACAGAGTCACCCTAAACTTACATAAATCAATGGTTGAACAATGGTGAGAATATTATATTAAGTTCCATTTTTGATGTCCTCCTATAGTAAGGGCAAAAGGAGACAGCTTACAGATAGAACAGTGGAGAGGCTCTCCACTGTTATGAAGAGGTATTTCCTTACAAGAGCAAAGAAAGTTAAATGTAAATCTGATACGTAAGTTCAAATTACACAGATTTTTGTTAAGGTAAATCAGACAAATATATTACCATCAGTCAATGAGCCAATAGCAGGGGGTTGGAATTTTCCGCTAGAAGTAGCATTGATGTTAAATCCACATTTGGATTTCAAAGAGAAATGGATATATATTTGAGAGCATGCCGAAAGCATTTTTAAAAAATTAAAACAGGGGATGTGGACATTATTAATTCAGTCAAAATCTGCCGCCCATCCCTAACTATCCCTGAACTAAGTGACCAGTTCAGCCATTTCAAAAGACAGTTAAGAGGCAACGACATTACTTTGGGTCTGGAGTTATATATTGACCAGATTTCTGTACCCAAAGGACATGAGTAAACTAGGTGGGTTTTTACAACAATTGGCAATGCTCACTTGATCACTCACACACTACCTTTTAACTCCAGATTTTAGTGGATTCAACATTTGCCATGGTGAGATTTGAACCTATACCTCCAGAACATTAACCTGAGGATCTGGATTTTCAATGTAGCGATGTACCACTATACCATTACGTCCCCTTTGAGGAAACAGCAAGATAACAGCTAGCTCCTTCAAAGAGTCATAGTCGATAATAAAAAATTATGGCTTGTGATTTTGTTTTAGTATATTCGACTGAACAGAATAAATTATGTTGCTAAAACATTATCTGGAAAAGAAGAATCTAAAAGGTTTTGGGGAGGAAGCAAGGGAATGACACTCGGCAAATTGCTCATTCAGGAGACCTCACAGGTGTGACAGACAAAATGGCTTGCTAGTGTGCTGTAACAAGTCTGTGATCTTGCAAAAACTGGTGGAATGCTAGAGAAACACATATAGCAACTTAAAACTGTTGAATTAAAATAGTAGCAGTCTGTGTCCCTGTCCTCAGGACCTGTATGATGATTTTCATTCTGAACTCATACAAAACAGTCACAGGTCATTATGGCATTAAGATGATATGCCAGTTAATGCCTAGATGTTTTCTATAAGACTTGAAACATATGAAGCAATCTTGTAATTTGTGGATTGAAAATTATCTAAATCACCAGGAAAGCATCAAAATATATTCGTTCCAGATGAGTAACTACCAAATATAAAGTCACTGAATATAATGGTGTTAGCCTTTCGGCACCTCTCCAACTAACACTTCCTTCAGCAATGGAACAAACCATCTTCTGCATAGTTTAATTTCAAATGGTTGACAAAATATGAAAATTTTAAAAAAATGACTTATGCAAATAAAAATGTTATCATTTCTACATTACTCATTCAAAACATTGGTCTTATGTTATTTAGCTTGTCTTGTTTTATTATCAAACCACATGCCTAAGTTAAAAGGTTAGGTCAGGTCTCTAGAAATTCATGAATCATTTGCTTCCAAGATCATCTATATATTCACTGCTCATGGAAAATAGTCATTTCTAAAACCTTATTTCAGCACTTGAACCCTAACCACTACCAACTAGTGGTATGTCTAGATTGTTGCCATCAATCCTCCTTTCCTGGTGGAGGCTAAAAGTCTACCGAGAAAGCAATGGTATAGATTAAACCACTATTGAGTCTTAACAACAGGATACAGCCTTTCACATTAAAATAGGAACAAATTACATTGACTAGTTAGACATAATTACAAAGACTATCAGAAGTCAGAGATGACATCTCTCTCCATCGGAACTTTGTGCTCGACTCTTCTTTTCACCTCAAGAATGTGTGACGTTACCAGATTAGTTGGAGCTTAGTGTTGTTTCAACATTAACTGTTTCAGAACCATTACCTTATACGACTGAAGCTTTTTCACTACTGCTAACAGTTTTACATTTAACTACTTTTATACTTATCATTACCCTAAATCCCACCAAGTCCCTAATCTCGTGAATTCCAGCTCTCTGGAGGCTTCACAATTCCTCCAGAACCTCTTCCCTTTGGACTTTGAAATTTGGTATGCTTTTGACTTGATTCTGATCATCTGTGAATTATCATCCACATTATGAAATTACATTGTGCACTGATAAGCAGTTTCCCATTCTCTCGCTCACAGGATAGAAACTAACTGACAACAATTGCCAACACTAAACCCAGAGCGGTAACCTGCACCTCTGGTCTGCCATCAGTCACCAGCATCTCATGATGTGCTCCATGGGCAGTAACCACAAGTGCTCCCAATCCAGCAGGACCTCCAGTTCCCCATTGGCAAAGTGGGTTGCCAATTATCCTCTGTTCAAAATGTCCAGTGCAGGTAAAATTAACCATGCAAGGTCTTTACTTGTCTGCACAGCTGAGTGTCAGGAATGCCTTATGGTCTCAACAGTAGCCAGTAGCTCCTTCTCTGGTGACTGGGAGAACAGGAGAGCAGTTTGCCATAGGGACATGGTGCATATTTAGTGAGGCCAGTTTGAGAAGATAGTCTTCATGAAACTCACCAAAAGGTAACAATTCATCAATTTCTGGTAAGATTCAATTCCAGGTGCAAATGATTCCATTGGCTTAACCCCTTGCTTAACAATATAAACCAATCCAGTTGAATTTACTGAGATAACAAGGTGTAGAGCTGGATGAACACAGAAGGCCAACCAGCATCAGAGGAGCAGGAAGGCTGATGTTTCGGGCCTAGACCCTTCTTCAGAAAAGGGGGAGGGGAAGGCGTTTCTGAAATAGGGAGAGAGGGGGAGGCGGATAAAAGATGGATAGAGGAGAAGATAGGTCAAAGAGGGGGGATGGAGCCAGTAAAGGTGAGTGTAGGTGGGGAGGTAGGGAGAAGATAGGTCAGTCCAGGGAGGACGGACAGGTCAAGGGTGCGGGATGAGGTTAGTAGGTAGGAGATGGGGGTGGGGCTTGACGTGGGAGGAGGGGATAGGTGGGAGGAAGGACAGGTTAGGGAGGCGGGGACGAGCTGGGCTGGTTTTGGGATGCGGTAGGGGGAGGGGAGATTTTGAAGCTTGTGAAGTCCACATTGAATTTACTCTTAGACTAAAAACTGACCTGGGAGAGGTTTCAAGTTGTTAAAGGAATTTAGGGAGCACTACTAGCCAGAAACCTGGTCCGATAATGAAATATCCTCCCTCCTAGGCGTCTTCAGACTAGCTAAATTTTTTCAGGATAAAATGTATCTCTATGTACATTACAGCAGAAACAACAGTCTCAGTTAATCAATAACAACACATAGAATCATAATTTAAGAATTCTAGAGCTTTTTTTTGTTTCTTAAGGAATTAAATGTGAAACTGCAATCTCTGGAGAATTGCTTAAAATTATTTGGAACAAAAATCGATTCCGGATTACATTATGGTCATGAGAACTTGATCAGGGAGTACATGGTTATTAAAAGTAGTTAATTTACTTATATCAAATAATAAATAATATCAAATACAACTAATCTAATAAAAGTTCAATATTGTGTCCACTTAATAGCAAGTATTGGCGATATGTTCGATTAAAAATAAGTATAACACAACATCTCTAAATGTAAACACAGTTTTCAAATTCACCAATAGAAAAATTGGAATATATTCAAATAAATGTCAAGACAACTTCTCACATTCCAACTATCACTTTGAAATAGGTAGATGTGGCTTTATCTCAAACTTTTATTAAGAGCAGTTTAAGAAGCAATCTGGCAAACCTCATCTTTACTAGCAGTCAAAACATGCCTTGCCTGGGTCTGCCTCTACTAATCCACAAGGACTAATCTTTAAACACACCTGTCTTTGGATCTAGAGAAGAGCTGCTAATGTTCATTGTTCGATCAAGAGTTCTTGGTAGATGATAACAATCACTTCTCGAAACTTTAGTTTGCAGTGAACAACTAACAGCTGAAGGACATTCGCACCTTTCTAACTGTCTGCAATACTAAGCTTGCCCTGACAAAATTTCAGATTTTTAGACTGCCTAATTCTATATTAACATTGCATTTTAATTTGCTCAATTAATCTGGTGATTTTTGTTTTGTGTAGGCAAATTCTCCTTTGCAGCATCCTGGATTTTCAGACCAGGGGATTTTTTCATAACCATGTCGTGAATCTGTGGATGCAAGTCTGGCTTTATATGATCAGATTGGAGCATTGCCTCATAACCTTATAACTCCTCTGTCTACTATTGGACTTGGACTTCAAAATTTTTTCAAAGGTCCATTTGTCATCTTAAGTATGGTCTTTGCCTTGGTATAAATTACTTTTCCAACACATGTTCTGAGTCCTGTAACTATGTCTCTTGGAATCTGATCTTGAAGGTGATGATGTTCATTTTGAGGAGTAAGTACTTCTATCCACCTCATTGTTTTACTTCATAATTTTAAAGATTCTTGCCCTTGCCCATAGGAATTCTTAACTTTATTCAAAGAGCTCCAAACTGCTTGTACAGAATTCTCCAAGGACTCTATCACGTCACAGTGTGTCTAGTTTTTACTCTCTTCCTAGCCCACAGTGTTTTCCCTATGCCTAGTAACATAGGAAGGAACATTATAAAATTACAGAAACCCTACAGTGCAGAAACAGGACATTTAGCTCATCAAGTCTGCACCGACCCTTTGTAAAACATCCCACACAGAAACAGGAAAACAGAAATAGGCCAGTCAGCCTATTGAGTCTGTCCACCACTTGATGAGATCTTGCTGATCATCCAGTTCAATGTCTTTTCTGCCACACTATTCCTATATTGATATTTACCATTCATATTTAGAAATG
This sequence comes from Rhincodon typus, assembly GCF_021869965.1. Taxonomy (NCBI): domain Eukaryota; kingdom Metazoa; phylum Chordata; class Chondrichthyes; order Orectolobiformes; family Rhincodontidae; genus Rhincodon; species Rhincodon typus. The sequence continues at coordinate 24,883,926 of NC_063356.1, forward strand.
TGTCATTCTCTATTTTAAACATACTCTATTTACTCAAAATAGGAGCAATGAGAAGGAGTATTTGTCTTAAACAATGGGATGTAGTTTGTGACTTTAAAGCATTAAGTACAAATTGTATTGATCAGCAAGGCATAATTATGGTGAACGTCAGGACCCATCCATTACATATCTTTCTCCATCGGGACCTCACATTAGACTCCTCTTCTACAGCCAAAGACTGTGTGATATCACTAGATTAGGTGGAGTGTAATGCAGCTTCTGCACTAACAATGAGAACTATTACCTCACTCGACACCAACCACTAGCCTCCAGTAACGATGAATTATCTTCAAACTTTCGTATGATGTGTTACAGCTACAAGTTGGCCACTTTATAAGCAGGCACACAGCCTGGACTCCCAAAGAGTTTGTTTACATTTAATTTAATTAAATTAATTAATTAATTTAACCAGGTAGCTTAGCCTGTTCTGAGGGATTTCCAATACTAGCCCCTGAAGTAGTGCCAGTCTGACCTATATAAATGATTTTAGTAGTAGGCAATTGCTCAGTTGTGCATGATTTTAAAAAAAGGTGTTGGGGGAATGGGGGCACATAAATCTAGGTGATGTGAAATAGCACACGAGAACTTTTTTTTTAAATTTAGAGCGTGGCGAGACTGAAATACATTTCCAACTCACCCTACACACTCCAGAAAGGTCAGTGCTGGAGGGCATGAAACAGATGTGATCCCGATGGAATTTTAGGGCCTGAATTTGAATAGTCTGACTGATCAATGAAGAAAATTGAACGTTCCTTCAAATAGACTTTTATATGGCAGCGTTAACAGAGCATGGCAGAAGATTCCCAGCTCCAGCAAATTCTGGGCCATTATTTTCCTATCAATAATTCAAGGAAGAAATCTGTTAATGATGGTGTACTGCTGGAGGAAAGTGCAGGCTACTTTTTATGTTTAGCACTCCCATCATAATTGTTCTGATTAAAAAATGAATTGTATAAACTCAGAAAATTTTATAATTACTGCGCAACAATCACCACGGGTGTTCCCTCCCAATGGGGGAGCACTTCAGCAATCCAGGGCATTCAACCTCCAATCTTCAGCTAAGCATCCTCCAAGGTGGACCTCAAGATACACAACAACATAAAATCGCTGAGCAGAGGCTGATAGCCAAGTTCCATAACCGTGAGGGCGGCATTAACTGTGATCTTGAGTTCATGTCGCGCTATAGGTGACCCTACCACACTATATACTCTTCATACGCACACACTCACACACTCTGTCTCTCTCATACACCCACATACATACATACATACATACATACATACACACACACCTATGGGGTAAATTATTCCATCCAAGATGTTTGTGTATTTGCAGATGCATTCTACTTTATTCAAAAAAAAACAAAACCAGCCTGACTCCAGGTTAAAACACAGACAGATTCCAAACAAGGCCTCACATCTAAAATGCCTTGTCTGACCTGAGATGTCACCACTTGTATGGACTGATAAAATCTTTAGTTATCTCGGGATAATGACTTGAAAGAAGTTCTGGGATTTGCATTTTAATCAGTAGAAACCTGGACCTCCTTTCTAACTGATTAAAAGATTCAGTAGGAGACAGTCAGCAAGCCATTTTTAGGGTTGTTACCTATCTCTTCTTCCACACTATACCTGAGGAAGGAGCAGAGCATCAAAAGCTGGTTTTTTTCAAATAAACCTATTGGACTAAAACCTGGTGTCATGTGATTCTTGACCTTCTACATCCTCTATCATTAGTACCCAGAGAGGGGTGGGTGGCTGTGTGTGTGCGTGCGTGTGTCTGTGTGTCTATGAGAAAGAGAGAGACTACGTATGTATATTTATGTGTGTGAGATACATAGTCTGTGACAATGACTGAGCCTGAGAATGAGTGAGAGAGCATGTCTGTGTCAGAGTGTGAGAGAGTTTGTGTGTCGGACAATCCATTACAATCTGCCCAGCATCTGCACCCTCAGGAAAGGACAAGAATTGCACTGCCTGCACGTGAGAAATTTATCATGGCTGTGGCCATGATCTTTTGTTCATCAGGCTCCCTCTTATCTGGAGCTGCAGACACTTATAGCATTTCAATTTGCCTCTCAGTCTGGAATAAAGGAGGCCAGAGAACAGCAAGCAGTCAAATACAAGCCTCTGCAAAAGTTGCTGGATTCCTCTCGTCAAATCTGAAATGTACCTCAACTGAAAATTATTCTATTTCCTTCATATCCACTTGCATGCAAGCACATGTGGAAAATCATGCAGGTAAACCTTCTGTCATAGTGGAAATTGCCATGTCTCTTTCTGCTGTTGTCATCAGCATTTAGGCCACCACAGCAAACAGGTTGGGTTGGTGGATATTGAGAACATGGTTTTTAATACACACTCCAGGCACATATGGGCAGCATGCAATGCAATGAAAACTATTATGCCGTCTGAAATGCGATAGGTGAGAAGGGAGTGAATGGCTTTCTTTTTGCCTCAGTATTTCACCATAAAGCTTTTTTTTGTCTTTGAAAAGAATACATTCACCAATTCAGTGAGCATGTAACTCATTGTGCACTGTGATCATAACATAACCAATCGTGCAGGATTTCTTGAGTTTAACAAATTCAGACGTTACTGTTTGCTCTGAGTTTTGCTGGAAAAAAAGGTCCCCAAAGCACACGATGTATTGATTTGTCAGGTGACCGTCCTTCTCTGTTACGTTATATATTATCCTTTTCTGTTTTGTTTCTTTTTGTTTTGATCTCCAGGCAATAGGAGAAGGAAGGTCGCCTGACAAATGTTCTGAAGGCACCAATGCTCGTATTTCATAGGCTTCACCCATTCTACATCTGCTCCTCCAAAAGCTGAAATAGAAAATTCATGTCTCCACCCACAGATTGTGCATGACATCAGTAGAATGGGTAAAGCCTGTGAAACATGGACATTAACATCTTCAGAACCAGAAATTTATAAAACAGAATGAACAGTAATGCAAGCTAGAGTTAGCCATTTTTGGCTGTGAGTTGAAAGCATTTTAACCCCTGAGGTTTTTTTTTAAAAGTCTGTTTGTAAAAGTTTAATTCAGATTCCCAACTGATTGATTAAAAATGCTTATTTGGCGTAAAGCTTGTCTTCATGACGATATGCCAAAGCAACAGTTTGTCTGCCTGGATCACTCTGGAAGAGTCCTATGGTACTTGGCAAAGCAGGTGTCAAGATTCATGGTTGGCTGCTGCACAGCATTATCACTGGGAACTCACTTGCCTTGCCATCAATCAAAACAGCAAGCTGCCGAGGAGAAAATGAAGGAAAAAGGAGGATAAGGGAGCATGCAGGCACTTAGCACTGTCCCGCTGTCTGTGCACAACTCACTGGACTGTGATGAACACAGCCCCAATTCCCAAACAAAATTTGAAAATTATCTTTCCTCCGGTACCAAATATCAGAGTATCCACTTGACTGCAATGCAAAAATGAGAATGTAAACTAAGCACATTGAATCAAATATATAAACTTAAACAGACTATTCTGCTTACAACTGTAAACTGATCACCTGGTACACTCATTCAGTGACCATGCCTGTCCTAGTGCTTCTGAGAATTACCACCTCAGTAGCTGCAGAATGTCTAACATAAGGTTCTGGTTTTCGGTTGGAGAGACTGCAAATAGCTTCAGAGGACAACCTTGAGCAGCCCTGGCACTAGAAGGAAGCCTCAGCTGAAAACTGCAACATCTCAATAAATCTCAACAAATAAAAGTGTGGGCACTGGGTAGATGGGCAACAGCAAAGGCATAAATAAATAGTGTTGGGTAGACAAATGCTGGAGAGGGGGATGGAGGCTGATGAACCATACAGATCCCCCACCCCACCCAGCTATGCAGGAAGTTCCTGAGCAATCCTAATGATCAGCAGGAAGACAGATGACTAGACGATTGTGACACATTGTAACATAACCATGATAGCGGCAACCTGAGCTTGTACAGTGACAACCTGGCATCAGGTGACATCTGCATATGCTGCAATGAAAGCTGGGACTTTGGCTAGATGCTTCCTCCCTAGACAATTCCAATACCTTGCTAACCTACCCAATTATCAGACCATCCCATTGTAATTCATCTCCCTCCTGTTGTCACCACCATCATCAACTTCTCAGACCACCTTTTTCCCCAGCCTGCATCCTTCAACATAGTGCACATGATCTCCTCAATGGGTCTCCTAACTCCAATCACACTCATGAATGCATTGATGCATACTCTAGTCCGCAGTCGTTCCAACTCCTTCAATGGCTCTTGGATCACTTTCCCTTGTCTTATAAACCATGCATATGTTGTTTGATTTACCTTATATTTGTATCACTTTCTTCCCCTCATAAACTGGAGCTCATCCAAAACTCAATAACATGCATTACAACTTGCACCAAGTCCCATTCACTTATCATCTTTGTATTTACTAACCAACACTGTCTCCTGATTGGTTCATGCCTTGATATTTAAGATCTGCATGCTTGATTTCAAACATCTTCACCATTCCTTCCCTATTATGTCTAAATTCCTTTAGCCCCGGGAGCCCACAAGATCTGGACACTCTTGTAATTCTGAGATTATATTCATCATCAACATTTGTTACTCCACAGTTGGCTACTGCACCTTCAGCTGATGGTCTCCTCAGCTCTGCAACTCCTTTCCCAAAACCTTTCTTTGTCTCTTGAGCTCTTTTAAGAAGTCCTTAAAACTCACCTATTGCCAGGCATAATACCTCTTTATTTTGTTTGACAATATCCTGCAAAGTGCCCAGATAAGTTTTATTACATTGAAGACACTGCAAATTTTGTTCTGTTGCTTATATTCTACTAGTTACTGTTGGAGACTTGCATTTTACTTTCTACGCAATTCGGAAATGAGTCCATATATTTTGTATTTATTTTATTATAGATAGGCAGTTTGAACTTTTGCGCGCACTTGTTCACGAATATGTGATCTCTTAAGCAAAGAATATGCTTAACAGATAGCTGCAAAATAAGCTGGCCAACTACCAGTGAATGATGTATGCTAGCTCTTTGATGAACCTGTAAGTGTCAGTTCTCATAGATCAGAGTTGCTGTGAACTCCTTACTTTCAGAAACAGGGCCTACTATTGTCTGTACAAAATCTGTTGTCAACCTTGACTTGGAATTATATCGTCATTCTTTCTCTGTTGCTGCATCAAATTCCTTAAACTCCCTAATAGCACTATGGATGTTCCTACATCCGAAGGGCTGAACCTGATTGTTATGTCACTCAAGTAACACATTGAAAATCAAGCTCCACTATTCCCAGAGTCATAAAAATTAAATACTTGTGTACAATAGGTGGCCAGAAAGATAAAAGGACAGCTCAGTGGTTCCTGTCCAAAGAGTTTGCAGAGATGATGTTTGTGCTGAAGAGAATGCTGCTTCTCGATCTTCTTTCTCCAGATACTTCCACTTGTTTGTAGGATGCACAGGGTGACTGTTTCATGTTTATAAAGATTATTGATCTATCAATTAAAATTCATAGCTTGCAGCAACTAATGAGAAAAATAAACTGGCTATCTTCAGGGATAGTAGGAACTGCAGATGCTGGAGAATCTGAGATAACAAGGTGTAGAGCTGGATGAACAAAGCAGGCCAAGCAGCATCAGAGGAGCAGGAAGGCTGACGTTTCGGGCCTAGACTCTTCTTCAGAAGGCTTAAGATGTTTTTCATTGTAGAGCAAAAAGAGAACCTACTCCTCCAGAGGTCTAAGGCTATCTGCCAAAACATTCACACCTCCAATTGTGCAGCTGCCCTTGAGTCAATCACAAACTTGTTGGCAGGCCTGTCATCACCAGAGACCTGGTCACACAGACTAACTTGTTGCCAGCCAAAGCTCTATTTAAACACAAGTTTTGACTCCAGCTCAGCTGCAAACTAGACTTACCCCACTGAATGGTGGGTTACTTGATTTTAAAAGCGCAGCAATCCTTACTTCGTAAAACAGTTCTTTTCAAGTTTCAGACCACAAATCAAAACTACAGGAAAATTAAAAAGAAAGGGTCTTTAGAAGCTCACCTTCTTGACAACAATTAGCAATGTGCTGGTCCAGTTAGTGGTGTCCACATCCCACGAATGAATAGTAAAAAAAGATTAGCTAGGTGCTCTGATAACGTAAATGAAGGAAGAGAACATCCTATGAATCTGACCTTCCAATTGCCTGTCACTTTAGCACACCACCTTGTTCCCTGGCCAACATCTCTGTCTCAGGCTTGCAGCAGAGCTCCAGCGAAGATCAGTAAAAGCTGGAAGAACCACATCTCGTTTTCAGTGCGGAGACCCTAACGCCCTCTGGATTCAATATTGAGTTCACTAACTAGAGCTTGAACTCTCCCATGTCCTTACCCCAACCTCTACACACCAGGCCTTGTCACCAAATAATCTGCTGTAACACACAACCTGTTGTTAGCTACTAACAGTCACTATTAATAGTTATTCACCCTTCTAGCCAGATCGTTATCCACTCCTTTGTCTGTCCAAATGTTCTTCTCTCTCTTTGGGCTCTATCCCTACTGATCATTTACTCCTTAACCTCTCTGCCCACTCTATCTTCTGCATATAAACTGACATCTTTCTAGCTACCATCAGTTCTGAAGAAGTCTCACTCAACCAGAACCATTAACCCTGATTTCTCTCTGCAGATGCTGCCAGACCTGCAGAGCTTTTCTGGCAATTTCTGTTTTTCGATCCCATGATGTCCTATGATTGAAGCAGCCATGCAACACTGTACAATGGTGAGATTTCCAAATCCAGTGGTGATTACTTCTTTGCATTTGAAAATGAAGGTTAACAGGAAATGGCATTAATATTTCTATGGGCTCACTTTACCATGGTTGACACCGCAGAAATCACCGCTATCACCACATATTGAACAAGATGCCAGAAGGATGTTCATGAGTCCAAACTTTTGGAAGCAATAAAGAGAGAAAAGGGAAGCAAATTGGCAAAAAAAGAAGTTTAATATTGTAATATTGATTCACTGCAGATGTATTTGTCATATATTTTCAGGATACAATTGCTTCTTTTAAGTAGAATTTAGCCCTTTCAAGTAATAACATTCAAGATGTTTTGAATTACTTGGGTCATTTCTTATTAAACTACTGATCTTTTATTTCTCAAACATTCAAATGCAATTTATCCAAAAATGTAAAAAATTTGCTTTCATAATCATGACTGTTTTTCTCTTTCGACCAAATACTCATGTTTTAAAGAACATTACGGAACTGCAAAAAATCTGTGAGAATTCTCAAAATATGGGCTTGATTTTAATTTTATGACATGTTTCTGCTAGGATTGCTCAGTAGTAGAGTGGGAACAGAATCTCAGCCTGTTTTTATCATTGACTTTTTAACAAAGCCACTGCATTTGTAGCTTACTTCCGGATGTCCAGACAAATTAGATCACACAGATATGAGAAACACCCGCATCAGTGTCTTTCAGCTCAGCTATTTAAAGGGTCCTTGCAATTTATAGCATCATGGAAAGTGTTTAGACAGAGCAAAAACTCTGAGCAATGGATGTAATACATAGCAAAGTAGCACCCTGCTTTAGCAATGCTTACTCCTCTACAGGTGATATTATCCAGGGACCCACAGGGAGAGCCTCTTGTCTGCTGACAGCTAAAAGGAGACACACAGACAACAAGATGACTTGGTGGAAAGTCTTGGATGAGATGGAGCCATATTCCTGATTATGATGCCTGAAGAAGTTTAGGCCTTAAATAGGGCAGGAAAGGCACGTGACAGGGTACATTCAAAAATATCCTGATATGCACCTGCCTCCAAATTACTCTGCACTCCCAGGTCACACTCCTGCTCCCGACATCTTATCATCTTGCAAGCACACACAGTATTCTCTATCTAGACCAGGTAGACACATTGCTCAGCAAAAATGTGAAGATGCAAAGCCTCAAGGGTTGATGATATCTTGAGACAGCAGCAGAGAATGTGAGAGGTTGTGCCAGCCTCTCTGGAGGCACTCCACACAACTGGAGAGAGAGAGAGATTAGAGAAATCCATCTTAAGTGTTAGTTCCATGATATCTCAGGTCTTTATGCTGATGTCCCAGGTCTTTATGTTAATGTCCATTTTCTTGCAAAGAGTGGGCAATTGCATGAAGCATCAGATGTAGCTGCCAACTTGTTGTGTCTCACTGATTGCCATGCACAGAATGTCTCTTTAAACACAATTGATGGAAACATCATCCAGATGAGATATCCTGATCCTGGGCACCAGGCAGGCAACACAGCTTTCGTAAATCTCAATTCTAGCAACACAGGATAGTGTCTATTCTCCTGACTGTACTATCTCCGATTACAACTGCATTTCTCCTTTCTCCACCCTCATGAACAGCTCCCTGCATCATGGAGCTATGGTCAGTACTCTCATCCACTCAGGGAACAAGAATTTCAGCACTACCTCCTGGATTCCTCTACTTGCCTCATTTATAGGCACACCTTCATGTCCCTGACCGCTGACTGAACTTGAGGTAGTTAATCTAAGGGGTGTAACAGCCCCTTGAAACACAGCATCCAGGTAACTCTCCCCATCCCTGATGTGTCACAGTGTTTGAAGGTCAGACTCCAGCTCATCAACCCACTGCCGGACGTCCCCAAGCAACTGGTACTTGCTAACAGATGTGGCCGCTATGGATCACTATGGGCTCCACCAACTCCCACATTGGGTACAACACATCACCTGGCCCTGCTTCTCAATTTTATTTAGTTAGTTCTAAAGTTATTTTCTAAAAAATAGTTCCTATTGGTCTTTTAGTTTGTAATATGAAGGTAAATAACAGAAATATTTACAATCTGAAAGTAACCTATCATAGCTTCAATTTATCCTGTTTAAAAACTGCCAGCCAAAAAAGCAAACAGAAAGCACCTGTTCTCTTCTGCTCTGAATTCCCACACTGCCTCCAAAGTCCCAGAATTATAAATTCTCTTGGGCTGTGTCTCATTCTGAATGTGATCTCTCCTTCCCCACTGTGAGAAGCTTATCCTTAATGCTTGCTTTCCCCTTCTCCACAAGGCAGAAGGGCACGTGTTTCGCAGCTGGAGAAAATGAAGCAAAGAAAGATATTTTATGGAACAGAAGAATTTGACAGAAATGTAACAGTTAAATAGCCATATGTATACCCTTGTACAAGTATAATTCCTCACTGTTTAGTTGAAAACTCCAATGAGCTGCTATCCTCTGTGTTTTAAGAGTGCAGGCTGATCCTAATCAACTCTGATTGCTGAGATGCTGTAACTGATATCCTCTTGGGTTTTGGAGCCTGAGATGACTCTTCACAAGATTTCTTTTTCTTCACCTTTGCTGTTCCAATGGGATGGGCTCCACCGGAAATCATGCTGGGACCAGAATCCTGGCAAATCACATGACTACGGCTGTGGATACAGCTTTAAACTAAATAGTTGAGGGGCGGAGGGAGGGGGTATGGTGGATTCAGTGGCATGGAAAATTATAAAATCAAAGGTAAAAGAGAGGGTAGGATTGCTGGTTAATGATGGGATTGATCATTACCAGAAAATAAGAGGAAGGGACATAATGTGTCAAATTCATATTGTAGCAAGGATCCATAAAAATGTAGGGAAATTTGATAATTGAACTTAAAAGCTTGGTTTCTTAATGCACAAAGCATTTAGAATAAGGTAGATGAACTGATGCCACAAATAGAGATGAAGATATCACAAGGACTTTAAACTAGCTAAAGTTGGGGAGGGCTCAGCAGAAGTTATTAAAGATTCCCCAACAAGAAACAGGACAGAGAGTTTGTAAAGCGTCAGGAATCTAACTTGAAGTACAGCAGGTAAGGGGACAGATATAATAAAAGGTGAAAGAGGCAAGACAGGACATTGGTCTGCTGGAAAATGAGGCTGAATTATTAGTAATGGGGAGAAAAGAACTGGCAGACGAGCTCTGCATCAGTCTTCATGGTGGAAGATGCCAGCAGCATGGCAGAATTTCAAATGAGACAGGGGCAGAGGGGAGTGTAGTGGCTATCGTCAAGGGGAGGTCATGCCTGACGAATCTGCTTTAATTCTTTGAGGAGGTAACAAGCAAGCAAGACAAAGGAGAGCCAGTGGACATGATCCATTTGGATTTCTAGGCCTTTGACAAGGTGCTGCACAGAAGACTGCTAAATAAGTTTCAGAGATAGTAGGAACTGCAGATGCTGGAGAATCTGAGATAACAAGGTGTAGAGCTGGATGAACACAGCAGGCCAAGCAGCATCAA
>NC_063356.1:24894614-24915477 GCF_021869965.1 Rhincodon typus
CTGCTCCTATGATGCTGCTTGGCCTGCTGTGTTCATCCAGCTCCATATCTTGTTATCTCAGACTGCTAAATAAAATAGGAGCCCACAGTGTTAGGGTCAAGGTGCTGAACACGGATAGAGGATTGGCTGACTGGCAGAAGGCAGAGAATAAGGACAAAGGGGTATCTTTCAGGTTGGCAGTGGTGTTCCGCAGGGGTCCGGGACCACAACCATTCACATTATACATTAATGATCTGGATGAAGGAACTGAGGGCATTGTTGCTGAGTTTGCAGATGATACAAAGATATATGGAGGGACAGGTAGTGTTGAGGCAGCAGGGAGGCTCCTTGGAGAGACTTGGACATATGAGAAGAGGGAGCAAAGAACCAGATCGAATATAATGTAGGAAAGTGTAATGTTATTCGCTTTGGTAGGAAGAATGGAGTCATTGAACATTTCTATATGGGGAAATCACTTCAGAAATCTGAAACACTAAAAGGACTTGGGAGTACTAGTTCAGGATTAAGCAAATGCAATGTCAGCATTCAACTTGAGAGGGAGAGAACAGAAGAGCAGGGATGTTCTGCTGAGGTTGTACCAGATTTTGGTCAGACCACATTTGCAATATTGTAAGCAGTTTTGAGTCTCATATTTAAAGTAGGATGTGCTGGTCTTGGAGAAAGTCCTGAGGAGGTTTACAAGAATAATTCCCAGGGATCAAGCGTTTGTCATATGAAGAGCAGTTGATGACTGTGGGTCTGTATTCCATGGAGTTCAGAAAGATGAATGGGATCTCAATGAACATTGAAGCCTGGATGGGGTATATGTGGAGAAGGTATTTCCACTAGTAGGAGAGACAAGGGCCTGGGGACACAGCCTCAGACACTTTAGAAATGAGATGAGGAGGAATTTCTTCAGCCAGAGAGAGTGGTGAATCTATGGAGGCTAAGTCATGGGGTGTGTTTAAGACAGAGAAATTGATTAGTAAGGGGATCAAAGGTTATGGGGAGAGGGCAGAAGAATGAGGCTGAAAAACATGTCAGCCATGATCAAATGGCAGAGCAGATTTGACTTGATGGGCTGAATGGCCTAATTCTGCTCTTATATCTTATGGTCTTATAAGCAAAGGATGGCTGGGAAGAAGAAAAATTGGGATTATGTGACAGCTTTGTGCTAAGGGTTGATAGTGGCAGCAGCAAGAGTTCAGATCTTGTGTGCCAGGAGACTGCATAGACTCAGTCAAAGTGCCTGAATCAGGCTGTCCTAGACATCTTTATGTGATTGCTATGGACCTTGGCACATTATGGTCCTCTTCCTGCTCTTGTTGCTATTTAATCAAAAGGCAGTGCTCTCAGCACCTTAGCTCCATGTTGTTGCACTATGTTGTACAAAATGCAGCAAACCACTATCATTCTCAATTCCTGTGCTGAGTACACTGAAAGGCATCTCCAGATTGAGGCACCTGAAGCACGCGAAGCACCCGAATATCTGCTATATCACTGCGCTTGTCTGAGGTAGTTTCTATTGTCCATTTACTGGTCATTAATGAGCTCCTATCAAGTCTTTTAGAGTCTTGCCCCATGCTTCATGGTATGAAGCTATCAGGGAGACTTAAGAGGCACAACAGAACATCATAGCAACTTCTTGGGTATCTCACACAAGCAAGCATAATGATCTTTCGATGGCTGTAGATGGGCTGGGCTTTGCTGGTGTAGAATCCATTTGGTAGATGAAGGCTCCCGGGTGATCGACGAGAATTATGATTGCCAAACATGTGCAGTCAATAACTTACTGCACTCATTGGAAGTCATCCAGGAAAGCAAAGCTAAGCTGTTGCTCATTTGTGACTGACCTCTTCCACTGAGAATGGCTTTCATTTCTTAGCACTGACAAATATGACACAGATTGCCTGTATGATGCATTAGTGGGCCATAAATTGCGAGGAAAATAACCCTGGAATGACCGTAGTGACTTTGCCAGTGGCTACCAATGTGCGCCCATTGGGTACAATTGTCAGGTCTTCTTCCTGCTACAAATGCCACCACCCGTTTTGAAACTCTTAAACCTCTGGAAGCACTAATGTTTGGTTTGGACCAGTAAGCTGATCCTTTAGCTGTAGATCCTACTAGAATCCTGTGATCATTCTCTATGGAGGAGCAGGTAGCTGAGGAGATTGCTGCTGTGCTTCTCATCTTGTACCATATTGGGTGTGCCAGGGTAAAAACTGTTATGTAGCTTCCAAACTGAATAGAAGGTCAACAGGTAGGAAGTGTGGATCAAAATATATGCATCCTAAAGCAATGGAAATGACCTTCAAAAGTAGTCAAAATCATCTCAAAAGTGGTCAATGCACACCCTCCGAAAACATCATGTGAGCAAAAAGTTCAGCAAGAAACCAGACAGGACATCTCACTCTTTAAGCTTTTCATCTTTCGCTTGATCAGCCCTCTTAAAATCACACTGTCCTCTTGCCTTGATTTCCCTGGCAAGTTCTGCAAAATTAAGAAATCTCAGCACAAATGGTTAAATTCATATATCCTATTTAAAGGCTTACATATAAACGCCATGTTCCCACAGGAGGTTCTCCACATACAGCATTTCATATGAGGTTAAGAGTGATGGTTTTCAGGGTCCCGCTGACAGGTTTGTGATGTGTCGGCAAGTACAGCCTTTTTAACCAGCTAACTACTCAAAAGCCTATCTACCACATCAAGTTAAAACTAAGCTCCCAACATCTCCCTGGCATATCTCCCTCTTTTATGATCCACAAACATAATGGCAGGTTTAGAGCAATTTTTTTGTGCACTGTTCCATCTAAAATGAATGATAGCATTATGCAAATTCAATCAAACATGATGTACCTGCAGTAATGATTGTGTGAGCACTCTCTAGGCACCTAACAAAGCAGTTAACTGATGCAAGTATCAAAAGTGCTGAGGAATCCAGATGTAAGGTGCCTGACACTTAAGAATAACTCAATAACACAGACAGAAAATGAGGTTTGCCAACCACGCCCTGAGCACTTAGTCAGAGGCTGCAAACAGCAAGTTAGATTAATGTGGTAAAAATGGAAATGAAAACCACAGGTTTAAAATAGGTGGGTGATCCGCTCCAAAAATCTACTTTCACATACAATTGATTCCCTAAGCCTATATAGAATTCATACTCTCATCCATTCGTCCTACATACTAAGCCCAAAGTCAAGTCCTTGGCTGATACTTCATCCTAAGCAACAAAGGATTTACAGAAGTCTGAAAGTACTTTTCTAATCTGATAAACAAATGAATTGGAACAGAATCAGAAAGGTTTGCTTAGACAAATTGAACAGACAGAAGGGAAAATGATCTGAATGTGATTACTGACCACTCACTGGAAACATGGAACAAATAAAACCAAGATGAGTTAAATATCTCAAGGTCAATTAATTACAAGCTTAACCAGGTTATTTAAATTCCCACAAAATTTACAGAGGTTGGGAATGTCAAATTTTCATCCTTCTATCTTCTTCAAAAAAATAGGATTCAAAGTGACTAAGATAGAGCAGAGATAGGATTAAATAATACAGGACTGATACTAACATAAATAAAATGCTATAAAGGATGGTAATATAGATGTTATCACTGAACTGCTGATGTAAAACCAATGGCATTTTGAAAGATGCCCAACTGATCGGATGGATTGAAACTTACCTGACCAAAATGACAGTCCAAGGTGAATATTTTAAAAGGAGTGTTTTCCAAGGTAAAATATGTATGCAAGATTGAACCAGTGATTTAGAGAGACAGTATCAGTAACTTCTGTTCCATATATCATCCAGTAGACTAAATTCTGAACATAACTCTAGCATATTAAATGATGCAAAGTGAAGGCCATAGGATGTAGAATCATGAGTAGGCCACTCAATCCATTAAGTCTGTCCTGCCATTCAATGGGACCATGCTTGACTTGAAGATCCTCAAACATCCACTTTAGATTCACTCGACTCAATCCTTATCCCATGAGGAAAGGCTGTATCCATTGGAGATTAGCAGAATTTTGGGAGATCTTATTGAAACACATCAGATCCTGAGGGGACTTGAAAGCTTGGATATTGGAAGAATGTGAGTGGAGGGGCGGGGGGTGGGCAGAAGATGTTGGAGTAGATTTCAGGTACACAGTCTGAGTAGGAGTTCTTCCTTTTATGACAGAGATGAGGAGAAATTATTTTCTCTCAGAGCGTTATTAGTCCATGAAATTCTCTTCTCAGATAGTGGTGGAGTCTGTGTCATCAAATATATTCAAAGCAGAGTTTGGTTTTTGACAGACAAGGGAATCAGGGCTATGGGAGGGCAGAGAAAAAATGGAGTTGAGATCACAAGTTATCACAGTCAGAGAGAACACTGGAGAAGCTCAGCAAGTCTGGGAGTCTGGAATGACTCATCTTCAGTTAACTCTGCTTCTCTCGCCACAGATGCTGCCACACCTGCTGAGTTTCTCCAGCATTCTCTGTGGTTGTTTCAGATTTCTGGATCCACAGTATTTCACCTTTATTCAGGTTATTACAGTGCTTAGCACTGAATGTAACCAAAATGTTAACTAGATCCTGTTCTGCGACAACGTACTGCCCCTTGGTGATATCACCTGCATACACAAGGGAATATTATATACTGACAATATCAAACTCTGCCTCCTCACCAGCTCTCTTGGACTCCACACCTTTATTCCCTTAAGACTGCTAGTCCAGTGACAAATAATGAGTGAGCCATAACTTCCTCTGGCAAGAGGCTGGGAACACTGAAGTCAGCATCCTCTGCTCACATCAAAACACACAAATACACAAAGATATGAAATTGGGGCAGATGTAGACCCTTCAGCCACTCGAACGTGCTTTGCCTTTCCATAAGATCACGGCTGATTTTTTGCATTTCAAATTCCACGTCCCCAACTACTTCCCCGATTCACCTGCCTAACGAGATTCCATCCATCTCTCGAGAATATTCAATGACCCCACGTCCATCACCGCTGGAAGCAGAGCGTTCCAAAACTGCACAACACCTTGCAAGAAATAATCTCTCCTCATCTATGTCCTGAAACAATCTGCCAAATTTTAAAACAATGCCCCCTAGCTATGGACTCACCCACAAAAGGAGACATCCTTTCCACATCCTCATTCCTCAGATCTGTCAGGATCTTGAATACTTCAATCAAGTCACCCTCATAGTTTTAAACATGAATGGAAAGAAGTCCAGCCTGTCCAACCTAGCTTCATAAGATAACCTGCTCATTCCATGTGTCAATCTGGTAAACCTCCGCAGAACCATCTCCAATGCATTTATATCCTTCCTTAAATAATACACACAATATTCACAATTTGGTCTCACTAATGCCCTGTTAATTATGCATCTGCCTTTTATGTTCAAATCCTCTCATAATAAAGAATAGCATCCCATTATCCTTCCTAATTATGCTGTACTGCAAAAACACTTTTATGGGAATCATACACTGAAACATCTGTATCCCTCTGCACCGTGGAATTTTACACTTGTTTTTTCCCTCTTAACAGCATGCTGCTTTTTCATTCTTCTTGTCAAAATGAACAGCTTCACATTTTCTCACATTATATTCCATCTGACAAATCGTGCCAACTCACTCAACCTATCCATATTCATCTGCAACTTTCTTATGTCTTATTCACGACATACCTTCCTAACTATCTTGCTGTCATCTGCAAATTTAGCTTCCACGCCTTTGCTCCCCTCAGCTAAGTCAATGATGTAATTGTGAAAGCATGAGAGCCAGCACAGTCCCCTATGGGACTCCACTCATTACATTCTGTCCCTCAGACAAAGAACCATTTATGCATACTTCCTCGTTTCTGCCACCCAGCCAATCTTCTATCCACGCTAATATGTTATCTCCTGCACCATGGCCTTTTATATTCTGCAGTAGTCTTTGATGTGGCACCTTATCAAACACCTTCCTGCAAATCCAAATATAGAATGTCTACAACCACAGCATGTGTAACTCCTTCAATAAATTGATTAAACAAGATTTCCCTTTGATGAAACCATACGGACTTTTCCCAATTACCTTGAGTCTTTCTAAATAAGGAACAATAATTTATTTCACATTTGATTCTAACACCTCCCTCACGACAGATGTCAAACTGGATGGCCTGTATTTTCCTGTTTTCAAACTCCCTCCCTTCTTGAATAGAGGGGCTATATTTGTTACTTTCCAGTGTAATAGAACTCCTTCTGAATCTGGGGAAATTTGGAATAGTAATACCTTTACATCTACTACCTCATTAGCAACTTCTCTGAAGAGTCTGGGATGATGTCCGTCTGGACCCAGAGGCATTGTAGTTTTAGAAAGTTCCTCCCTCCCTTCCACCTCTTGGTTTACGGCTAATAATGGATTTTGTCCCCTCTAAAAATGAAGACAGAGGCAAAATATTTGTTCGCCCCATTTGCAATTCTTCAATATTGGCTATTAGCTCTCTATTCTCAAGCTCTAGAGGAACAACACTCACTTTACTTACTCTCTTCTTTTTTAAAATATCTGTAGATATTAATAATGTAAGACTGTAATACATGGGAGCAGAAGCAGGCCATTCAGCTCATTGTGTCTTCTCTGCCAATCAATGAGATTATGACTAATCTGAATCCTCAATGTCACTTTCATGTCTTTTCCTCATAACCTTGATACCTTTAAATATACTTCATGATCCAGCCTCAACAACCCTCTATGGTAAAGAATTCCACAGAATCACTATCACCCAAGAGAAGAAATTCCTCTTCATCCCTGTCGTAAATGTGTGACTCTTTAATCTGAGATTACGCCCTCTGGTCCTAGACTCTCCCACAAGAGAAAACAACCGTTCCACATCTACCCTGTCAAGTCCTCTAAGCATCTTGCGTATTTCAATAAGGTTGCCTTTCATTCATCTATATTCCAACGACAACAGGCTCAATCTACTCACACTCTCCTCATAAGACTGTCCCTCCACAACTGGTTATCATCCAAGTGAACCTACTCTGACTACCTCCAAAGCCTGTATGTGTGTCCTTGGATAGGTCCCAAAACTGTTCAGAGTATACCAGCTATTGTCTGGCTACTGCCTTGTACAGTTCCAGCAAAATTTTCTTACCTTTATATTCAATTCCTTTTGAAATAAAAGCTAACACTCCATTTGTGTTCCTTTTAATCAATGAATTTGAATGCTAGCTTTTTGTAATTCATGGATTAGGTCTCACAACTGCCTCTTGCTGTAGCTTTCTGCAGTCTGTCTCTTAGCAAATAATATTCAGCTTCTCTGTTCTTCTCACCCAAGATACACAAACTCATATTTCCCAGATTACATTCCATCAGCCAAGTTTGTGACCACACACTTAACCTGTCTATATTTCTCTGCAGACTCTTTGCATCATCCTCATTACTTGCCTTCCCACCTATGTTTTTCTTCTCATCCACAAACTCAGCTACAGTACATTCACTTTCCTCATGCAGAGTCATTAAGATATATTGTAAATAATTGTCCCAGCACTGATCCTTATGGTTAGAGGTTGCCAGGCTGAAAATGCCCCACTTTGTCAAACCCTCTGTCTTCTATTAGTTATCCAATTGTCTATCCATGCAAATATACTACCTCCAACACCATGGGCTCTTACCTTATTAAGTAGCCTAACAGGTGGTACCTTATCAAACACCATCTGAAAATCCAAATAAATTACATCCACTGTTTTGCCTTTATCAATCTTGCTTGGTGAATCCTCAAAGGTGTTTCCTCCTCATCACACAGCTCCTTATATACATGCTTAGCAGTTGTTAGACAATTGATACAGTTTACTCTTTCCAGGTTTTCTGAGGAGAGTGGTGATATTTTAAGGGCAAGAGGACTGAAGCAAAGGAGTTGTTACCAAGACCAACTAGTATCAATCCAAGGAAGTGAATGACAACACTTTGGTGGAAAGGGGTCAAGAGAACAGGAGGTAGGTTCAATATTTAAGAATGAGCTTGGAGAAATCATGGGGGCAAATAGCAAATAAGCTAAAATAGACCTATGCTGTGGTTTATGAAAATGAAGAAAAGAAAATAACGTCCCAAAGTAATAAGTCACTTTAAATCATAACAAACATCTGTTATCAAATTCTTCAAATGGCACAACTGACAGGAACAATTACTTTTTGGACAAGCTGAATATTTTCACTTGCTAGCCCTAAAACGCAGACAAGAATGACTAACAAAGCACTCTTTGTTCTCTCATCACCATTTAAAATAAAACCATCTGTTGGAAGAGTACTTGTGCTCATTGTTTTGAAGGAAACAATCTCGCCCCAATAAATTTTATTTCAGTTATTAGATTCAAAATGTAATGTTTTTGCTGGCTTTTATTCATTGAATAAATAACCTTTGGTGGTTTTGTTTATTCTTCTTTTAGGTAAGTTCAAACTGGTTATCTTATGATCAAGTAGGGCACAAATTAAGCTGCAAAGCCTGAGAAATGGCAACATTGTCAAAGCTGATATGTTTCCAAGAAAGGTTATTGATGGCCTAAGAGTAGAGGAACTTGAGCTGGTCATTTAGCTTCTCAAACCTCTCATCTTTCAATTACATCCATACTTCAACTCTAACTTTCCATCTTGATTCTGCAACTTTTATCCCAACTGTCTAACAAAACATCATCCATCCCAGTTTTGAACATCTTCATTTGACCCTGAGCATCCATAGGTTTTTGAGAGAGAGAGACTTCCAGATTTCTATTACGATCCTCACACCATTCCTAAATGATACAGTTCTAATTTTAAGATTATGTCCTATGGTTCTAGCTCCCCACCCAAAAGAGCCAATTTCTCTCCATTTACCCTGTTATCTGTTGTGTAATGGAAGATGTGAAGTGTAGCACTGAGGATCAAGAAGGTAGGTGGGTGGGGTAAATAGACAAAGCCCAATAGCCCAGAGATCAGGGAACGGGACTGTGCCACACCCTCTTTGCACTGGAAAGATCAAGTTCAGTGATGGGCTGGTCAGAGGCACAGTTTTGTGCCTGTGGTGGATGTGGTGGAGTTTGCGATGGAAAACTAGTGACCAAGAATCAACTCAGGGGAAAGAGAAGCCCAAGAGCTAGAGGAGGAAGTTGCGCCTGGGTAAATACTGGTATGTTGACAGGTGCAGTGGTGGGATTTTATTGAGGTGGTGTGGGGGAGGCGGGTAAGTTTTAGTAGGGAGGAAGTTAGTTCTCTGACTTGGGTGTTAATGTGGGAGTTCAGTGTCAATATGAGAGTCTACACAGGGAGTTTGGTGTTTGTCTAGGTTTCATTGATAGGGTTTCATTGTGAAGGTGGGATGTTTACTGAGGAAACTAAGTGACTGAGTTGCACTTTGCCAACTGTTGCTGGACAGAAGGCTGCTGTTGGGTCTCAGCAGGAGAAGCCATGGACTGGCCTACATGGGTGATGAGATTCACTTCTGAAACCACCCCAGGAGACAGCTCTATATTCTTATTCTGATCTATTCTAGTTATTTTTAACTCATATCTGCAAGCCCACACCTACTGTTGGATGATGCCTTTAAAGTCACAACAACATGGGAAGTTAAAGGCTAAGACAGCAAATCCAACACAATATCTGGAATGTGCTCTCATTAAATAATTGGTGTTTCCCCCAAGTTAGAACCTTTTGGCACCTCCTGCAATTGACTCGATCCTGAAAATATATCTTTCCCCTGGATACCAGTCGACACTTCAAAGAGGGGGTTCCGATGCTAGGCAAATGTGTACTTCCTGAAACCATGGCTGGGTTACTCTGTTATGTTCTTTAAACATTTTAAACACCTCAGTTAGTTGTGCCTTAATATTCTACTTGCAATGAAATTTAAGGCTGATCAATGCAATCTGTCACTATAATGTAACTGCTTTAACCAGTGTCATTCTGTTATGCCTACATCATATTTATTCCTAGGTCAATATGCCTTTTGGGAGATCTGATGCCCAAAAATGAATATAGTACTTTGGAATACCCAGAGATTTAAACAACGATAACTACATGTATGGTACATATTCCAAGTAGGATAATGGCTGTGAGAGAACGCTTTAGAGCCAAAGCTTACCAAATTGTAGTCAAATGCTAAACTGAATGGGAAGAGCATGAGCATTGAATTCACCTCTGCCCAAACCAATTATGTAATTTATGTCATAAATAGCAGTAATACTGCCAAAGAAAATATACAGTGCATATATGCCATCAGTAGAATGGTGTACCTGACATATACCATAATTTTACAATTGTCTGCAGCACATTCATTTTAGCTAATGCAGCCCCCATTACCAGTACATTAAATTTAACAGGCAGACAATTGTAAACAGTTTGCAAACAGTTTCTGGAGATACACAACACGGTTGTAGTGTCTCTGTATTATGCATGCATCTTTAAACTAGCCCTTAAAATTGACCTTCTGCCTCAGGTAAAAAAAAACTGCATAGACAATGAGTAAACTAAATTTACACTCGTGATACCTTGTCTTAATGGTGTAAGTCAATGATTTTCAAGTTGTAGCCATGTCTTACAAAAAGCTACCTTCCAGTGTATTGGTAACTTGTAAAATAAATGGTTGGATGAATAAGTACTTATGTAAATAAGGACTGACAAATGCTACCAGACATTGACCAAACATGTAGTTCAAATGCAAGTCACTTCAACAAATTAGCCCAAAATTTGAACATTTCAGAAACCAAAATGAAGCCGCTATGGACAGAATTTTGTTTTAATTTTTGCTGGTCACACTAAGGAATGTTAGCCAAATAATATTCTTGTCATTCAGTTCTATCTGTATGCTACAGCAGTACAATAAAAGAAAGGGAAAGCAAAAGATGGTATTCATTTACCTTTGCAAGTCATGCATGATTGAGATATTATCAAAGCAAAATTGGACCAGTTCAGCCATTAGTACATTTTACAATACAAGGCACCATACTCCCAGCGGACAGCTCTCTCATTAAGGAGAGGTAACTGGTGGTGAGTTTAACCTGAGGATAACCAGGCTTCTGGTGAGGGGTGAGGTTGAGATGATAGGACCTTCAGGGTAATCTCAGCCAGCACAGGAGCTAAACCCATACTGTTGGCATCACTCTGCATTGCAATCAGCCATCCAGCCAGCTGAGCTAACTGACCCCTGTCTCTAATATGTTATGGTCATCCACTTGAACTATCTGGCATATCTTGGATACATTCACTGCCATTTATCCTTTTTGCTGGTATTAAACAAAGCTACTAATATTCCACGTGAAAAGAAATCCATCTGGCATCTTAGGAAGAAGACAGGCTCAATCATGTTGAGCAGTATTTAGGTTCATTACACATTGCTTAATAACTATTTGGATTATATCTGAGATTGATAAATGATCTGTTGGGTGGCATTAGGCCCAGCTTAAGAGTAGGTTCACAGTACTATTGCTATAACTGAATCATTCTCACACATCAGCAAAAACACAGACAGAACCAAAAACTGAACTAAAGACTGGTTAGTTCCTCTCTCTATATCCTGATGGACAGACCTTTTCTCATGATGTTAATTAATCCTTTCAGGTCCTAACTGCCTATTACAACATCTTCCCAAGAATTATTTTTTTCCGGTTATCATTTACGCAATTGTTTGAAATAAGTTGATTATCGACTATCCACCATCCTCCTCCCCAGGCCTCTGACTTTTACAAAGGACTGATAGCTTGGTTAGGCTGACCATCTACTGGATGGAACAGGATGAAATATTCAAGTAGAGCTTTTTTGATGCACTGGAACCTTAATAGATCTTTGATTTCCTGAATGCTTTTGTTAAGGCTGTTCTCCAGCATCAATGTCACTGTTGATTATTTTTTCTCTACCTCAGAATGCTGTGGAGGCGAAGTCACTGAATATTCATAAAAGAGATAGATTACTTAGTATATTTAAAGTCATCAAGAGGTATGGGGAGAAAGTGGGAATATGGCATTGAGATAGAAACCAGGAGCAAGAGGAGGCAATTTTACCCTTCAAGTCTTTAATGAAGGAAGAATGCAAATTGAAGGTACAGAAGAATTATATTGTGGATATGAAAACACAAATAAGGATGGTTAGTTTGACCAGGGCAAAAAGCCTTGCTAAAAGTGAGCAAGACCTGAAAAGTGAATTAAAACGCAGAACTGTAGAGGCTTAAAAGCTGAATAGTCTTCTCATGCTCCTGGTTTCTATGTTTATCACCCATTGAGCATCTTTAGTTTCCTCAAATCATGTCAGTGGAAGATAGCTGTGTCTTTTTTCTCATATATTCATGGGATATGGGTGTCATTTACTAGCCCAGCATTCATTGCCCATCCCCAATTGCTCTTGAGAAGATGGTGCTAAGCTGCCTCTTGGACTGCTGCAGACAATTTGGTTTAGGTGCACTCAAAAATGTTGTTGTTATGCAAAGGTACTCAGGATTTTAACCCAATGACACAGAAGGAATGGCAATATATTTTCAAGTCAGGATGGTGAGTGGCTTGGAACAGAACTTGCAGGAAATGGTGTTCCCATGTATCTGCTGCTCTTTTCCTTCCTAATGGTAGTGATCATATGTTTGGAAAGTGCTGTCTAAGGAGAACTGATGAATTTCTGCATTCCAAAAAATTGAATTTCATTAGTTTAATTCCAAAATATTGTATTGAGGTAATCTCGCATGTGATCCTTTCATTGCTTATCTTCTTTTGGATCCTATTGTCATCTTATCAGATTCAACTCGTACAGAGTGAAGCTGACTACTGTTTTGACACTCTTTCTTCTAACCAGCTGAATTGGCTATATTAGTATTCATGATTAACTCCTGTGCTGCCAAGATTATACAATAAGAATCGAAGATACGCCTGTGGTCAGAAGATAATTGAATAATTCCTCAACGAAAGGCAGATTTCATAGATCTCAAAAATGTTTGCAGAACATGAGAAAAATTACATTATTAGAAATGAATTGCATTGATGTCCAAAAACCCTTCACAACTGAAAAATCAGAAGATAATCTCCACTGGTGTTAGGTTCAGTGAATATTTTATTGTGACCTACAAAGCCTTTCTCTTGTTAAATAAAGTAGTGTTAATCACTGATATTTGGCTTCTGCTCTGGTTGTGGTTTTTCAACATATTGTGGAACTTTCAGATCAAAGTAAAGCATTTTCTGTACAGAAGTGAAAAGATTTGGTTTCTGATGACCTACAAAGGATCTTCCACAAGATTCATCATTGAAATTTAGAAGTGCTCTCAGCATTCTTTTCATTTTAAGTAGTGCCTGTTTGTTTGGTGCAATTTTAAATCAGGACATAATTTTATTTTCTTTACTAAGGATTTTCTTTTTCAAATGATTAAACAACATTCACACTGGTGACAAATTTGAAATGAGTTGGATGGCAGCAAAATTGTAGGATCTGTAACAGATGAGTCACTGATTACCCTTGAAAATAGTTATCTTCCATAGGTGGCATATCATCATACAATCACATTGGCAGTCCCTGGGGTGTGTACACGTTCCGTTCTCGAGTCTGTTCACAAATCGATTTGTATGCAAGTCAGAACACAATGGAGGGCAGTATAAGAAAAAAACACTGTTTGTAAGTACAAAGAAACATTCTTATTTCATATCTTTAACTTTATACTCCTGTATGTAATTCATAATTATGAGTATTCATCACGTGGACATTTGTAATCCGGAGAAACTATATGTTCTACTTAAGGCATGCTTTGGTATTCTGGATTTTCTTCCAAAAATGCTTGCTGTAAGGTGTTATCATTAATACTATTAATGGTGATTCAGTTGTTTTTAACTCTTGCACACGCTCTGGCAATGTCCCACTTTCGTACAAAAGTTGTACTGATATTGTGAAACAGCATGTTATACACGACTGTTTTGATAAAGGTGAAGACAATAACCATTCTGTTAATGGTGAAAGCGACTGGCAATAAAACATAAATAATTTTCAATATTGACAGTGAGAGGAGCTTTTCTGGGTCCTATATTTTTGATGAAAAGTTAAGTAACTGTAAACCAATGCATTATTTTCATTTTAATGTGTTAAGCTCTTTTTAACCATTTAACTACTTCTTTATATTAATGAATGTAAACCAGAGGCATGACCCTGTGTGCAGAGTTTGACTCATTGGAGTAGCGTGGAACATTGAGGTGAATATATGACTTAGGAGCAAGAGTAAGCAATTCTGCCTTTCAAGTCTTTAACAAAGGAAGAATGCAAATTGAAGTTACCAAAGAATTGTACTGTGGACATGAAAATGCAAGTGAGGTTGGTTAGTTTGGCCATGGCAAAGCTTTGCTAAAATGAGCAAGATCTGAGAAGTGAATTAAATGCAGAAGCTTGCATCAGTGAAAAGATACAGACTTTCCCTTGCTACATCACCTTTCAGCTTGGAGATTGTTCTCCATAACAACATTATCAAAGCAAAGGCAAACTGCCTATGTAAATTGAACCCTGGCCTTGGCAGTTGAGTCACGGAGCCAGGGCAGGAGATATCTGGAAAAGGTAGAGGAAGGTAGACAGTAATTGAATGCTAATGAAATGGTTAAAACAGATCCCACTCATACAGTATTGGGCAAAAGCACAAAAGGTATAAGAAACAAAACACAAAGGCACCAATGCTACAGGGTAATTTAGTCAATGTCTCAGAAGTTGCACATCAGCAGATCAATCACCCAAGATGAACTCTAACTCGTAAGACACAACTTAGCGACTGTTCTTGAGAGTATTATATAACAATGTGGGAACAATATTCCTATGATTATATACCTTTGTTACCCAGAGTAGAGGCAGGAGCCTTTTAAACCAGATAGAGGGTCTTACATTAATATATATTAATACAGTTAAACAAACTTGTTAGTATAATGCACAAGTATTGGTAATTTGTTATTCATAATGTGGGTAATAGCAAGTTTTGCAAGTATTTTAAATTTAAATTACTTTATTAGTTTTTATGCTCGTCCTTTCAATTTTTTGTTCTTCTTATTTTTGGAATTTGAGATAATAAGAATTTGTAAAAACAAGGGAAATAAATAATAGTGGCAATTTATTATATATTGTTTCTATGTTGTATAATCACATGCTGATAAAAAGTTTTGTTAAAAAAAGAAAAATTGCATGCCTGAGGAAAAGCAATGTACAAGCAATCCATGTAATCCAAAATCTACAAAGAAAACACAATGTTTTTCTCAAAGCACCAAATGACCTGCATTTCTATGCTCTGAAATATACTTTTTCATCAAAGATTTTCTTGCTGCCAGTATGGCATCTATTAATAGTGAAAAATGAATTCTACTGAATGTGCAAGCTCCCCATTTATGAACAGCACTAAAACATATTTTTTTTCTCTTGCAGTTCTTCGAAGGACAGAATCAAATTTGCCACCAAATGATTCAACTGAAAGCTTGGTTGATAAGTGACAAAGATCTGAACCATATACCCCAAGAAGATTTAATAGTGACCTGTATTGACTTAGCTCATTCCAGTTGTTGTTTTGTGTCAGCAGATACATTATGTACCTTTAAAGGGACATGCTGATGATGCCATTAATGCATTATGGGGTGTGACCGAATTCTATAAAGCTCTCAGTTTCCATCTTACTGAGCTTTGTTCCCTTGCAGCATGACACAACATGAGGAAAGCGTGCTACTGTACATCTGCATTGCTCAGTTAGAGCTGACTGTCTTTCATTGTAGTGTACATATGTAAATAGGGGGTCAGTTGGCTGGACAGCTGATTTGCAATGCAGAATAAGGCCGTCAGCATGGGTTCAATTCCACACAGCTGAGGTTACCACAAAAGACTCTCCTTTTCAACCTCTCCCTTCACCTGAGCATGGAGTGAAACCATCACCTGTTATCTCTCTCTAATAAGACAGCAGCACTATTATTTGCTTGGAATGCAGTGATTTTACCTTCTCGTATGTAAATAATAGGGGCTATAATAAAAGTTAATTAAATTCTTCAATGATACATTAACCACATCTCATATTGATGTTGCAGAAGCTAATATAAATGTCTCACAACATGCTTATTGTAGGTTATCGGTATAACTCACGACATAATGTCATTAGCTAGGTCAATACATTGGACACCTCAGAGGAAAGGAAACAATGAGGGTCCTCCAAGCCTTCTTTCCTATTCAAAGATCCCTGCTGGACATAGGTCAGTGGACTCTGGGTGAAATTTAAGATGGTCACAGCTGTGCTGTCCTCACATTTAAATTGCCTGCCATTTCATGCAATTTAAGCTAAATCCCATGCAGCAGCTTGCACCAATAATACCCATTACCCAGCATCACACTGCATTCAGCAGAGAAATGAGGACATTTGATTACCAATGCCTCATGTACTAAATTTTAAAACTGCAATTCAGTAACATGTAGTTTTGCACACACCAGAGATTCTATCATATCTAGTTCTCATTTGAATGAGATAGACTTTGCATACTTTAAGAAACTAAAAATTGCATATAGATTTAGAAGTGATTTCTGCAATATTGAACTAATTGTGAAAAACTAAATTGATAATTCAAATAAAAGTGAATTCTATAACTTTGACAAGCTATGGTAGACTATTGTAGTCTATGAATGAAGCCATCTGCCACACATATGTGGATTTTCAAGGCCTGCAGCTAATCACTGAAATGGGAAAAGTCCTAAAATCTCACAGAAATAGCCATGCAATTTCTGTCCAATCAATCACTCATGTACTGTACCGTCAACATTCCTGCCTCTCCCATGCGGCTATCCAAAATCCTTCACATCTACTAGACAGACAAACAATATGGTCTTCTGGATTGAAAATAAAAGGCAATGATAATTTTAGATTTATAACCATTTTTATACAATTGTTCCTTGACTAAAGATTTTAAACAAACAACATATTTACACAATGCTACTTTTGCATCACTATAACCTGGAAGTGTTTATAAGCGATATATCGAAATATTTAGTGCATATGTAGGCTCTTCCTCTGATAGTTATGTGGGTTCAACCTTATCTATTAAAATAGCAGACAAACTAAGGCCACATGAATGCAGCTTAATCACTCATCTGTTAATTATCAACGGTATTTTTTCCTCAGTTAATATGATAATAATATACTTTAACTATAAAGGAATTGTAAGGCGTACGAGCAACATCTAGTGGCAGATGAAGGTTAAATAATTAGATTGTCAGCTGCATGCCACTGTAATTTATCAGAATGATAGACAGCTTTGCAAACATGTAGTCAGTAAGAGGGAGGGTTCGTACATGAGTTAAGATTCTATGAATTCTTTTAATAATTGTAGAGTTCCCATCACTGACTGATACCACACCTGCCACAGCTAAACTCTCTGCCAAAACACATACGTTTGTAAAAACAGCTCTTGGAATTTGGAAGACTAGCCTGTAACAAAAGTGTGAAAAATGATCAAAATTTAAGTGGTGATTTACAATGCTGGGAAGATTTTGGCTCTTCTGCCCAGTCACTGAGGTAAACCTAGCCAACAAGCCTTTTGAAAACGTGGGAAGGTCAGCCAGTTAACTGAATATCTATCTGACTGGAGCCAAATGCACTGCTTCTGCAGGTTGCAAAGACATTTCAAAAATGCTATATTCAGGTTGTTTTCTAACATTTTAGGTTAGACCTCTTGTATTGATGAACCTGAAAAGCATGACCCACAATGACGATTTGGCACCTGGTGAATCTGCACTGGAATAACTATCCACATTTTCCCAGAGCTGTCCAGGATTCAAAGCACTGTTTCAAATAGCAATTTTGTAACCCACAACTATCCTTGTAGATGCCTATGTATCATCATATCTAATTTGATACCTAGCCATAGATCTTGCAAATGCATCTTTAATCTGATCTGCTGAGTCTTTCTCTTCTTCTAGTATCCTTCGACACCACCTTCTTCGTTAAATAACCTTAAAACAGAGAATGCTCTTCAAATAAAACCACTACTGCTGTCTAGGAAATTACTCTTTGTACTTGCACTGAGTGACCTAACATGCTGCCCTTAAACAGGCCACAGAAAGTTGCTCAAAAAGACAGCCAAAGTCTCTTACTGACCTCTAATTTTATGGGACCAGGAAGAGAAGATTGCATCAACCTTGTACTCTTCCCCCCCACCCAAGTATGTGTGAACACATACCGCTGGAAACTAAAGACAAGATACCCCATTAGCGCAGTTAAGTGAACACTGGTGATGCTTCCTGAGAAATTATATTGCTCACAATGTATACTCACATCAAAGGCACACACCTGGGCAAAATTATAAAGTCAGAGATCATACTACTAGAACAGATATTCAAGCAAAACCTTTAATAAATTCATAATAGATAAGAACATTTTTTTGTTTTACTTGATCTCATTTTAATTGCACAAATTGGCATCATTCATGAAAAGTACTTTTTGGGAAAACATCTAATATAACTTGGGGAACCCAATTACCAAAGCATGTAGCACAAGGTGAAAAAAAAATCTAAAATAGCAGCTATTACACACTCACAGGATGTGTCAGAGAAGCATGACACCGTAATACTGAAGAAGTGAAACAACATTTTCCTTTTAATTGACTGAAATAATAATCATGCGAAGTGTTCACAGGCTGTCAAGTTGGTATCACCATTTTTTTGCTACCTTTCTTACCTTTTTCAGCACTTTAATTCAGATCTAAGCATTGCCCAATTCTCACTCTGCATGGACAGAATTCTTCCTTGCTCCCTTCCTGAGTAGAAAATTAATGTAAAGCAACCATGAAGCTGAATGTTGTTCAATGGGATGGAGTCATTACCTCTGACCTAAATGTCAGGGTAGCCTAACTCCGTTTGCCAATTCACCTGTAGCCGTTTAATGGCTTTCAGTTTGTTAACTGGTTTGAAATGAACCAGCCACCCCATAAGCTGCCCACTACCCCGATCCCTACCCCTCTGTCCAACACCACTGGCAAAGTCCCACCTCAGAACTACTTGCTCCCATGTTCTGGGTCTCATTTTCATAGAATCATAGAATCCCTACAGTGTGGAAACAGGCCATTCAGCCCAACTCATCCACACCACCCCTCTGAAGAGCATCCCACCCGGACTCATTCCCCTACCCCTGCATTTCCCCATATTTAACCCACCTAATCTAAACACCCCTGGACCCTACGGGCAATTTAGCATGGCCAATTCACTTAGCCTGCACATCTTTGGGCTGTGGGAGGAAACCGGGGCACCCAGAGAAACCCAAGCAGACACGGGGAGAATGTGCAAACTCCACACAGACAGTTGCCTGAGGGTGGAATTGAACCCATGTCCCAGGCGCTGTGAGGCAGCAGTGCTAACCACTGAGCCACTGTGCCGCCATTTTGAAATTCAGAGTATTTACGGAGTTGAAGAAAACATTAAACATTTAATTAAGATCTTATTGTGGCTTCATCGGCACATACGGCTGCAAGACACAGCAAAGTTGTCTGACTTTGTATCCCTTCTAGCATCGACGTGGAGCAGATGGTGGGGCATAAAATTTTGGATGATGTATGTCCACCATGATTCTCACATAGCGTGGGAGATCTGTACTCTTGGCAGTGCAGCAACAAGCTTTACTGAACATGGACATGTACAAAGGGTGGTGAGAGGACAGCTTCTGGAACACCACAGACCCAGCATCCAGTTCTATGTGATCTGAAGTCACTGAAACATAGCATTTGCAGCGTCAAGGTACAATTCTCTTCACCCTCCCATACTCTCCTTCTCAAACCATACACAGTTGAATAAAAAGTCTTGGCCATAAACATACATAGCAGACCTTAAGTATCCCTTCCAGCTGTTACCCACTCATTCACTCTAAGAGCCTTGCCTGCTGTCTATGCTATTGTTATTGTAGTGCTGTGAGAGAAACATTATATGTTTAATACTGAAGGAGTGAAACATCTTGTGTGGCAAAACAAAACCTCATGAGTCCCAAACTCCACACCAATCAATTGTGCCATTGGCTCAATTCTCCTTCAATGATTTAGCTTCATCTAAGCCATCCACTTACCTACTTCTGGCCTGATCTCTACACTGGTCAATGTTTCATCCAGTCCAAACCCCAACATCATCAGCAGAAATTGCTGTAGAGTCTCAGAAGGAAATGAAAGAGGGTCACTGGACCAGAAACATTAACTCTGATTTCTCTTCACAGATGCTGCCAGACTTGCTGAGATGTTCCAGTAATTCCTGTTTTTGTTTCAGATTTTCAGCATCTGAGTTCTTTTGGGGTTTTTTTTCCTCCACATCATCAGTATTTATTCATCATCTGATACCTATGCTCTCTTCAACCATACAGCTTCTTTTCCTTCCAGGTCTAATCATCTGCCACCAACTTTTAAATCTGGAACTCCTTTCTTAAGAATACTGTGTATATTACACCTCAAAAGGCTGCAGTTGTTCAAAAAAGCAGTTCATCACCCATCTTTCCCATGGCAATTAGGGACGGGCAATAAATGCTGGCCTAGCCATTGATGCTCACATCCCATGAATGAAAAAAAAATCCTGCTTACTGTCAGAATGTTACATTTGGTCTAGTTTGTACAAAAGGTGTTCAAGAGTTGCACTATTTTCTCCAACAAAGATGTGTCTCTAAAAATATAATTCTTGCAAAGC
The DNA here is from genome assembly GCF_021869965.1 of Rhincodon typus. Taxonomy (NCBI): domain Eukaryota; kingdom Metazoa; phylum Chordata; class Chondrichthyes; order Orectolobiformes; family Rhincodontidae; genus Rhincodon; species Rhincodon typus. Next base: position 24,915,219 of record NC_063356.1, read on the forward strand.
AACCTTTGAAATGCAACAAAATGTTGTGAGAGAGACACATAAACTCCCTGGTGTCAGAAACTTAACAATTAACATTGTAGTAGCTCTCTCTCAGAGGTGACAGATGAAGGGAAACTAATTGGAAAAAGAGAAAAGGTATATATTTTTATAAAGGTCAATTAGATCATGCAGCAGAATTGAAGTTCAAAGAAGAAAATGAGAAATGATCACATGTAATAGCAACACATATGTCAGAGCTACAAATACTGATTTAAAGCTA
>NC_063356.1:24915577-24969699 GCF_021869965.1 Rhincodon typus
CAGGAAGGCTGACGTTTTGGGCCTAGACCCTTCTTCAGAAAACATTTTCTGAACAAGGGTCCAGGGCCGAAACGTCAGCCTTCCTGCTCCTCTGATGCTACTTGGCCTGCTGTGCTCATCCAGCTCTACACCTTGTTATCTCTTATTTCATTATACAGTTTTCCAAATATGGAAATAATTGCCTTTATCTCTAGCTTTTTGAAATTAATTTTGTCTCGCTGGAATAATTGTTTAAAACCAGTGAAAAGTTAACTTAGGCATTGTTTAGAAAATTGTTATCCAGTCTGCCAAATGATACAGAAAACATTTTACAAATGATGCATCATACTCTTTCAAATGTATTACAGACAGAACAATCTGCCAAATATATGTTTCAAAGTACACTTATTTCAAATATTTAAAAATCTATTCTCTGAATACCAGATTTAAGACGCAGCAAGTAGCACAATTAACACAGAAATATCAACAAACAAAAACAGACTTCATTCTTCGATCTGGATTTTAAAGCTGGTTAATTTCCAGTATTTTGTTCCTTAAAAAAAACTAAATGTTATTTGAATTTTCCCATGGACCATCAAACATTTAAATTGCTAGCTATTGTATTTGTTTTAAGTTTAAATAAATTTTATTAGACCAGGTGCTCAGACACAGCTGTACGCCTCAAGCACCACCCAGAAATGGTTGCTAAGTGAAACAAAGCTTGACTAATATCGAGATAACAAGTGTAGAGTTGGATGAACACAGCAGGCCAAGCAGCATCAGAGGAGCAGGAAAGCTGACGTTTCGGGTCGAGACCCTTCTTCAACCCGTAACGTCAGCTTTCCTGCTCCTCTGATGCTGCTTGATCTGCTGTGTTCATCCAGCTCTACACCTTGTTATCTCAGATTCTCCAGCATCAGCAGTTCCTACTATCTCTTGACTAATATTGAATGGTCTTTGTATTAAATGTATTAAGGAATGTGTTAGAGTAATGATTTGAAGGTCTGAAAAATGACAAGTCTACATAAAATTTGCAGTTTTCAGTGATAGCTAAACCTTGATTTTATAACATAACTTCAAAATTAGTTTCTTGATAGTTAATACTATCTAGAATTTTAGACATCCATTATTTAACTGGATTCTTAGAGAAATAGAAAGGTACGCAATAATCTAATTAAATTAAAGCAGTTTCAGAGTGGATACTCAAGAACCTACAGACCCCATTACAGCAATTTAGAGATCTTATGTTTCTAAAAACTATTAGTGCTTCTATTTTCATAGCATTGATGTTAATAAAGATGAGTAATATAAATTAATAAATTAATCTATAGCAATAAATATATATTGCTGACTTTCTTCATAAAATGGCTTACAGCATGGAGCAGTTAAACAAGCATACAATGAGTAGACCAAAAGCCTACAAAACCTTTAGCATTTTACTGAATCTTCCATCCAATGGCTTATATGAATGGTTCATTAATTCATGGAAAAATCAAGACATTTTGGCCTCTGATCATTATTTTGTTTGATTTGGTCACTTCCAATTGTTTTGCTGAATGTTAATTATTTTCACATCACCATATTATATTCAATTCAGAGTTCCTTTTACACTAGTGGCCATATAGCTGCACAAATTCACCATTTGGTTTTAGGATTTCATGCAAACAATGGTATGTAAGAATACAGTCAAATGTATTGTTATGAAAGCCTGCATCCGTCATTACAGTTCTGGAGTACTATCCTATAGCACAACACAATGGCTTAATCAATGTCTTAACCAGCCAAGCTGTCGGAGAAGCTTCAGGAAGCAGTTTCTATTCCCACATCTAAGCTATGTTGCCATGGAAACACACAAATTTTCAGAAAAAACAGGTCATTAGGTTCAACCAAACCATTAATTTTTATTTAATCTCAGCCGTATGATCAACCTGCCCACTTTCTAACCATATTTACCAGTTAAGTTCTCATTAAAAAATCTTTAAAAGTTCCTCCAATTGCTTTTTAAACCCATTTATATGTTCTTCCCTCATAACTAACTTCACAGTCAATGTATTTAATCTGACGAATAGAAATGAGTTGAAGTCAGGCTTTATGAGAAATGGGTGCAGGAAACAGTCAGATGATTGACCATGAGAAATTGGTACTAAGGTTTCAGCTACGTAACACACTGAGCTGTTAATGTCTGTTGTAACTCCACAGCCCGTGTACCTGACTCGAGAATAGACCACCCCTGTTTTGTCAAGTGTGGACTTCAAGTCTATCTCTAGGGAGGGTTGTAAGAAGAATGGTAGGAAATGGAAAGATTGCCAGACAGCAGCAATGCTCCAAAGAGCTCCTACCCCTCCTGGCTCACAAGGACTTACATTTTTTTTATTGTTTGTCTTGTTGGCAGTCACTGCTATGGCCCCAAGAGCTTCTGAAGAATCTTGAGCACTACTCATCATTGTTCATTATCACCAAAAGAACTGAAAACAGACATTGTAGGCCCCTCTTTATATAAGTTTTCAGTGGCTCGCTTCCAATAGAGACGTCTCTGATTATCTTTATTTTATAATAAACTTGCCTTGTCAAATGAATAAGGAAATGAAAGCTCTAAATAAGATCGAAATTAATTAATGCCAAGTTTCTGCCACAGTAACATTCCAGAGCAATAGACAGTAACTGGACATAACATGACATAAGAATTTCACTGCAGCAATCAGCAATTAGGTAAAGCTCAGTCCTCTATGGAACACAACCAAATTTGAGGGAGTTCAGGGGAAGGTGGTGAATTATAAAATATTGAAGAGTTTTGATGTAGAGGTTTTTAGTAGTTTAGGGACAAATGTAATAAGGAACCATAGGTTAGCAAGTATTCCACATATAGCAATTTATAACATAACTATTATAACATAACTATTTGTATATCCATGGAAATTCTAGTACTATAAGTGCAAAACGAAATGAGCCTACTAGTTAGTTTAAATACGTAAATTAATTTAAATTTAGACTGAATGTCAAATGATCAAACATATTATTGGTTTGTCCTTGAGATGGTGGTGACACAGTCATGTTTATTGAACAAAGTTAATTGCGCCAAGGGTAATTATAGTGAATCACAAAAGTTACATTTTCAATGCTACTGTCAGGCAGAAAACCACCAGTAACAGATTATCATTTGACATCCTGCCCAATTTAAATTTTCTCTCATTTTAAATGAAACAAACTTGACTCATCAGTCAAGGGGATTGGGGGTAGGTCAATACCCAGATGACCCTTTCAGTTTTGGTTTTAGCAGTATAATATAACTAAATAAGTTAAATGGCCTGAGAGATGGCCGAGTAGGAGTCAGCCACATTGTTGTGTGTCTGGAGTCACACGTAGACCAGATTTCCTTCCTGAAAGAAAATTATTGAACCAAATGGACTTTTAACAACAATTGACAGTGATTACATGGCCATCATTAGACTTATTTTTCAAATGCAAATTCCACCACCTGACATGGTTGAATTTGATCCCAGATCCCCAGAGAATGATCTGGGTCTCTGGTTTCTAATCCAGCAACATTGCAATTCTTTGTCTTCCAGGGAAGAATACCAGCACCAGTAACACAGCTAAGACAACAACATTCTTCAGGTAGATTGACTGAAGTTGTAAATATGTGGCGTGTACCAATACGACAAGATGAACAAAGATGCCTAACCTAATAAGAACCCTAAGAACTAGAAGCAGGAATAGGCAATTCAGCCACACAGCCTGCTCAGCTATTTGATATGATCATGGCTGATCTCATCTCAGACTCGACTCCACATTCCTGCCCACTCTCCTTCAATATATTACTAAATTTAAAAATTTGTCTATCTGTTCCTTAAATTTACTCAATGTCCCAGCATTCACCACACTCTGGGGCAACGAATTCACAATCTGTGTGCGAAGTAATTTCTCCTCCTGTTTTAAATCTACTATGCCTTATTGTGAAACCATAACCTCCCGCTCTAGATTGCCGTACATGAGGAAACATTCTTTCTACACCTACCTTGTCAATCCCTCAATTAAATCGCCTCTCATTCTTGTAAACTCCCAACAGGACAGGCCTAAATCTGCTCAATTTCTCTTGATAAGACAAGCCCTTCATCTCTGGAATCAATCTAATGAACCTCCTCTGAACTGCTTCCAATGCAACACTAAAAGTCTCATCAAGTAAGGGGACCAAAACTGTACAATATTCCAGGGTGTGGTCTCACTAATGCCTTGCACAGTTGAAGCAACATTTCCCTACTTTTATAATCAGCTCCTTTATTAATAAATGCCAAAATTTCATTTGCTTTCTTCACTGCCTGCTAATCTACAGGATGAAGTAAAGATTTAAATACTTCAACACAATCAGCAGATGGAGATAAAAAAGGATTTGCTTACCCAAAGCTGCATGCATTACCATGGCAGCCAACATCACAACTTCTTTCATTTTCTCTTCCTCTGTATATCAGGCTCCCTTCTTGTGTGAACCAACAAAGCCAGAAATACTAACTGAGTTGAATCTATGTTAACTGCTTCATTGCAGCAAAATGAAATCTCAAGCAATGGTAGGTGCCTGAATACTACAACTTGACAAATGGAAGAAACAAAAATTCATTTGCAAAAAGCTATTCAAACTCACACACAGATGGCATCAAATGATATGCAATACATATATGACCACCTTTCACAGGGTGAACTCCCCTCCATCCACTGGGGCCTATTCTTCCTCAGTATTAGCATTAATCCTCAACTATGAAATCTAGGAGATGATTCCAGAGCTGGGTCAGAACTTAGCACCTCACAGCAGACACTGAAGGATTGGTGGTGATACATACAGACTGCTGGTGATGCAGACAATACGATCAGGACCTGAACTTGGGACTGCACAATTGGATTAGCCAATTGGAGAAAGTGAGGGGCTGCACTGGAAACTACTTCAGGACATCCTCAGGGTCAAGTCCTAGGCCCAGCCACCTTCATCCACTTTATCCAAGACCTTCCCTCCATCATAAGGTCAGAGTATGAATGTTCACTGTTGATTGCACAATGTTCAACATAATTCATGACCACAGAGACTGAAGCAGGGCCTATTCATATGTGGCAAGAGCTGATCAACATTCAGTCTTGGGCTGACAAGTGACAAGTAACAATCATACAATAGAAGTGTCATTAAATGACTATTTACAATAAAATGGCATTACTGTTACTGAATCCCCCATTATCATCCTGAGAGTTAACACTGACCAGAAATTGAATTGGACTAACAATATAAATACTGCAGTTACAAAGCCAGGAATTCTACGGTGAGCAACTGACCTTCTGAGTCCCAATGTCTTGTCCACCATGTACAACGCACAAGTCAAGTACACAAAGTAAATACTTTCCACATGCCTGGATGAGTGCAGCTCAATCAACAGAGTTGACTCTAGCCAACGGGTGCAGCATTCTTGACTGGCAGTCCATCTGCCACTTTAAACGTTCACTTGTTCAACCACTGACATTGTGAGGCATCACTGTGTACCACCTACAACATACAATGCAGAAACTTACCAAAGCTCCCTCAACAGTCTCTTCCAGTCCAATAATCCCTACCACATAGAAGGACAACAGCAGATAATGCGCGGGAACACTACCTGTTGCAAGATTACCCCCAAACCAAACATCATTGTGACTTGGAATTATGTTACCATTCCTTCACTTTTGCTACATCAGAATCCTTGAACTCCTTAACAAACAGCATTAACCATATCTATACTGTATAGAGTGCAACAGTTCAAAGGTCAGCTCACCACCTTCTCAAAGGCAATTAGGAATGGACAACAGATTCTTGCCATGTCAATGATGTTCGTGCACTATAAAATAATAATTTAAAAAAACTAGATAATGAAGACTGTGGCCCTGGATCAGTCATGGATAGCTGTGAAATTGCGATAGTGCAGCTTAGTGATTTATTCTTTGTTAATGATTGGGACGGACCGGGAGACCCATCACAGACCATGGGGTTTGCATAGTTGATAGCACTAGAGCTATGAAAAGTATAAACAGCTCAGTTGGTGTGTTAAGGATTGCAAGAATTGGCTGGATGAGTAAGAAGCATTCACCAAGGCTGACAGAACCATGGCCAGAAGAGCAGATCTTACAACCAATGCAGAAGAAAGCCTTGCAACGTGGTTAAAAACCAATGTTGTGACTATTTCACCAGCCATCTTCAACAGAGGTGACCACATAGTATTGGCCTGCCTGTGATCTATTGCAGTCATTGCAAAGGTAGACCAGATCACCAGCAGCAACAAAGATGAGTATTGTTTGTGCTTCTGCCCATAGAGGGGCTGAGATTGTAGACTATAGAGGTGATTGGCCTGTCAGTGCTAATGTCGAACAGGATAATCTGCACATTGGCGTACTTGTCTTTCTGTGACTATAATTCCCCTACAGAAAGGACTTGTGAACAAGGCAGATGAGTCATGAAGTGATGATAGGTCCAAACATGTAATAGGGCCTCAATGTGGTTTGTGGTGTAAAAGCTTGCCTACTGGCTTCTGTATTTCCTTCTGTTATTGTATTGTTGATGGAATTCTTCAGTCTCCTGAGCTCAACAGCAATGTGGGCTTCCTCAAGCAAGCTTTCTCCTATTGGTGTGCAAAACCCATGCAAGAATCTGCCCATACGCAGCTTAGGTAACCATTTAACAGACAATGACTAATGCACAACTGGAGGTGAGCATCTTTTGAGAGGTCACAGCATTTGGTTGCAGATATGCAAGGAGTGACACACTGACTGAGTTGTCAATCAAGCTGAATAACACGGGCAGTGATTGAGATGCCAACCACATCTGGAGGGTCAATTGAAGACTGAATGATGAGAAAGTGTTCAGAACGTCTGCAGTGCATGTATAATAGTTAGATGTAGCCAGTTAAATAGAGGCATCCATGTCCAAGTAAAGCACATAGAAATGTCGAGATAACAAGGTGTAGAGCTGGATGAACACAGCAGGCCAAGCAGCATCAGAGGAGCAGGAAGGCTGACGTTTCGGGCCTAGACCCTTCTTCAGAAGCATCTCCAGCATCTGCAGTTCCTACTATCTCTGAAACATAGAAACGTCAATGGGTAATTGACTTCTGCTGAAGACACAATGGGATCAAGATTTTGTCGGAGAGTGGTGACTGGACATTTCAGGGCATGACACAGAATGATGGAGTATCCACGGTATGGGAAAGCAAGCAACTCATTACACTGAACTTTAATTCAACCACAAAAAAAATCGACTGCACAATAGGCAATACTAAATAGCTACACAGATTTGGGAACTGGGTTCCCAGGCACCAGAGGGCCTTTACATTAACCATTATACATTAAGGCATTCTAAATTCACTCCATCTTTTGCAAAGGTGGAACACTTCCAATCTTTCTCAAACAACTTGGATACATATCATCATATACACCATGTATCCACCAATCTTGAGCTGGAAAAGAAACTCGTAATGGGGACAAGGTGATGGTGGGGGCTGATGCGGGAGTCCACAAGCTTGGCACATGTTGAGTGTAAAGCCAATCCCTACATTGACTACATTAGAGACTGACTGCAATGCTGCTGGAGATCCTTCCAGTTCAATAAATATCACTAGAGCTAATTTAACTATGGCAAGTCTGAATTGAGTGAATACTTTCAACATTTAAAAAAAGCAAGGCACGTTCAATAGGTGAAGGTTTAAGTGAAGATCCAAAATGGCAGGAGAGGCATTAAATAATGTTAAAAGCTGAATACCTCCAGAAAGAAAAAATGATTGTAGCAATATTTGGAAAAAAAAATAACATGACTATAAGATTAAGGTGTTCAGACAGCCAACATCTCCATATTAAAGATAACGACATGCTTTTGTAGTCATTTTCATAACTTCAGAATCTCCCAAAGCATTTCAGAGCAAATTAAGTACCGTACTTTTGAAATATTTCTGACCAATGTTTTGAAGTAAAAGAGCATGATGCAAAGTACATTCTGTTCAAACATAAAATGAAGGTAAGACTTGTTTTTTTTAAAAACATGTCCGAAATATTAACACAATGATTAAATTTTAAATTTTAATCGTAAGTTACTCAAGTGATTTTACTGAAGTGGAAGAACCACTTCAGATTGGTTTAATTGATTACAATAGAGATGGTTAGCTCGGCAGCTTATCCAAAATGGCATGCCATAGGGAAGCAAGGTAAAACTTGGACCATTTAATACTTCAAAAGAAAACTCAGTCTCATTTTGATTCTCCTGTAAAACTATAAAGAGAAATATGAGAGCACCTTGAATGAAATGTATTCACCCCTTTCATGTTTTTTTTCTAAGATTAGCTCTAATGACTTGAAAAAACACACTTCAGTAATACAACACAAAAAAAGTATCTGTGAAGCACCTTTAAAGTAAGAAAATCCATAAGATCCTTCACAAGAAGATTTTCAAACAAAAATCGACACTGTGCTACAAGAAAATGTCAGATATGACTTTCAAAAATTTAGTGAGGAAGATAGCAGCATTTCAAAGAAGGAAAGAGATGTGGAGAAGTTTAAGGATGAAATTTTGGAAACTTTCACGACCTTGTCAATTGAAGGAAAAGCTGCCAATGGTGGAATGATTGACATCAGGGATATTCAAGAGGCCAGACTTGGAGGAGCTGCGCAAATATCTACAGTTTGTAAGCTTGAATGAAATTCAAGACAAAGGGAGCGGAAAGGCTAAGGCAATGGACGGATAATATTTTTAAAGACAGAGCGTAATTTAACCAGGAGCCAAAGTGGGTCATGCAGAAATGTAGGACTACGTGATGGGTGAACATTACATTGGTGCAAATTAGGAAACAGTTTTTAAATTAATTCGAGTTTACAGAGATTAGAATGAGAGGCTGGTCAGGAGTGCATTCGAATACTCAAGTTCAGAGGTTCAAATCCAGGAACAAGGGCTTCAACAACAGCTGGGCTGAGGGAAGGGCAGAGCTTGGTGATACTATGGCAGTGCAAATACATGGTCCAATTTATGGCACAAATATGTGATCAGAACAGAATTTTTGGGTTAAAAATTTCCAAGTTTGCAACATCTTTAGCTCAGCATCAGACAGTGTCCACAGAAACGTATAGAGGTGGTGGTTAGGGAAGAGAGTTGGCAGTGGGCTTTGAAGACAATAGCTTTAGTCTTTCCAATATTTACTTGGAGGAAATTTCCTTTCATCTATCTTTGGATGGTCAAATAAGCAGCTCAATCATTCAGAGACAGTAGAAGGATTCAGCAAAACAGTGAGGATACTGGATCTCTGCTGATTGATGCTGCTGAGAGGCAGCATTGTAAATGAGGGACCAGGGTTGCGCAGATAGTGAAAACTCAAAAGTACATAAGGGAAAGTTATTCCCATGATGGAAGGATTGAGAACAAGTGCATACAGATGTAAAGCAATTGACAAATGAAGCAGTAGGGACACAAAGGAAAATATTTTCAGTGAATAGTTCGGATCTGGAATACACTGCCTCAAAGTGTGGTGGAAGCAGATTGGATTGAAACATTCAAGTGGCAATTGGATTACTATCTGAATAGGTTGAATATGCAGGGTTGTGGAGAGAAGGCAAGAAAGAAACTGATCCTGTGGAGAGCCAGCACACAGACACATTGGGCTGACTGACCTCTTTCTGTGTAGTAACTCTTCTGCGGGTCAAGAATAAATCCTCAGGGGATACCAGACAAATGGTGCAGGGCTCTGAAGAGAAGCCATTGCAGCTGATTCTCGAACTATGGCCAAGCTGATTGTAATGTGTGAGAATACTATGGCTTTAAAAGGTGCATTTTGTCCTTTTCTTTTGAAGAGAAGTTTTAAGACAGAAGTAACAAGCTGTCTATTTGAAGCCAATAAAGTAACAACCTGTGAGGCCTTTTTTTTTAAAAGTTGGAACAATAGATGCAGCATGAATGGGTGAAGTCAGGCTCCCACAGAAACAGGAACTTAGTTTAGCTTTCAGTAGTCACAAGGGTTCTGAAGTTGGTTGTAGAAGCTGCCATGTCTCTCTCACTCTCTACCAGAACTTTCTCTCTCTGCTGCAAGAATTGCACGTGAGAAATCTGTTTTTACTGACTTTGCTTTCAACAATGAGATGTTTCTATTGGAACAGTTGCTGCTTTGCAGTTAAACATTATTATGGTTAGTTTTCCAACAGAATTAAAGCTATACCAATTCTTCTTTCTTTTGATGTATTTTAACTGTAGGGTAAGAATAAAGTGTGTTTTGGTTAAAGCGGAGTAGTGTAACCAATCGAATCACATCTGGAACACAGCACCTTAAATTTGCCTTTAAATAAGATAAAATTTGGGGTCTAGGCTATCTCCTCGATATATTAATAGGGGTTTGCCATGGTCCATAACAAATGGAATCAGCTGAGAGTAGTCCAACTCAGCTGGAAGACAATGAAGCAATGTTGTTGTAGGATGGTGCAAACGGTTGCAGACAGGTTGAGAAGGAGGAGGAAGGATACTGACAGTCTGACAGGACTTTGCTTTGTGACTCTGACAAGTGCTTCAATACTAAGGGAAGGCTGAAACCCAACTGGAAGGATTTAAATGTGGAGTTGCACAAAAGATGGGCACAGACTAGGGAGGTGATGACAACTTGGGATAGGGAGGGGAGTTGGATATAGGTCTCATTCAGTTCGGGGAGGGTTCCTTTAGATTAGAAAATAGCTAATGTAACACCTTTATTCAAAAAGAGTGGGAACCAGGAAACAGGAAGCTGTAGGCCAATTAATATCTATCGTGGGAAAATGTTAGAAGCTAATTATCAAAGACATCATATTAGGGCACGTGGACAAGTTCAATGTAATTATGAGTTTTTTGTTTAAAATGTAAGTTGTGCTGTGTATAAAGAAGAACAGGTGTGTAGTACTTAGATTTCCAGAAAGTACAGTAAACTCTTTATTAACCAGCACCTATGGGGCTGATTGATCAAATATTCTGGTTGATCAAGAAGTCTACAGGATCAATGTAAAAATACACACTAAGTAATAAGAATGTAATGCAAGGGATGTACAAATCACTGTTATACTTTATTTACAGCATAAATCACTTAAATAAGAATGCAACTTTGTCTTAAATAAAACTTACCAGCAGACAGCCTTCTCACTCACACCCTCGCCTGACTACTCAGATGTTGCAGAGATCATAATAATACAGTAAACGTCCGGTATTTCAGGTTTTTTTGCTGGTTTATAGACAGTGCTAGTTCATAAGATGCCAGTTAAAACAAAGCTTGCTATATTTGAGAAGGTATCACATCAAAGGCTATTATAAAACATACAAACTCATGGAGTTAGGGTTGACATATTGAAATGGACAGTAGATTGGTTAGGTAACAGAAAACAGAGTAGAGGTAAATGGGTCTTTTTCAGGCTGCAGGATGTCACAAGTGGTGTGTCACAGAGGTGGTTCTGGACCTCAACACTTTACCATTAAATGATTTGGATGAAGGAACCAAAGGTGTGGGAGTTAAATTTGCTGATGGCACAAAGATAGCTAGAAAAGTGAGTTGTGATGAGGACATAAGGAATTTCAAAGGGATATAGATGGGTTAAGTTAATGAGTAAAGATCTATTAAATGGAGTGTAGAGTAGGAAAATGTGAACTTGTCTATTTTGGCAGAAAGAATAGAAAAGAATCGTGTTATCTACATGGTGAAAGGTTCCAGACCTCTAAGGAGAAAAGTGATCTATCTGGGTGTCTCAGTGCATGAATCAAAGAAGGTGAATATTTAGGTACAGCAAGTAATCTGGAAAGCTAATAGAATGCTATAGGTAATTGTGAGAGGACCTGAATACAAGACGTGGGAGTTTTACTTTTATACAAGATAACAGCACTTTTGGAGTACTGTTACAGTATACTCACTGTTCTTAGAGGGATGTTAATGCATTGGAAGCAGTACAGAGTAGGTTTAGTACATGAATTCATGAATACATGAAATAAGTGGGTTGCCTTATGAGGAAAGGCTAGACAGGCTAGAACTGTATCATCTGGAGTTTAAGAGTCAGAGTTGACTTAATTGAAACAAATAAGATCTTAAGGGGTCTTGACCAGGTAGGTGTGGAATTCATGGTTCCTTTTATCGGGGAATCTTAAACTATGATCCCTAGTTCTAGAAAGAGAGGTCACTCATTTATAACAGAGATGGGGAAAATAAACTTCTCCAAGGGTTGGAAGTCTTTGGAATTCTTTTCCTCAAAAACAGTGGATGCTGAATCTATAATTTTTTTTCAAGCAGGGTAGATAAATTCTTGATTACAAGGGGATGTAAGATTATTGGGGGTTTCAGGATATAGAGTTTTGGTTGAAGTCAGATCAGCCATGATCTTATTGAATGGCAGGGCAGGCTTGAGGGGCTAAATGGCCTAATCCTGTTCCCTGTTCATAAGCTCTGCCCCCACTTTATAAATGTATAGGAGCATCATAACAGACTTACTATGGTCTTACAAGAGCACAAATTCTTTACATGTTACAACTGGAAACGGTTAATCTTGTTAAAGCACAAAACTATAAGCAGCGATAGATTAGTAAAGTCATATAGAATACCATCCAAAATTAGGAAGAAAAGCTCACATCAATAACATTTGAATCCATAGATTTAGTTAAGGATAAACATTAAAACTAGGGGACATTTTTTAAATATAGAAAAAACTGGCCAAATTCACAGCTTCAGGACTTGATTTTTCTCAGGTCTCTGCCACACCTTATAAGGTTTATTCCATTTTTCGTTTATGCTCATCTTTTCACACAGTTGCTGTGAACTGCTCTACAGCGGCAAGTGCAAGTTGGTTCACTCTGTTTTAAAAATGGATGTTCTTTTTCTGCAGTAACTATGCCCTGCCTTTGTTCCAATATGCATGTTGTATATTAATGTCTTCTTTCCAAGGAGAATTTTAGACATACACTGCCCCCTGTTGCTCAATCCTAGATTAGCATTAGAAATTGACAAATAGCTTTTAACATTTTCATAGGAAATGCCAACACTAATATTTCTTTAAAACGTGTTTAGACAATCCAATGAACTTCCCTGTTGGCACAGAGTGCACTGTCTGTCACTTCTCTTACGCAGCATGTAATAGGAAACTGGGAGAAGTTACAGATAGTGTCTGTTCCAGCCTGGAAAAGTCCCAACATGGAGAAATTCAGGGCTCTGGTTACATTCACAGCCCCTGTCAACATCATCTCTGCCCAGCTCTGAGCATACCTTGTCCATGAAACCTATTTGCTGCAGCCTCTCCTACTCTCATTAACCTTTATTCCTGATTCCCATTTAAGTTCACTCAGGAAACCGTAAGCTTCTTCAGGTACTGAATGTCTCTCTTTTAAATCTCTCGTCTTTACTCCTTGCAAAATACACATCCTGGACCTTTCCATCTTTGCAATATAATGTCCCTTCTCCAATTTTTGTTTTCTCTCCAAAGTCAAGAAACGTAGAAAACAGGAGAAGGCTGGTCAACCCATTGAGCCAGTTCCGCTATTCAATATGATCATCCTCCATACTGTTCCTACTTTTGCCTCATGTCCTTTGATACCTTTAGCCCTGAGAACTATGTCTAACTCCTTGAAAACATTCAATGTTTTGGCGTTAACCACTTTCTGTGGCAAAGAATTCACCAGGCTCACCACTCCCTGACTTTGATTTGATCGAGGTGTACAAAATGATCAGAGTATAGATACAGTAGACAACCAGAGACTTTTTCCTAGGGTGGAGGTAGCTTTTACGAGGGGACATAGTTGTAAAGTGAAAGGAGGTAGATATCGGAGAGACGTCAGAGATAGGTTCTTTACTCAGAGCGTGGTAGGGGCGTGGAATGCATTGCCGGAGAGGGTAGTGGAGTCGGCCTCATTAGGAGCATTTAAGCAGCTATTAGATAGGCATATGGATGATAGTATAAGGTAGCGGTGGAGGTTAGATAGACCTTAGGGTTAGGGTAAAAGTTCGGCAGAACATCGTGGGCCGAAGGGCCTGTACTGTGCTGTATTGTTCTATGTTCTATGTTCTCTCTGGGTGAAGAACTTTCCCCTCACCTGAATGTTACATCACCGAACATGTGTTGTCTCTCAAATCTGTGCCCATTTTTCCATGAAATGCATGTTTGACTCACTACAATCAGTTTCAGCCCTGACACAGGACTGAAATGGCTCTTAACAAAGTCACAAATTATACATTTTACTTTCTTTATTCTTTCACAGGATGTGGACATCACTGGCAAGGACAACATTTGTTGCCTTTCGCTAATTGCCCTTGAACTGAGCTAGGCTATTTCAGAAAGTAGTTGAAATTTAACCATGTTGCTGTGTCTGGTCACATGTAGATCAGATCCCGTAAGGGCATACTTCCTTCACCAAATGGCATTAGCTAACCAGATGAGTTTTGACAATAATGATAATTATCAATCATTACCATTACTAACTAGCATTATGATCCAGATTTATCAATTGAGTTTAAATTCCAACAACTACCACGGTTATATTTAAATGCATCTTCCCAGGCATTAAGCATGGGCTTCTGGATTACCAATCCAATGACACTACTACTGTCTTCCCTGAGCAGAATGATAACCAAAGTGAACTAGCCCCCACTATTATTGTCACATCATCCTCTTCCAGCGTTGCTCACTTTTCTTCTATGGGAAAGGGGCATTACTGCCATCATCATTATTCATGGCTCATCCCTGACTACCCTTGAGAAGATGGTGGGGAGCCACATTCATGAACTGCTGCAGTCCAAATGGTACTGGTACACGCACTGTGCTGGCAGGAAGGGACAAGATGAGACTGACAGAAAAATGGACACGAGTGGAGATGCTGAAAAACAAGACAAACAAAATTTAGGGCTAAGGTTGGTGGGTGGTGTGTGCAATCTTGAAGTAAGTTAGAGGAAAGGAAAGAAGTACATGAGTGGCAGAAGAGACGGCCTCAATCTTAGCAAGAAAGAAGTTGTTGAACTCCTTAGGCAGACTCTTATCAGAATCCAAGTGATGTGGGCTATGGTGAGATGTGTTGCAGCATGAGAAGATAAGTGTGGCAAGGATCATCTCAAAGTTGAGATCATCTTGCTCCATTTTTCATGAGTGGCGTGGTAAGATTCTTGCTGGACAGTGACTATATGCCAATAAACAAGGATTAACACTTGTTAAACACCTTGTAAAATGCACAATTCGCCTATTAATATTCAGGTTCCCAATTTACCAATCTTGTCAAATAAACTAGGCATCAAGAAAACTTGACAAGGAAACCAAAGCATGTCACTCACTGATTCAGCCCACCACTCACACTGAACGACCTCCGTAATGGACATCAGGCAACATCTCAAGGGCACTACACATATGGAGCAGTCAAACATTCTTCCACCACGGACACTGGGTTCTGTGGAATCAACCAACCCATCATGACCATCCTGACACCTGACTATATATTGGCACTGTGCCCTGGAAACACAGATTTGCATTACAGAGTGCATTAGCAACTAGCATTGAGAGACTGCAGCAGGAACTGGTTGTACTTGCAGACTGGACTAGGATGCATCCCAGGGATGCTAACTTCCTCTCTTAGCACTCACACACTTGGTGTCTACCTGATTGTTCACACAATCCTCGCTTTGCTTCGTAGTGCCAATTAGCACGGTTACAAAACCAGAAAGCTTGCCTTGCTCCTAATCAGTCCCTAGTCTAGAAAGCATATATTTTTATAGAATCATAAAATCCCTACAGTGTGGAAGAATGCCATTCAGCTCATTGAGTCCACACCAACCCTTTGAAGGGCATTCCACCCAGATCCTCCCCCACTATCCTCATAACCCTGTATTTTCCATGGCTAATCCACACAACCCTAGACACTATGGGCAATTTAGCATGGCCAATCCATCTGACCTGCACATCTTTGGACTGTGGGAGGAAACCGGAGCACCCAAGGGATGCCCACACAGACATGGGGAGAACGTGCAAACTCCACACAGACAGTCGCCCAAGGCTGGAATTGAACCCGGGGCCCAGGCGCTGTGAGGCAGCAGTGCTAAACACTGAGCCACTGTGCCGCATCTTGCTGTTAATCTTACACCTGCACCATGTGCTAGCAGCACACGGAACAAACACCCTGAACAAGGCCATAAGACATAAGACAAATGATGTGAAGTAGGTTAATTCAGACAATCGAGTCTGCTCTGTCATTCATTGAGATTATGGCTGATCTTGCATGGGTAGCAAGCAGACAGGTCTGCACTCAACTCTTAGGGGAGTAGCCTTCACTGAAATCTATTGAAGCACTGTCGGTCAGAGGGTCCTGGCACAGTAAGTAAAGGGCAGCTCTCAAGGAGGTCTCAGTCAGAGGCCTGTGTCTCTGCAGTCCAGGAAGTGGACAACAGTCACTCAGTCTGTTGGTTCTTTAGCTGCAACTCCAAGAAGTAGGGCTATTACGGTCGGCAAGGTTTACAGGCAGAAGCCCGAGGTCTGCCTGATCATGTCAGTCAGAGGGGTGTGCCACAGCCAGTCCATCAGGTTCATCCACGGAAACTGAGGAGGAAGAGGTAAAGGGAGCAAAACCAAATGTGGCCATGACCATACCAGTGAGCTTCAGCAGCTTAGCCACAGGAGCTAAGTGCTACAGGCTCTGGGTAAGTGCACAGAACAGTGGAGAAGAGGAGCAGCAGGATATGCAAAGAGGGAATATCGGGTAGCACAGCTGGGAATGGGGTCATGCTGGAGGTGTTGTATGTAGTCAGGAGCAGCCTTGCTTCGGTTAGGGGAAACTGGAGCGGGCAGGGGCAGTACATGATGACATCAGGCACAGTCACCACACATTCCAAGGTCTGGGGAAGGAAGGGGAGGGTCGTGTAGACAAAAATGTAGAAGGTTTAGGTTGGGAAATGGGGATGTGTGAAGCCTGTAAGGATGGACTACTAGAATGGGAATGTGGATAGTTAAAGGCTCACCAATATGGTCAAGATGGAGTTTGGAGACCATTTGTACCGAGGTACCTTAGTCCCCAAGATGGCACTGTAAGTGGCGACTTATAAACTTTTGACTGTGCTCATTTGAGTACATGTGACAATAAAGCTAATTCAATTCATTTGCAGAGGAGTGCTCACTGTCATCTTCCATCCTGCTAGAAATCCAAGAAGTGTATAACGGGGAGGATAATGGCTGCAAGCCCGCTCCGAGCCAGCAGGGGAAGTGGCTCAACCTGTAGGGGAAGAGGCTGCAGCACTCAACATTCACAGGACTTTCAAAGGTGAACAACATTGGTCACAGACCCTTGAAAAGGTAGATCAACTCCCTGGCCATCCTACAGCATTGACCCTCTCTGTATTTTGCACCTCCCTGCCCTTGCTACACATCTCTGACAGCTACACCTTTGTACTAGACAGAGCCAAACATTAGGGATGTTGAACAAAGAGCAGCAAAGCTTTCACCAGGACTCAATGCCACATGTATGTATCATTACCCTGGCTTCCATATGGTGCAGTAGGCAGTCAATGCAGAACCTCCGTCCACTGAGCCTCATATGTGACCATGATCTGCCAACAGACGGTGTGAAAACATATCGAGCGCCTGCACAGAGAGATTCACAAACATATGCAAGAAAGTTAGCATCATGAATATTTATACAGAAACTGCTATTTCCAAAAAAGCCTTCTTCATCTGTGCCGCTAAGTGCCCTCAATAGCTTTTCGTCATTTCTCACGCCCACAACATCTTTGTATACTCCCTGGTTCAGAGCTGCCATGGACAGAGCCTGTTCTGCTCTGCAGTCCGCTGGTCCTGGACGGTTGGTCAGGTGACCCTGGAGCATTTGTGTCCAGGGCAGCTAGACATGCCAAGATAACAGCTGAACTCTGAAACAAACAGAGAAAATGCTGGAGAAACTCAGCAGGTCTGGCAGCATCTGTGGAGAAAGAAACAGAGTTAGTAGTTCAAGTCCAGTATGACTCTTCTTCAAACCACAGCCACAAGGTCCTTTGTTGGATATCCACTGAGTGGCAAGTTGTTCTGTGAACGGGGCATGGCATAATATCGCAAAAATTGGACATGAATGATGCCATAGCAGCAACATAAGTAAATCTTATGCCCCAACTGGTGAAGGAAAATAAACTTGCTTCCCTCAGGCTTCAGGTGTTTCTTCCTTATTAAAGAGACAAAGACAGCATTTTCCGTTCTGAAGGTCTAAAGGCTTCTGACTGCCTCATTCACACTCACAAGTTATTCAGCTCCCAACTACATTGTTGTTGGCAGGCATCACAACACAGACCAATCAGTTACTCACTACCAGCCAAATCTCACGTTGCACACACCTTCAGTTCATCTATCATAAACATTCCCCACTGGTTGTACAGCAACAGTGTAAACAACATTTACAGTTAGGGGTAGTGACTTACTTTTAAAATGTGCAGCAATCCCTTTCATAATCCTTGGCTTTCAAAACAATACCTTTCCCATTTCAGTCCACAATCAAAAATACAGTCTTTACATAATTAATGAGATGAGTTTGCTAAGATAGAGTAAAAAAAAAGCCTGCTAGGCCTCCCTGCAAGAAATGTTACAAAGAATAGCTTGAAGGAACTCGAACTTAGCCGAAAATAAATGATTCAGCCCTTTGTTTTTGTTGAGGGTTAAAAAGGCAGGAACAGGGATTAAAGAGGACAATCTGCAATTGAGAAAAAGGAAAAGCAATTATGAACTGAGAATAGTGAGCAGTTTTTGCAGAGGAGGAAAGTATTCAACACTCCTTTATACAGTCCAGACAGATCTAGCAGTGACTTTTTTTAATTCATTCACAGGATGAGGGCATCGCTAGCTAGGCAGCATTTGTTGTCCATCCCTAATTGCCCAGAGGGCAGTTAAGGGGCAACACATTGATGTGGATCTGGAGTCACATGTAGGCCAGACCAGGTAAGGATGGCAGTTTCTTTCCCTAAAGGACATTAGTGAACCATAATGGTCAAACTGTTGTCCTCCATACACATTCAAGTCTTCATCTCTTGGATTTAAGTGAGTAACAATGAGAACCAAACTGCAGAAACAAGTAGGGCGAGAGAGTGTTATGATTTTAAAGCTGCCTAAGGCATCAAAAAGTGGAATGGGGGTGTGGTTGAATTGATTTGTTACAGCAGATATGATATGGTGAAATGGGGAAATCAGCATCCAATGTGTGAACTGGGGTGTTGGGGCACAACGTAATGTAATTTGCACCGAATGAACATTGGAATGAAATCAAAACATCTTCAGGAGGTAAACAGAGCAGCCACTCAGTGTGGGAACACAGAAGAATAGAACTGATATTACTGGACAAACAGGCAATGAGCTATTACAATCAATTTCCCTTTGTGTTGATCCCAAGAATTACGTTCTAAGACTGCCCTAAACTGAAGAAATTTCACCCCTAATATGGCTTCCTTCATTTGCTGCATCAATTAAAAGAAACAATGCAACATGGTATATTAAAAACTGCTGTCAAGAGGAAAGGGATCAAGTGGAAGATGCAGCAGCTGATGTGGATGTCGTTCAGAAGGGAGGACAGAATGTACAGCAGTTAGAGCTGGCTACTCCAGAGCATTTACTAAAAATTACAGCATGAATAAAACACCACAATTTTGTGCAACAAAAAAAGTTGATTACATTATTTAGAAACTGGCTAATTTGTAACCAGTAAGTAATGAAGCATGCATCAATGGATTGTATGCAGAACGGAATCCCAGAGCTGTAAACTATGGAAATATGTGCTATGGCTTACATTTTAAACAGCTGTTGACCTTGCAAGTCTCATCACACACAAGTCAGTTTCCCCCGTCCATTGCTACCAAATTCACATTTCTGTTAAATTTTAAACTTTTCCTTTTACCTTAGCATGAAAACTTTTCACTCCTGCAAACATAATCAGAATTATCAAAACGTGGCAACATGTAAAGCAAACAATAATCTCTCTATGCAGTACCAGAGCTTCAAAGTTCAATCATCTGTTTTGATGTTGCATGACTGTGGTTTGATATTTCCAAACCTGCTTGTGTGTTCTTTCTCCTAGTTCTCTGCTACTCTTCCAGATAATTCCACGAGAATGAAGACTTCAGAAGAACTTGATTTTTCTTTGTAAAGCCATTATAGATCAATTGAAAATGTGTTTTCACTTAATTGGATATTATAAAATGACTACACAAGTTGTATGGGTCTAGGAAAATAATACTGCAAGTGTAATAACATACAGTTCAGCTTTGCTCATTTGTCTATAAAGCCATGGGTTATGGTATACAAACCAAATGCTAACACTGGCTTATGTAAAGTAAATGGCAGCAAAAAACAATGAGATCACCAAGAGAAAGAGACAAATATTTTCAATTTAAATCTTACTCTGAGCTTTACTTCATCATTTCACCAACTTATTTTATGCAATTACCTCCTTTCATTTTTACAACTTTCCTCCAAATTTATTTTACGTTTTCTTTAGTAATTCCTATTTTATTCCAGATAGCCTGATTGTAAACCACTCAGGGACTCTTTCATCCAAATGTTCCTTTGCTCCCTCCATCATCGCAGCCTTTTGCATTTGGAAAGGCTTACAAATGGATGATCCTAATATGAAATTGCCATTAACTTAATGTTGTTTCTTCTCAAGACCCTCATTAACCAGGCACAATAGTAAGGATGCCAGAAAAAAGATGCCTCTTGCATGTTATCATCTGTGAGAGGGAGAGAAATATATTTCAGGCTGTAGCTAGGAAGAAAGAAAGTGTCATATGCATATACAGACACTAAAATAAGTCAGGAGGTCTCAGCAGTCCCCTTAAAGGCACTCACCATCCTGATTTGGAAAGAGACCACTGTTCCTTCAATATTGTTGGATCAAAATACTGAAACTCCCTTTGGTATTGTTGGGTAAAGCTACATTAACTTGTCTGCAACAGTTCAAGAAGTCAGCTCACCAGCGGCTTCTCAACGGCATCTACGGATGGACAATGAATGCTGGCCAAGTCGGCCACACCCACATCTGAAGAATGAATTTTTTAAAAACTGTACAGGGTGTAGGTGAAGCCGCACCTGAAATACTGTATACAGCTTTAATCCCCGTATTCAAATAAAAGATATACTGGCATCGGGCACTGGTCAAAAGAGATTCACTGGGCTGATTCTTGGGATGAAAGGATGGACTCATCAAAGAACAGCTAAGTAGTTCAGGTCTTTATTCATTAGAGTTGAGAAGAATGAGGGGTGATCTTATTCAAACATACAAGACTTTGAGGGAGCTTAGCAGGCAACGTGTTGAAAAGATTTCTGAAGTTTTCGTAAAAATTACAGTAAAAGGAGGACAGTGGGGGCAGAAAGTCGTCAGTGCAATCTGTGCCACACCAAGAATTGCAATACAGGAAACAGGACAAAAAAATTTCAATTAGCTTGCAAAGCCATGAATCTCGAAACCAACTGCCCAACTATAAAAACCCATTATCTATGCTTCTCAAATAACGCAGAGACTAAACTGCATATCTTTGAACTTTTTGTTTTTTTGGACTCACTTCGTATTTCTAATCTATGTTATGCGCATTCTGTTATTCATTCTTCTTGCATTTGGTAACTAACAAACTTCACTTAGGAAAGTCTGATTAAATTGGCTTTATTTAAAACAAAAATCATTTCGAATGGAGAAAAAAATCTCTGCAATGGAAAACAAAAACAAAGACAGAATCCCCCTTGTCCTCATGTATCACCCCACTAACCTCTGGATTCAACGTATCATTCTCTGCCACTTCTGCCACTTCCGCCACCTGCAATCTGACCCCACAACCAAGGATATATTTCCCTCCCCAACCCTATTTTCCTTCCGTAGGGACTGCTCTCTTTGTGACTCCCTCGGCGGCTCCACACTCCCCACTAGCCCCAACACCCCTGGCACCTTTCGCTGCAGTCTCAGAAAGTGCTACACCTGCCCTCCTCCCTCATTTCCATCCAACGAACCAATCAAATCTTCCACATCAGACAAATGTTCACCTGCTCATCTGCTAACGTGGTCTACTGCATCCGCTGCTCCCGATGTGGCCTCCTCTACATCGGTGAGACCAAGCGGAAGCTCGAAGACCGCTTTGTAGAGCACCTAAGCTCGGTTCGTGACAAACAACACCTTCCAGTCGCGAACCATTTCAATTCCCCGTCCTACTCCCTGGACGACATGTCCATCCTGGGCTTCCTCCAGTGTCACAACAACGCCACCTGGAAACTGGAGGAACAGCACCTCACATTCTGCCTTGGGAGCCTACAACCCAATGGTCTCAATGTGGACTTTACTAGTTTCAAAATCTCCCCACTCCCAGCCTCATCCCATGACCAACCCTCCCTCTCATCCCGACCTCCTTGATCAGACACAATCTGTCCATCTTCTGTCCCACCTATCCACTCCTCCCACCTCAACTGACCAATCCCCATCACTCCCTATCTGCACTCACCTATCAACATCCCACCTACCTTCCCCAGCCCCACCCCTCCTCTCTCTATTTATTTCAAAGCTCCCTTCCCCCTCCCCCATTTCTGAAGAAGGGTCCCGACCCGAAACATCAACTGTCCTGCTCCTCTGATGCTGCCTGGCCTGCTGTGTTCCTCCAGCTCCACACTGTGTTATCTCTGACTCCAGCATCGGCAGTTCTTACTATCTCCACAATGGAAGTGATCTTTTGTGCTTGGATCTTGTTATGACCAACAAGAGGGCTAGTGAATAAAGAAGGCATGCTGGTTCATCACTGTTTTTCTGGGCATCCTGTCTAGAACTGCAAAAATTTGCCTGGCGTTTGGTGATAACACCAATGGTGGTAGTAATGGTCGTGGTGGGGGTTCGGGGATTGTGTGAATACAGTCAGACTGGAGAAGAAAGGGGAGGTTGCTCCAGTCAGTGGCATCCAGTGTGTCAGGAGTTGGTGTTCTGCAGTCAGTCTGTGAAGGATATCTCTAGGGCCCTGTTCATGCTAAGGCCAACTCATGGCATTGGTATGAGGTCTGGTGAAGTGGACGAATGGTCACAGGGATTGGGGCAGGGAAAAGGTGATGTTGTCTGGAGTTGGAAGCGCAGGAAGCACATTGTCAGCAGGTGCCTGACCTCTGGCAGTCGTTGGATCATCAGAGATCTTGGCTGTTGCATCCTCCACCAGCTCCGGACATCTGCCAGTGATGTGCTCACCAAACTCTGCTCCAAATCTCATCTAGATAGCGTACTCTCAGAGGTGACTGTCTCTGTGCCGGCAGTGGGTGTACCTGAACACCTTTGTTGGTTCATCTTCTGAGGATCCTCAAGCATTATGCTCAGAGGTAATGGGACTGTTGGGCAGCCTCTGTATCTACTATCATTTGACTGGCTGTTGACCACTTGTGCCTGTGGAAGAGGAGAGTTTGTTGGTGAAGCT
Organism: Rhincodon typus; assembly: GCF_021869965.1. Classification (NCBI taxonomy): domain Eukaryota; kingdom Metazoa; phylum Chordata; class Chondrichthyes; order Orectolobiformes; family Rhincodontidae; genus Rhincodon; species Rhincodon typus. The sequence goes on from NC_063356.1 coordinate 24,938,962, forward strand.
GTACAAACTGTTCCAGCTGGGCCCTGTCCTTCCTGTTGTGCAGAAGCTTGTCCTGCAGTGAGAGACAGAGAAGGATTGTGTGATGGGAATGGGTTCATGAACACTTGATGAGCAAGCCAGGCAGTGACTCCTCCCCAGCATGTGAGAAGGAAGGACAATGCCCAGGAAAGAATTGGAGGATTGGCATAAGGTGAGCGTGAGCGTTTCTGTGCATATTACTTATGTGGTAGTGAGGTTGGTGCTTCAATAATGGAATGGCTGTGCAGTTGCAGATTTAAACTGAGTGATGCTTCAGTAAGTGGACTGATAAGGCAGTTTGGGGCATTAACCTTGTGAAGAACAAGATATTGCTCAGCTTCTTTCAGTATTAGGTTCTGCTTCTTTTCTACCTACTTGAATTCCTGACTTTATATGTGCAATTGGCCCTAACCATATGAGTTTGATGAGAAGACTGTTTTCACCCATCATTGGGTAAGAAGACCCTCTTTCTGGGCCACCCAGCCTGAAGCTGAGTGCCTGGTGAGACTTTATTAAAGCACTGAGCCATAATCTGATGGGCTGCAATTCAGGCAAAGTGGGCCACAGTGCTAACCACTGATGATTGTTATACAGTGAGTGAAGGAGTACCTGAAGGGAAGTACTTCCACCCACCAGCTGAATGTTGTTCACAACTTAACTTGCAATAAAGCAGATGATAGAATGAACTGAAGAGGTCCATCATTGAAGAAAAGTTCCACACGGGCCACAGTGGACAAGACAGCATACAACAGTGCCACCACCATATTTGAAAAACCAAAAAACAAAAATCATTACCCACGTTATTAAAATTCTGACATGATAGCTAAAGTCATAACAGATGCAATCAAATCCGTGGAGAAACTACTTTCAACAATGAAATAATCATTCAATCCTGGAGTATGCAATGAATTAGTAAGGAAGTAAATCCAAATTGACAGCATCCAACAGCATTAAATTCATATCTGAGTGTGCACATTGGTCAAAATTTAGTCAAGCTGATCAGACCTGGCTTTTGTAGTACAGCAATAGAAAACACTGAATATAATTTCCAATCTAAAAAGTTAGAAGCATGAACCTTGGAAGTACAGGCCTACTAGCTTGACAGCTAAATCTTCAATCTTTTACAGATAGTTTCAAGGAAATGATGCAGACAATACAAAGAAGTACCAAAACTACACTTGAAATATCATTTCTAACTTGTCATACACTAAGAGGTCCTGGAAAGGATTCAAGGAGACTGGAGCTTAGATTAAAGAAGTAAATGACAACCAAATGAGGTGAACACTGATGTAATTGTGTCAAGAAACACCAGAGAACATAAGTGGCTGAGGAAACCACAGGTTAAAATGAAAGAAGCAATTCCCAAAATGCACTCTTTCATCATTAGTTCCATTAAAAATGACAGAACTGCAATGGGTCAGAATAAAAATCTAACAAAATATGATGTATTTATAATACTGATTCTCCAACTTTGCTCGATTTTTTTAAAAAAGCCAATTAACTGGTATATAAATGTCCAGCAATATTTCTACACAAGCAGTTTGAAAAGTTTATTTTTCCCTATAATGGCCAAATGCATTAGGAGAAACAGATGGTAGCATCTTTTTGATGCAGGAGGATGGATCTGGGGACTTTAAAGAAGGTACAATGAAGACACGTTGGATAATATTTGATATGAAAGACTACAAGTAAAATAAAAGACTTGGAAAATCTGAGCTCTTTTCACGAAATGCTAGCCACAAAACTCATGTAGCAAATTATGAAGCCAGATATAGCTAATTGTATATATGTTAATAAATTAAAAAAGAATAAAACATCACTCTTATTGGACATGTGATCTGAGCAGCAGTTGCTGCACAGTACACGTGTACTAAAGATTTTTGTGCACTTTTGTGTAGGATGTTAAAACAAAAAGCAGTGTTCAGACTGAAGTACTGCAGCCAAGCTGGTCCATCAACGTGCAGGTCAGGAGTGTGATGGAATATTCTTCTTATCTGAATGGGTGCCACTCCAATAATATGTAAGAAGCTCAAAACATCCAGGACAAAGCATCTTGCTTGACTTGCACCCCATCTAACACCTACAACATTCACTCCGGCCACCAACACCAACAACACATAGAGACAATAGTACGTACCATCTACGAGGTGCACTGCAGCAGCTCAGAAAGGTTCCTGGGACAGCACTTTCCAAGCTTGCAACAACTACAACATAGAAGGACCAGGATAGTAGAGACATGAGAGCAGCATGACCTGCAAGTTCCCTCCACGTGAGAGATACCATCCCGACTTGGAACTCCCTCACCATAGCTTCCTCAGTTCTGAGGAAGGGTCACTGGACCCAAAACGTTAACTCTGATTTTTTTCTTCACAGATGCTGCCAGGCCTGCTGAGCTTTTCCAGCAACTTCTGTTTTTGTTCCTGATTTACAGCATCCGCAGTTCTTTAGGTTTTTAAACACAAAAGCAATCTGTTTCCTGTGGTTAAGCAGTGAAAAAGGAAAAGGCATAGATTCAACATTAAAGGCAAAGTATTTAAAACAGAAAATGAAGGCAAACTCTCTGCGCAGATATTTGAGATGTGGCTGCAGGAGTTAGTTGTTAAAGTTGAATCCTTTCCAGGACCTCTTATCAACATTGAAAATTCGATTGATAGAATTAGTAGATGAAGGAAGAGCAGGTAACGTGATATAAATACAGTGTGGGTAAAGATGAAAAGCACGATTGCCTCATGTTCAATAGATTCTGATATGAACCAATTGGGCCAAATACTCTGTTTCTATGTCGTAAAACATATGCATGAAAGTCATGGTTTGTCATGTAATTCTATCCAATCCAAAATGTTGTAGCATTCAATAGACACATTACAGAAGTAGCATTAAGACTATATTCTGTGGATTGGGACCCATCCAGAACACCCCCATCCATCACAATTACACTGTAGCTGTTGTGTGCAACATCTGCATCTCAACAAAGCTTTGTTGCCAGTACCTGCCCAATGCCTTTGCCAGCACCTTCCATCTACGACTTCAGAGAATAACGGCAGCAGATGCATGATGCCATCACCTCCTGCAAGTTTCCCTTCAAATCACACACTATCCTTGACTTGAAAATGTATCATGATTCCTCCATCACCTTCTGAATAAAATCCTGCAATCGCTAGTTCCCCACACTGTGGGTTTACATACACCATACACCAACAGTAGCTCAGGGAGGTTCACCACCATCCACTCTGGAATAATTTGGGTTTGGCACAGTGACACTTGAAATAAGACATGCGTTATTGACAGCTGTATAAACTTGATCAGCCAGCACAAGGCTGGGATAGATGGTAAGGCACTTGGGTGGATGGCTTATTCTTAAAACTCTCATGGAAAGCAGTCAGTTCAGCTAAAAGCTTACAGTAGGTGTAAACATTGGAGTTTTAATCTGGGCAGTCAGAGAGTCAATTCTCTTTTGGAGTTGTATTTTCAGTTATCCATTTGATTTTTCTTTGAAACTGCTGGTGAAATAATTGCCTACATTTTGTGGCAGTATGATGGTGAAACTGACAACATTCAGTGTCATTCCTCCACAGGCTAGAAACAACAACTGCAGCTCACTGTGAAGTATTAAGCCCAGATGTTCTTGTCAATGATTTTAGACCTCTCCATTTGTTCCCATCAACATCTTCCCCCACTCCAAGAATGCAATAAATTAAAAATCAATGGTCAGGTTAAAAAAGTCTGAAGAAGAAGCAATACCTTACTGCATTGAAATGAGTTTTAACTAGTGAATTAAAGAACATAAGAAATAGGAACAGGAGTAGACTATTTAACCCTGAAGCCTTCTCACTATTCAATTAGACCATGGCTGATCTGCCCGTGGCATCAATTCCTCTTTTATACCAGCTTAGCATAGCCATTAACTCCGAGATTTCAAAAATCTACCTAGCTCCACTTTAAATACTTTTTAGTTGTCTAACCTCCACAACTGTCTGGAGTAGAGAGTTCCAGGCATTCACTACCTCTGAGAGAGGAAATTACTTTGCAACTTAATTTTAAATGATAACCTTCCTTTTCTGTAACTATGTCCCCAAGTTCAAGATTTCCTCACTAATCGGAAGCAGATTCTCATCATGTTGCCTGCCAAGCTCCCTCAAAATCTTGTATGTTTGAATAAGATCACCCCTCATTCTTCTAAACTCTGATGAATAAAGACATAAACTGTCAGCTGTTCTTTGATGAGTCCATCCTTTCGTCCCAAGAATCAGCCCAGTGAATCTCTTTTGACCAGTGCCCAATGCCAGTATATCTTTTATTTGAATACGGGGATTAAAGCTGTATACAGTATTTCAGGTGCGGCTTCACCTACACCCTGTACAGTTTTGTTTTAAATGCATTCTTCAGATGTGGGTGTGGCCGACTTGGCCAGCATTCATTGTCCATCCGTAGATGCCGTTGAGAAGCCGGTGGTGAGCTGACTTCTTGAACTGTTGCAGCCAAATTAATGTAGATATATGCACAATACCAGAGGGAGTTTCAGTATTTTAATCCAACAATACTGAAGGAACAGTGGTCTCTTTCCAAATCAGGATGGTGAGCGTCTTGAAGGGGAACCTACAGGTGATGGCATTCCTATGTTTCTGCTGCCCTTGTCCATCCAGATGGAAGTGGTTGTAGGTTTGAAAGGTGCTGTCTAAGGAGCTTTGGTGAATTTCTGCAGTGCATCTGGCAGATGGTACACACTGCTGCTGCTAAGCATCACTGAATATTTATGGTACCAATCAAGCAATGTCAAGCTTCTTGGGTATTGATGGAGTTGCACTCATCCAAGTGGGCAGTATTACATCAGACTTATGTCTTGTAGATGATTTTGGTGAGTCCAGGAGATGAGTTATGCACTGCAGTATTCCTAGCCTACAACTTACTCTTGTAGCCACAGTACTTGTTTGGCTAGTCCAGTTCAGTTTCCTGTCAATGGTAACTCCCCAGGATGTTGAAATAGTAATCCCACTCAATGTAATGGTTAGATTCTTCCTTCTTAGTGAATATCATTGCTTGGCATTTTGAAGCATAAATGTTACTTGTCACTTGTCACTTGTCAACCCAAGCCTGGTTATTATTTCCCAACTTCTGACCTTATGACGGAGCAAAGATTGTTGATGAAGCCGTTGATGAAGCCATTGATGATGGTTTGACCAAGGACACCACCCTGAGGAACTCCTGCAGAGATATCCTGGAGCTGAGATGACTGACCTCCAACAACCACAACCACCTTCCTTTGTGTGTCAGGTATGAATCCAACCAACCAATCAGGTTGCATTGAGATCATAACTTCAGTGGCCCTGGCAGAATCTAAGTTGAGTGTCAGTGAGAAGGTTATTGCTGAGCAAGTGCTGCTTGATGATATCTTCTGTCACTTTACTGATGATTGAATGTAGCCTGAGGAGACAGGAATTATCTAGGTTTGATTTGTCCTGCTTTCAGTGTACAGGACATACCTGGGCAATTTTCAGCATTATCAGGCAGACGCCAGTATTGGAGTTATACTGGAAGAGCTTGGCTAAGGGCATGGCAAGTCCCGGAGAACCCATCCTCATTGTTATTGCTCAAATGCTGTCAGGGTGATAGCCTTTGTAATAAGACTTCCTGGTTTTAAGCTCTAACTCCCCCCGGGCATTAAAGACCAAAATTCCACTTGCCTTCTTAATTACTTACTGTATCTGCATCTGCACCGCACTTTTTTGCTGTCTCCGTCCTATTAAATAATAGTCTGTCTTTTGATTCTTCATAATAAATTGCATGACTTCACACTTTCCTACATTAAACATCATCCGCCAAGTTCTTGGCCCTTGTGGGGGACAGTAACAGGGAAATTTTCTGTTTGCTATCATTACTAAAATTCTGGAGTCTACATTGGTAGAGAATTACACAAAAATCTAGAAGTTGCTGTCAGTGATTCCAAGCTTTCCAAATGTGTACTGTTGCACCAAACCCAACCATCCTCTCCAGCTAGTCCAACCTGTCCTCTACCCTACACCCCAGATTAAAATCGATGGGAAATCTTCAAACTAATCAGAACTTCCATTCTGAAATGGTTAGTATCACTGCACACATTATTGAGTGCAGAGTAAATGAATTCTTTCCCTTATTCTAATTTCATAATTATTGCTAAAGACCCTCAATGAAAATATCATGTGATATTTGTGGAATGCTAATTTCTCCAAACTCATATAAAAATTACACAGTTTGTTTCTAAAATACTTTGCCAACATTTGTTTATTCTTGTTTTAGCTTCTATCTTAATCCAATCATTACCACTGATTTTGCTATCTGAAATGTTAGATTAAAAATAAAACTTTCAGTATTTTTATCTTGCTGTGAGTATATTTCAATGCGATTGCTGTTTACACTGATTATAGACAAATCATTGCTGTTGTGTGACTGAAAAGCTTCTCAATTTGGTTGCAGATTTAAACTTCCATTGGGAAGGAGGATGCACTCAAGGTCATAGAGTCATAAACAGAGATTCCTAGACCTTTGTGGAAAGATTTCTTCAGGTGCTGCTGTTTCCCACCTACCAGCAACATTCTGGACCAATGTATCTTGTTTCTATTTAGCTCTAGTTTGAGCATCAGGCATGATGACATCATTTCCAAAGTTCCTTTGGTCTTGAATTTGATCAATTCCTCTAAAGCAATCCAATTTCTGTGTTATCGAGAATCAAATTTCCAAATTAATCAAACTAGATGGTCTTTTTCCAAGCTTGGGCTGTAGCTTATTAGGCCTGTGCTGCTTCATAAATTGCATTTGTTCCCAATAAAATCAGATGGGCCCTTTCAGCCTTGTTTTTTCAAATCGATGTTAGGATAAATTGGCAAAGTTCGTTTTCAAACATGGATCAAGTCAGAAAACAAAACCTGAATATGCTGCAGTGTCAACTAAGATTAGCTTAAGCCTCAAGAACATGTTATTTTGATTATAGCAGGACATTTCCCCTGCCCAAAATGCTTACCTGCTTCCATCTCCATAATTACTGGCAGTCCCCAACATTTCCTGCAAGGTGTCCTTCCAAATGTTCCACAATCTCCTCCTATCCCTGCAACCTCTCTACCATGACCACCTGCCCCACTAAGAACAATTACTGATCCCACCAAGCCCAAGACTCTGCCAAAACAAAAAAATCTGTACCTTCCTCTTTTCCCAACCACAGTAACTGAAATAACTCTAGGGGCCAGTTCCTGTCACCAAGTCACCCTTTATTTACACATGAACAGTCCTGGATGATGGTACTACCTCATACAGAATCAAGCACCAGAGTGTCAGTATCTCTGACACTTAACCTTTTCATGTCAGCCAGGGATCCCTGATTGGAGCAGATCAACAGCCCCAATCAGGGAACCCTTATTCTATGAGGTCTAGCTGGCTGACCTCATTACAATCACTACAGTAACTACTAATCTGCCATTTAGCAGTGCTTTTGTGTTATAGGTCTGCCATGTGACAGGTAATCAATCAGACTGTCACATACAGAAGATGATTGAAAAACATCCTGAACCATGTCCAAAATGCTTTCTTAGTCATACCATTGCAAAAGCATTGAATAACACCAGAATGAATGGGCAGAATAGTCCCAGTCCCCTGGTGATGTGGGTGATGGAAAAACAGTTGGGAAAAATAAGATGAGAAAGGAAAAATTACATTCTTGATCAGAAACAAAAATTCTGATTTTCATCAATAGGATTCAATGGCTAGATGAGTAGGAAAGGGCCTACTTATATGCACTATTGTCTCATAATTACCACGCCTCTCAGCAACAGTGAGCAATTCTGCCTTGGGTGAGTGCAAAACACGATGAAAGTGATGCCTAGGAGTCATGGCGCCCACACAACTAGTTTGGCAACGGAGAAATGAATGAGAAAACTTGCTAGCGCTCAGAGAGAGAGAGAGAAAGAAAAACTGTCCATGAATCCCCCTGAAATTAATTCAACCAAGTTTTGGGAAAATGCAGCTTAGTCTCTTTTGTTGACCGTCAACTTGTTTTTTTTTAAATATATGAAAGGCAAGTTCCCTTAATGTGTGCAACCCTAGAAAACTCTTGCTTAAGAGCTGTAGTTCGCAAATTGTTGCCTAAGGTAGATGAATGAAACTTATTCTTCTCAAAACATTGCAATGTCTGTAAATTAGGCACTTCTACAACTGCATTAGGTCAGGAACTCTAGAACATTTAACCACAGATAATTTAAAAAACAGTGATTCAAGTAAGAAGTCAGGGTGGTCTGGGGCTTGAAGTGGAATTTGTTTGCAATGAGTGAATTACAGTCAAAACAGCTTTGGTGATTTGTTTCAGTGAATCCTGTATGTCCTGCAGCATTGGTTCACTGATGATACAGGGTATGCAGATGAGGCCAGAGACTAGGATACAGATCAAATTGACCTGGACAGCATCAAAGTTTGAGTGTGGTTGCAGCTATATGCACGATCTGTTTAATGTCCTTGTGAATGGTGACCTTGTAAGAAATTGAAAGTAGAAGAATCAATGACAGGGATTTGTATTTCCTTGTTTCAAGGCAAGTCTGCAGCATTTTAAATAGTCAAGGATTTCATCTGTGTTCGAGCATGAAAACAGAAATAGTTTTTACGTCATAGATTTTATTTCTTAAACCAGAATTTACCTGAAGCAATTTAATTTTGGATGTTTAGGATCACCATGCACTGCTGATTCTTTGTATCTCGATCAACAGTTTTGGTGTTTTCTGTATGATCACCAGAAACAATTTTGTAGTTGTCAATTTCAATTCCAACATATCATGCGGAATGGCAGTGTAGCGAAAATGTTACTGGACTATGAGATGCATGGTGCAAGATTTATAAATAGATAGATCAAAGTAATTTATTCTTCGGTATGGATTTTGAACTTGGGGCAGATGTGTTTGGTCCATGTGTATAAGAGGTTTTATAAATAAATTGATGGTATTCTTGGAGCCATGTCTTCTTTCCAAAAATGCAAGAGGAGTCCTGATGAGAGATTGAAAATATATTTTCCTTTGAAAGAGTTTTACGTGCAGACACAGAGTAAACTTGGGGGACCATTAGTTTTTTTTATTTAAAAGGATCAGGTTTACTTTTAAAGGGGAAAATCTCATAACTTCTGCTGAGAGATAGCAAGAACTGCAGATGCTGGAGTCAGCGATAACACAGTGTGGAGCTGGAGGAACACAGCAGGTCAGGCAGCATCAGAGGAGCAGGAAAGCTGACATTTTGGGTCGAGATCATTTTTCAGAAATGGGAAATAACTTCTGCTGTTTGAAATTAGATATATGAAACAAATTCTCATAGATAAACAAGTTAGTTCAAAGAATTCGGAAATCAATTACCTCAATGTGAGGACTTTAGTTTGAATGTTCCAAACCGATAGTGTTTGGTTAAAATCATGAATAAGTTATTTGGAGTTAAGAAAGTTCAAGCTCAGTTGTGTCACTGATCAAGAAATAAGTTATCAAACTCTCCAGGCCAGTGATTGAAATAAACAATTAAGTTGAACTTATAACTGTGAAAGAGAAGTGAATTCTCTCTTGTGTTTGAGTACAGTAACGTGTTACAGATGGAATGGTATTTTTACTGTGTTTTGAAATCTTTCAAGTTGTGTTATATGTAAACAGCTCTGTTCATCCTACTTTCTTTTCTTTGATGTAATATACTTGTTTCACTGTTAAAATGAAACCTGCAGCATTTCTTGCTTCCATTTCAGTGAAAGAACACTTCATTAAATGAAAAAGGATCCATCAAGCCAGATTTCAGTCAGGTTGGATTTGACTCAGTCAGTCATGACATCAGCTGGGGTCATAACTGCGAAAAGGGGAGGCAATGGCCTAGCAGTATTACCATTGGACTCTTAATCCAGGTAATGTTTTAGGGACATGGATTTGAATCCTGCCACGGCAGATAATCAAATTTGAATTCAATAACTATCTGGAATCAAAAGTCTAAAAATGACCATGAATCCATTGTTGATTGTTGGAAAAACCCATCTGGTTCACTAATGTCTTCTATGGAAGGAAACTGCCATCCTTACCTGGTCTGACCTACATGTGACTCCAGACCCACAGCAATGTGGTTGACTCTGAACTGCCATCTGGGATAGTCTATAAATGCTGCCTAGCCAGCAATGCCTCATCCTGTGAATAAATTAAAAGAACTAATCCAAAATAGAGTGACTGACTGCTGGTGGTAATCAAGGAGAATATTCTCCACTCTTGGAGTTATACCAAGTATAAGATAAGAATGTCATGATTATCTAAGATTAAGCATGTTAGCCCCAAGACATCAATGCAGGGCTTCCTAAGGGTATAGTGTCCGAGGCTAACCATATTCAGCTGCTTCATCAATGACCTTGATTCCATCATTAGATCAAAAGTAAGGATTTTTGTTGCTGGTTATACAATGTTCAGTTCAGAACCATTCCCAGCTCCTTCGACACTGAAGCAGTCTGCCTGCATGGGCAACAAGATTTAGACAACATCCAGGCTTGGGCTGATAAATGACCAGTAATATTTGCATGACACATGCACCAGGAAATTACCATTCTCAACAAGAGAGAATCTAACCATCTCAACTTAACATTCAATGTCATTGCTATCACTGAATCCCTCACTGTCAAGAGCCTGTGGATTATCATTGTCCAAAAATTGAAAAGAACAGAGTCATATAAACACTGTGGCAAATTCAGTAGTCAGTAATTCACCTCCAGACTTCCTAAAGACTATCTATCCTCTACATGCTTGGATAAGCTCAACGTGGATGGTCAGATGAATGATTTTGAATGATTTTGAATCAATGAATTATTTTATTGTCACATGTATCTTACAGTGAGAAAAACACTAAAATACAGTGAAAGGTTTGTCACAATCTGACACCATTTTGAATAGTTTTAAGAATAAAATAAATGGAAAGATATAACTTAAAGAGAGTCACAACATTTCAGGGGCTAAGCACCATCCAGGACAAAGTAACTCACTTGACCAGCACCTCACTTCCTCCACTACCAATGCATAGTGGCCAGTGTGTACCATATACAAGAGACATTGCAGTGACTTGAAGTTCCTTTAACTGCATCATGGGATCAACAGTCACATGAGGAAACCACCAGTTGCAGGATTCCCCACATCCAAGGACTACAACTGTTCAAGATGACAGCTCACCACCATCTTCTCAAGGGCTTTTAAGGGCGGGAAACAAATGCTGGTCTAGCCAGTGACACCAACATCTAATGAAACTAAAAAAAGAAACGGCACTACCCCTCTGGCTGTTTCCAATATATTTCCCATTTTCAAAAGCAAGGGAGCAAAACCCCAAAGCTATAACTCTTCCCCTTCCAGTCTCCTCCATTGTCTTGCTCAGAGATAATGAAATGATGGAATAATGATTTTTGTCACATTAAAAAATAAGACAGTACCCTAGGAATTTTCAGTTGTCATTAAGCAAATTGTAAGTGTGGAATTAAATCACAAAACAGCACAGAGATGTAACAAAAATTTTTACTGCAACTGATTAGCAACAGCCTTAATATATTTCTGATCTGCTGGAGCCCATTTGTGACTCGAACATTATAGTAAATAACCATAGTGACAGTATTAGTCATGACCATTACATACACAAAACTATTATTCAAACATTAGAATCCCTTTGACTGTAATAGATTATTCACAGAAAGTACAAATATCTTGTGAAGTGCACAAAATTAAATGCTGAACTATCAGTTGACTGCATTGAAGATCTTGTCATCAATATCAAATTTAAAAAAATTAAAGTATCCGATCTGCAATTTAATTTGCACAAGTCTGCTTTAAAGACATACTTACTGCCCTTGGCATCTGGATTAGACCAAAAAAAAATTGAAATGATGACCATGGTAGAACAGACAATTTAATGTGGTACTATTTTCTCTGATTGAAGTTCTCCCTCATGAATTGGTTTCTAATTAAGCCAGAGGCAAAATACTTGAAATGAAACATGAGCTATGACTGTTCAGACGAGGATCTAGTTATAATGATCCACAGAAAAAAATCTAGCCTGGTACTTCAGTAAAGTACTGCAGCTGGGAGGGGTCATCCCAAAAACAGAAGGCCCTTTGGTAGAATGTAAAAGATCCCATGACTCTATTTCAAAAAAGATCAAGGGAGTTCTTCCAATATATCTTCACCAATCTTTACAGTTCAACCAACATCATGAAAGCAGATGGTCTCATCATTATCATATTGCTGTTTGTAGCACGTTACTGTTCAGATTGTGTGCCACATATTCTCTATTACAAGGGTGATCATATGTTAAAGAGTATCCTGGGATTGAGATAAAGGTAAATCAACCTTACATTGTATGAAAGTATGTGTTTGCTGAGTGGCAGGCTTTGCCTGCCTGCATAAAATATAAATCAGCAGAATTTTAATTTTGGGCTGAATTGAGACATTGTGAATAAAAGCAAAACCAATTTTCCAAACGTATTAGTTGTCCTGGTTTTTGTTTCCTCAAGTAACTTCTCAGTCTCATTCTGGATTCGTGTCTTCTAGCATTTTACTTACCTGTGCTGTTCCCTGTTAACTTCAACTCTAATCCACAACTCAATGCTCCAGTCCTAAGCTGTCACTGCATTTCACCATCAGAAAATCTGACATGGTGTAGTTGTGGTCTAAATTCTGGAGAGATAATGGTCAGCATGTATGCACAGTTTGTATGTACAGTGTCCAAAATGTTATGATCAAAGTTTTGATTTCTAGATTCAGCAGGTAATTTCTTCAAGTTAACAATTTGTATCTCTTTGACCATCCTGCAACCACTGATTTTTTAAAAACCATCTGTGGGAGATTATTTCTCTCCATCTGTGGGAACCTGCAGCAAAATGCATTCAAAAGAAATCTAGCTGTGTATAGTGCATACTTTTCCAACTGAGTCATCTCCAGTATACCAGCAGGAGGCTTACCATTCGTAACAAAGTTAGAAAATGATTTCTGTGTTTCAGAATAAGCTGGTATGCAATCCATAAACTGACTGAGAATTTTAAAATATACTAGAAAGATAATGTGCTAAAGATTGGAAAAAAAACTTAACAGGTCCAGGAATTTTGATGTGAAATTAATGTGTCTGTTGAAATTAACGCGGGAAGCTTATAAATGTTGTGCTTCATTTTCACCTTCATGATAATGGAGTATAGCCCAGTTCTGGATGCAGTGCCAGAAGACATGCAATAACCTCAGATGAATGAAGGTCAGTAAATGCATCTGCAAATTCAATATCCCAGTAATTGGATAATCAGCCTTACATTGCTCAATGCAACATACACCTATCACTGTACACATCAGCAACTTTTACTCGTCAACATTCATGCATAACATTCAGATGCACCACCTCACATAATTAAACTGCTTCATCCTTACTTCCACCCACACTTTCTTATGCTACCACCTATTTAATTATTATAGGTACATACTCAAATAAATTGCAACATATTCAGCGATATTCTTCCCTCTCTTGACCAGGATAATATGGCACTTAATGGCAGGGTGCAGCAACAAACCAATGAGGGACAGGTACAGCTGCATTTCCTAGTTGCTTTAAAGAAGAGTTCGTGTAACCATTACTGAAGGTGTATCATTGCTGTTAACATTCCAGGGCGATGGTCTGTTCCTGCAGTAAATACATACTGAATTTCCACTTCACCCATAACTTGCAGCCTGGTACAGTGCGTAAGCTGCAGGTAGCATAACCATTAACGTATTGTTTTTAGCTTATTCACTTTTGTGCATTTATGCTTTCAGATAACTGAGGACTGACACCTAGACACCAGAGGATGAAAATCCAGAGAAATATTAGTCATCTGAAGAAAATATATATACAGGTGATCTGACACCCACTGGCTTAGATATAAGCACTACATGATTCTGAGATAACCGGGTCTGCATGTGATGATTAGCCCATGCACCCTGACCTGAAGAAAAGGACAGAACATATTCCTTTGCAGAGAACCAAGTGTAGACTTTGATGGGACAATGTACAGGTGTAGACTGATGGATATGCTCTGAAATGTTGGATGTACTGGTAGACCTCCCAGAAAGCCTGTTGTCACTGACAATGAGCATGTAGGAATCCAGCTCTAATTTGGTACTGATGCTTGCAATCATTTCTAATGTGGAAATGGTGGCGAACTGTAAGGGTACTTACAGACCCAGGCTTGCTACATGGAATAGCTGATGTCTCAGTTTGCGCACAGGAAGGAGTTGCTTAATGGCTGAATACTACAGTGGAAATTCAGTCTCAGGTCCTGAAATTTCTACTTGCTGCCATGCAAGTTCAATTTGGTATCAAGTATGCCCAGACTGCTTGTACATCAATAAACAGAAGGGCATGTCAACCCTTGCAGAAGTCCAGCCGTCTATGCTCCAAGAGATTACCAGGATTGTTGAATACTCTCCTGGGGGACAGGAAATAGTCCCATATATCATGAATTAGCGTGACAACATTCATCAGTGTCCTGTCGTTGCCGGTCAGCTAGCCAGTTACCTGCTATCCATGTGGAGGTGGTACACAGTTGAAAGCAGGGTATTCAGGTCCAATGCTGCTTAATAATGTGCAGCAAGGCCAACTGCAATGTTCCCTGTTAAATGTCAATTGCCTTTTACCAGCCATGTTGCAGCCACAGGGGTAGTACTGCAGATAAGAAATAGGCCAGGCAAAACCACACACAAGACCAATAGGAAAATTAGAAATGATAAGGTTGAGTAGTTTGAGTACTAATGGAAGTGTTGTTGGATACAGTTGATGTAAAATTGTTGCTTATGAACTCTTAGGCCAAGAGGATGGATCGATAGCTCATAACAGACAGTCAAAGAGTTATAGACATGTACAGCACAGAAGCTGACCGTTCGATCCGACTTGTCCACGCGGACCAGATATTCTAAATTAACCCATTTCCATTGCCAGCATTTGGCCCATAACCCTCTAAATCCTTCCTATTCATACACCCATCCAGGTGCCTTTTAAATATTGTAATTGTACCACCCTCCACCATCTCCTCTGGCAGCTCATTCCGTACACACACCACCCACTATGTGAAAAAGTTACTCCTTAGGTCCCTTTTAAATCTCACCTTAAACCTGTGCCCCTCATGATTTTATAAATTTCTATAAAGGTCACCTTGCAGCCTCCATGCTCCAGGAAAATAGCCCCAGCCTATTCAGCTTCTCCCTAAAGTTTGGAACAATGGTAATACAGGAATATTTTTCAGGGTCATTCACAGACAACCAATCTGGAATGCTGATGTGCTGAATTAGTCCTTCTCCTCCTGATGTAGTAGACGTCTTTGTTTTCCAGATTGCGCCCTCCTAATGTTCAGCTTATGGGGCCACAGAAGGTAACACAAAGGGGGAAACATTTTCCTATGACCACTCAAGGGCAACCCAAGTGGGGCACGATGGAAGCACTGGGACTGCTGCCTAAATAGACGGATATTGGATATGATTGCTCACCAACAGCACATTCAGTTGTTGGGTCTCTTCATAATTGCAGATTCTCTCCCACGGAGATGTGATGCTTGCAGAATCACATGTAGGCAGACAATAGCCTCCTCTCCCATTAGCAAATCTGATATTCTAATAAGCCATGTATGCACTCCAAGAAATAAAAATTGCTGGAAAAAATTGCTCATAAAAAGGACCTGGTGAGAAGGAATTCTCTGCGAATAAGTTGTGATGATCAGTTCAAGGAATGCAAAAATTATTTGTGCCACAGAAAATTATCTGAGTTTCAAGATAATAAAACCATGCTGGCGTAACAGATGCTTCTTCAATCATTAAAACTATCAATTGTATCTGAATCATAGGTGATACCATAGATAACAGTACGGGAGGCCATTCAAGAGGGAGAGCAAAAAGACAAGTGGTAGTTGTAGGCGATTCTATAATTAGGGGGATAGATAGTATCCTTTGTAAGCAGGATCGAGAGTCTCGCATGGTGTGTTGCCTGCCCGGTGCCAGGGTAAGGGATATCTCTGACTGGCTTGAAAGGATATTGGAGCTGGAGGGGAAGGATCCAGTTGTTTTTGTCCACGCCAGAACAAACAACATAGGCAAGACTAGGAAAGATGAACTTTTCAGATATTATCTGGAGCTAGGAAACAAATTAAAGAACAGGTCCTCAAGGGTTATAATCTCCGGATTACTGCCCGAGCCACTTGCTAATTGGCATAGGCACATGAGAATAAGGGAAGTAAACACATAGCTAAAGAGGGGTTCCTTTTCATGGGGCACTGGCATCAGTATTGGAACAGGAGGAATCTGTACCGATGGGACAGTCTCCACCTGAATCGAGCTGGGACCAATGTTGTAGCGAAAAGGGTAAATAGGCTGGTCAACAGGACTTTAAACTAGAAAGTAGGGAGGAAGGGAATGGTGAAACCTGCCCCAGTGGGAAACAAAGCAGCAGGTTAACATCTGTAGTGGTGGATTCAACTACGTGGAAAAATATGAAAGAAATGACAGAGAAGGAGAACTCAGGAGAGGTTATTAAAGTCTCCAGCACAGACACAAATAGGACAGAGTGTTTGGAAAAGGCTAGCAATCAAACACTGGAAAAACGAATGACAAAGAGAAGAGGGAGGGTTAATACAGGACTGAAGGTTTTATATCTGAATGCACACAGTATAAGGAATAAGGTAAATGAGCTTGTGGCGCAGATCGATATTGGCAGGTATGACGTGGTAGGCATCACGGAGACGTGTTGCAAGGGGATCAGGACTGGCAGCTGAATATCCGAGGATATTCATCTTATCAAAAAGGTAGGCAGGTGGGCCGAGGGGGTGGGGTTGCCTTATTAGTGAGAAATGAAATTAAATCAATAAGAAGAAACAAAGTAGGATCAGATGATGTAGAATCTGTGTGGGTAGAATTGAGGAAATGCAAAGGTTATAAAACCATAGTTGGAGTTGTGTACTGGCCTCCAAACAGTAGTCAGGAGCTGGGGTGCAAGATACGCCAGGAGATTGAAAAGGTGTGTAAGAAAGGCAAAGTCACAGTGATCATGGGGATTTCAATATGCAGGTGGACTGGGTAAACCATGTTGGTAATGGATTGCAAGAAAAGGAGTTTATGGAATGTCTACGAGATGGCTTTTTGGAGCAGCTCGTGGGGGAGCCCACAAGGGAACAGGCAATACTGGATTTACTATTGTGCAATGAGGCAGGCTTGATAAGGGAGCTTAAGGTAAGGGAACCCTTAAGAGGCATGATCATAAGATGATAGAATTTACTCTGCAATTTAAGAGAGAGAAGATAAAATCAAAGGTAACAGTATTACAGCTGAATAAAGGCGACTACAGAGGTATGAGAGAGGAGCTGGGCAGAATTGACTGGAAGAGGAGCCTAGCAGGAAAGACAGTGGAACAGCAATGGCAGGAGTTTCTGGGACTAATTCAGGAGACACAGCAAAAATTCATCCCGAGGAAAAAGAAGCATAGTACAGGGAGGATGAGGCAACCATGGCTGACTAAGGAAGTCAGGGATAGCATAAAAGCAAAAAGAGAAAGCATATAATGTGGCGAAGGGCAGTGGGAAACCAGAGGACTGGGAAGCTTACAAAGACCAACAGAGGGCAACAAAAAAAGAAATAAAGGATGGGAAAGATTAAATATGAGGCTAAGCTAACCAGTAATATAAATGAAGACTGTAAGAGTTTCTTTAGATATATAAAGGGCAAAAGAGGGACAAAAGTGGACATTGGACCACTGGAAAATGACGGTGGAGAGATAGTAGTGGGGAACAAGGAAACGGCTGAGGAACTAAATAATTACTTCGCATCAGTCTTCACGGTGGAAGTCACAAGTAATTATCCAAAAAATTCAAGACAGTCAGGGGGCAGAGCTGAGTATGGTGGCCATCACCAAGGAAAAGGTGCTTGTAAAACTGATTGGCCTGAAGGTGGATAAATCACCTGGACCAGATGGACTACACCCCAGAGTTCTAAAGGAGATAGCTGAAGAGATAGTGGAAGCATTAGTAGTGATCTTTCAGGAATCACTAGAGTCAGGAAGGGTCCCAGAGGACTGGAAAATCGCTAAAATGACACCCCTGTTTAAAAGGGGAGTAAGGCAAAAGACTGAAAATTACAGGCCGATTAGCCTAACCTCGGTCATGGGTAAGATTTTGGAGTCCATTGTGAAGGATGAGATTTCTGAGTATTTGGAAATGTATTGTAAAATAGGTCAAAGTCAGCATGGTTTTATCAAGGGGTGGTCATGCCTGACAAATTTGTTACAATTCTTTGAGGAAGTATCGAGCAGGGTAGACCAAGGAGAGCCAATGGATGTTATCTACCTGGACTTCAAGAAGGCCTTTGACAAGGTGCCACACAGGAGGCTGCTGAGAAAGATAAGGGCCCATGGTGTTTGAGGCAAGGTGCTAGCATGGATAGAAGATTGGCTGTCTGGCAGAAAGCAGAGAGTGGGGATAAAAGGGTATTTCTCAGGATGGCAGCCAGTGATAATGGTGTTCCACACCGGTCAGTGTTGGGACCACAACTTTTCACTTTATACGTTAATGATCTAGATGAAGGAACTGTGGGCATTCTGGCTAAGTTTGCTGACGATACAAAGATAAGTGGAGGGACAGGTAGTATTGAGGAGGTGGGGAAGCTGCAGAAGGATTTGGACAGGTTAGGAGAGTGGGCAAAGAAGTGGCAGATGGATTACAACGTGGGAAAGTGTGAGGTCATGCCCTTTGGTAAGAAGAATAAAAGCATGGACTATTTTCTAAATGGGGAGAAAATTCATAAGTCTGAAGTGCAAAGAGACTTGGGAGTTCTAGTCCAGGTTTCGCTCAAGGTAAACTTGCAGGTTGAGTCAGTAGTTAGGAAGGAAAATGCAATGTTGGCATTTATTTTGAGAGGACTTCAATATAAAAGCAGAGATGTACTACTGAGGCTTTATAAGGCTCTGGTCAGACCACATTTGGAGTATTGTGTGCAGTTTTGGGCCCCATATCTCAGGAAGGATGTACTGGCCCTGAAGTGGGTTCAATGGTCCCAGGAATGAAAAGCTTAATATATGAGGAATGTTTGAGGACTCTGAGGCTATACTCATTGGATTTAGAAAGATGAGGAGGGATCTAATTGAAACTTACAGAATACTGAATGGCCTGGACAGAGTGGATGTTGGGAAAATGTTTCCATTGGTAGGAGAGACTAAGACCCGAGGGCACAGCCTTAGAGTAAAGGGAAGACCTTTTAGAATGGAAATAAGGAGAAACTTCTTCAGCCAGACAGTGGTGAATCTATGGAATTCACTGCCACAAAAGGCTGTGGAGGCCAGGTCATTGAGTACATTTAAGACTGAGATAGATAGGTTCTTGATTATCAAGGGGATCGAGGGTTACCGGGGAAAGTGGGAGAAGGAGGTTGAGGAGCTTATCAGCCATGATTGAATGGCGCAGCAGACTCAATAGGCCGAATAGCCTAATTTGTGCTCCGAGGTCTTATGGTCTTATAAAAACACACTGATTACTGCAATTCAATAAGAAATCCAATTGCAGTGGTATAAACGTGCACAATATTGAGGCCAAGTATAAGTTACCAGATTTATGTTTGAATGTCAAATGATATCCACAAACAACTTGAAGTGTGATTCCATGACTAATGACATCA
Organism: Rhincodon typus; assembly: GCF_021869965.1. Taxonomy (NCBI): domain Eukaryota; kingdom Metazoa; phylum Chordata; class Chondrichthyes; order Orectolobiformes; family Rhincodontidae; genus Rhincodon; species Rhincodon typus. The sequence goes on from NC_063356.1 coordinate 24,958,641, forward strand.
GTTCGATCAGTTTATTTAAATCCTTGCTACTCCTTATCACAAAATATTTTTATTAACAAATCATCCACAAGTCATTGAAATAAAAGAAGAAAGTGGGAAAGGAAAACAAGAAATCCAATTCTTTAGTGAGAGAGAAAGAGAGTGAAAGAAAGAAAGAGAATTATTCCAGTTTTTTTCATTCTTTTTCCTGAAATTAGCATTTTCTACTTTTTTTCCCATTTAGTGAGACTGTAAATGGCTGTTCTTTCTCACTGAAATGATAATCATAGGTAATTACAGTTTTGTACCATGTTTTAACTGATTCAACATTGTCAATACCTGTTTTATACACTCTCATGTAAGCACTTGAAGCCAAGATAAAAAGTAAAATTGTTGTTTCAGTAATCAAATCAGGGCAGTGTCTTCGTTCAAATTTTAGTGAGTATGTAGATCTGGAAAATGAATGGCTGCTCCTCTGACATGTGAAAACCATGGCATTTAATAACTGACTATTTCAGATTTACATCTCAATTTCCTGTTTACCCCCAAGGAATTTTCAGCACACGTTATTTTTGCACCCTTTGCTCAATGTGGAAAGTTGATGTATAATGTGCAAAGAATTATAAATTCCAGTGCTTTTCCAACATCACCAAACCTAGCCCAGATTCAGCAAAGCCAGAGGCAAAGATCCCTCTTCACCCGAGCTCCAACATCAGAACCAGACTTATTGTGGTTTCTCTTCACCAACAAATTAGAGGTCTGTCTCAGCGATAAACTAGAGGCAGTTTCATGCTGTAGAGCAGCACAAAAGCAATGTTTAACACTCCTCCAATGATGGATGTTGTTAACCAAAACAGAGGGAAGTGTTCATCCCAATAATTATGATAGGATTAGAATCCAGGTCTCAGGTGACAAAAGACCAGTATCCAGAACACTATTTCCTCAAGTCCATCTTCTGATTATTTGCCTTGTAATCAAAATCAAACTGAAAATGTAACTTTCACAGTAGCAACTGATAAATAACCTACAACAGATAACCAACACATTTAAACCAATGTGATATGTATTACTGCTACCCTTCAAGATAATGTCATAATTGTTGAAAAAAAACTTTAATACTGATTTTTGTACAACTGGTAAAAGGAACTGTACAGATTTTACTTCAAGTATGTTTTAAGTGAAAATGATCCACAGAATAAGAAGCACCTTTGAAAGAGACTGGAGTCTGCATAGTTTTGAGTGAGAATGAATGTTATCTATAAATGATTAATCATTGTTCTAAATGGGAAGTTGCCTTTAATTCAAAAGGGAGAATGTGTAATAAGGACTATTGTCAAAAGTGGCCAACATGATCAAAAAGGCTGATGATATTCTGCTGAGGGGATACATTGCTGGAGCACTTAGGCAAAAGACATCATAATTAAATGAAATTTAAGTTGAGAAAGAAGGTGAAGGTTACACACTCAGAGGTTCACCAGGTGAAATGGATATTGCCCGTGTGGACCTAAAATCAAAAGAGAATTTGGAATGATCCACATAAATTTGGGTATAAAATGTTGTCCTATCAGCTGTTTGGTTGCACCTATTGGACTGAATTGTACATTGCAATTGGACTAAATATTGCTACCAAGCCACTAATTAACCCTCAGCAAGGTCTCACAAATACCAATGTAAATAATGACCAGAAAATCTGTTTGGGGTTTTTTGCTTGGGCAACAGCAAACAAGTTAGTTTCACTAGTATGTTGGTGGGCTTCCTAATTGGATACAAAATTGTCTTGACAGTAGGAGACAGAGTGTGGTGGAGGAGGGTTGAGTTTTGGACTGGACACTGTGACCAGTGGTGTTCTACAGGGATCAGTACTGGGTCCACTTTTGTTTGTCATTTATTTAAATGATTTGGATGAGCATATAGGAGGCATGGTTAGTAAGTTTGCAGTTGACACCAAAATTGGTGGTACAGTGGACAGTGAAGAAGGTTATCTCAGATTACAAAGAGATCTTGATCATTTGGATCAATGGGCTGAGGAGCAGCAGATGGAATTTAATTTGGATAAATGTGATATATTGCATTTTCGTAAAACAAACAAGGGCAATACTTATGCAATTAATGGTAGGGCCCTGGATAGTGTTGTAGAGCAGACAGACCTAGGAGTTCAGGTACCTAATTCTTTGAAATTTGCAGCACAGGTATACAGGGTGGTTAAGAAGATGTTTACCATGCTTGCCTTCATTGCTCAGACCATTGAGTATAGGAGTTGGGATGTCATGTTGAGGTTGTACAGAATGTTGGCAAGACCACTTTGGAGTACTGTGTGCAGTTCTGGTCGCCCTGCTATAGGAAAGCTATTATTAAACTGGAGAGGGTTCAGTAGATTTACCAGGATGTTGCCAGGAATGGAGGGTTTGAGCTATAAAAATAGGCTGGGATTTTTTTCACTGAAGTGTAGGAGGTTGAGGGGTGATCTTAAAGAGGTTTATAAAATCATGAGGGGTACAGATAAGGTTGATGTTGTTGGTTGCTTCGCCGAGCTGACTGGTTTTCATGCAAACGTTTCTTCTCCCTTCTAGGTTATGGCCAAACCAACCAACAACTTCAACTGCAACTCGAGCTACAGATCTTAGTTAAAACATTAAATAGATAAGGTGAATAGGAAAAGAAAAGATCTTTTCCCTTGGGAGGGTGGGAGGTCAAAACGAGGGGGTATATTTTTTAAGGTGAGAGGAGAAAGATTTATAAAGGACATGAGGGGCAACTTCTGTTTTCTCACAAAAAAAGTAGCTAGTGTGTGGAATGAATGGCCAGAGGAAGTGGTGTATGCAGGTACAGTTATAACTTTTAAAAGACATTTAAATAGGTACATGAATAGGAAAGGTTTGGAAGGATATGGGCCAAACGCAAGCAGGTGGGACTAGTTTAGTCTGGGAACGTGGTCGGCGTGGACTAGTTGGATTGAAGGGTTTGTTTCCATGCTGTATGTCTTTATGATTCACTGACTCTATGACCAGTATTACTGCTCATCAGTATGCTTTAACTCTGGGACATCTCAAATTAAAAAAACAGGGCAATTGAGAAGCACTATACAATTCTATAATATTGGAAACACATTTAAAACTTAATTTATAGTAGCCTTGTGCTGTATTTTGTGCTACAAAACGCGCGTGCAGTATACCAATAATGCAAGTACATATCATGTTGGGGGTAGGTGGGGTGAGGCACAGAGGACAAAGGAGAAACATAGAAGACAGGAGCAGGGGGAGGCCAATAGGGGGCACGGTGGTTCAGTGTTTAGCACCACTACCTCACAGCACCAGGGACCTGGGTTCAATTCCACCCTTGGGCAACTGTAAGGAGTTTGCACATTTTCCCCGTGTCTGCGTGGGTTTCCTCTGGGTGCTGTGGTTTCTTCCCACAGTCCAAAGATGCGCAGGTTAGGTGGATTGCCCAGTGTTCGGGGATGTGTAGATTAGGTGGGTTATGAGGGATGGGTCTGGGTCGGATGCTCTGAGGGTCGGTGTGGACTTGTTGGGCTGAAGGGCCTGTTTCCACACTGTAGGGATTCTATGATCTGTGATTCTATGATTCAGTTCTTCAAGCCTGCTCTGCCATTCTTCATGATCATGGCTGATCAAAAGGGAAGGGAAAAAAGTTTTCAGATTATAAAAGTGACTGTAAATGATTGTATTATTCCAAATTGTTTCATGAGAAGTATTATTTTTCAATTGCATATGTCTAGCTTTGAATTCTAGATAACACTGATGTTAATTTTATGTTTGATAGCATTTGTACTGCAATTGTGCAGCTACTACAGAGCCAATAAAGTTAACTTGTACATAGATGTTTGATTCATAACAATGATTCCAGACAGTTATTCAAATCTTCAAACACAATTTGCTAGCAAAATAAAACTAAACTTATCTTTTGTTGCTTTCAAATGCACCTTTTCCTTAAATGAAGCACCATACATGTTTAAACAAAGGCCTTTTAAAACATCACCTGCTGTAATTCACAATTCTGTGACCATAAGTGTACTTAAAACATGGATGTTTGTAAACATACAAAGATCTCTAACCCCAAGATTTTTCAATTGAGACTATGTGCCTTCTCAAAAAGTTAAAACTCTTTAAGTATATAATCAGATACTCATCAACAATTCTAAAAATCCATGGTTCAACAATGAAATCTTTCACCATACAACATCAACCAAATAATAAGAGATACCTCATCAAGAGGATGCCAAATTGCTATATTTAAAACAATAAGATCAAAACTCTCTCCAGTTTTATTACTTTTGTGATTTATTCAGAAAGTTACTTTGCAATAGTGCTTCTTAATATTTGATGGGCCATCCCTTCTATAAATCTTTGTATTAACCACTGCATTTTCTTTGTTTTGAAGTAACACAAGACATTTTTTTCTCAGCTAAAGATGCTATCTAACATACAAGTTGTTGCTCAAACGAAATAACGGTATTACTACATTCTTAAAAGATCTACTCATTAATAGAGACTGATAATTTGTCAGATGGAAGAAGACAAATAGTTTGGAGCATAACATTTGCTTTTTAAGAGTTTCCAATTATTTGTAAAGATGAATACGTAATCTAGTTTGTGATTTGAAAAGGGAACAAGTTCATTTACTATATACACAGCTAAGAAAAATAGGAAAATATGGTAAAAATAAAGTTAAAGAAAATGTAAAGAAGAGCTAAAAAAAGTTTGTTCATATAGTTTATTTATTGTTACTCCCAAATCATTCACAAACAATATTCAAGAATGTACTTGTTCTGTAAATCTTAGATAAGAGATTTATCAAAACTTACTTACTGTTAGGGGAAAGCTGATAACTAGTAATCCATTTCAATTCAAACGCCAACTGCATCCATAAGAGAATTCAGCACAATGCTTCATGTAGAATTTCTCACAAGACTGAAAAAGTCAAGTTCATGGATGGTCAGTGTCAGGTTTTCAATCCCTACAAATCTGAACACAATATTTATCTCCCTTCCTACTGCACTTTGACTGTAAGTTGACTTCTTCATTTACAGTACAAAAGCTGCCTTGCAGCTGCAATTCACAATAGAGGTCTTGTGGCATTTCAAGAGTACTAATCTCTACTGTGACCATGTCCCATTGCACATCAGTTGTGTGCATTTAGGAAGCCCTCATTAATTACTGCAGCAGTTGCAAAGGAAACACCCTCACAGCATTATACAACAAAGCTCCTTTCGCAAATTGTCAGGAACCACAGAAGTCAAATGCAGACTGGGCATCAGAAGTCTGCCAAAATAAAGCAAAAACAGAGTTTCTCTATCAATATCTGGATTCACTATTGATAACCTAATTGAGGAAACAATTTTATAGTCATTAAGTCTGCATTCAAAGCATATTTTTGTTTTTTGAATGCTTACTATTTTAAAATGCTCAATTTCCCACTCACTCCACAAAAATTAACAGAATTATTAAGTATTGTAAACAAGTATAAACTTATGCATCATTGTAACAAAAAATTAAACTACAAAATACAAAATCACTCCAATATCAAGTACATTTAAGAGCAATCATTCTAGGATGAATTCATAACCAGAAAAGGCATACCTTAAGGTGAGCTTTCATGCACACTTAAATTTTACTATATTCTAGCATTGCATCAGGAACAATTACCAATTACAGTGATCAATTTAACTCGAAACCAGTTTATTACAACTTGTTCGACTATACGTGCAGCTGTAAGCGAGGACACAATGAGTCTGCAGGAAAGACAGCAAAATGGGCTTAGTTATAATGTATCAGCAGGGTCCTAATGACAATAGCAGCATCGTACAGACAGAAAAGATGTCCTAACAAAACCAAAAGCTAATTATGAAGCCCCAGTAAAGGCATAGGCATTGATTCGATGTCAGGTGCCCAATTATTTTCCATTTATAAGCCAAGGCTATTGGTCTTAATTTTTTGAAGGTGGAGGAGGAAGAATTTGTATAATAATTGATGTAGTCAGCAAACCAAGGCATGCTAGTTACAATGCAAATTAACTTTTAACACAATGATGTTCAATTGAGAGCTCCAGAGTGGGATAAAATTTGCAAAGTTTTCCCATATTAATATTTACAACCAGAAATGAACTGTATGCACTACTCTTGTTTATTGAAGTTTATCTTCAAAGTTACAAGATGACAAGCCTTCGAACTGCTTAGTCTACACTATGTAGTTGACAGGATAAAGTCTACAATGAAACAAAAACTAACCTTAATGACTTCAGAAATGAAAAGATATCCATATATCCATAAATTTTAACCATTTCTAATTAATCTTACTTCAGTCTATTATTAAACAGGGCCCGAGATAGTAGGAACTGCAGATGCTGGAGAATCTGAGATAACGAGGTGTAGAGCTGGATGAACACAGCAGGCCAAGCAGCATCAGAGGAGCAGGAAGGCTGACGTTTCAGGCCTAGACCCTTCTTCAGAAAAGGGGGAGGGGAAGGGGGCTCTGAAATAAATAGGGAGAGAGGGGGAGACGGATAGAAGATGGATAGAGGAGAAGATAGGTGGAGAGGAGACAGACAGGTCAAAGAGGCAGGGATAGAGCCAGTAAAGGTGAGTGTAGGTGGGGAGGTAGGGAGGAGATAGGTCGGGAAGACGGACAGGTCACGGGGGCGGGATGAGGTTAGTAGGTAGGAGATGGGGGTGAGGCTTGAGGCAGAAGGAGGGGACAGGTGGGAGGAAGGACAGGTTAGGGAGGCGGGGACGAGTTGGGCTGGATTTGGGATGCGGTAGGGGGAGGGGAGATTTTGAAGCTTGTGAAGTCCACATTGATACCATTGGGCTGCAGGGTTCCCAAGCGGAATATGAGTTGCTGTTCCTGCAACCTTCGGGTCGCATCGTTGTGGCACTGCAGGAGGCCCAGGATGGACATATCCCAACCTCAGCATAAAACCCAAGGACAAGGGAGGCACAGTTGTAGTATGGCGCACTGACCTCTACATCGCCGAGGCCAGACGCCAACTCTCTGACACCTCCTCCTACCGCCCCCTTGATCATGACCCCACCCCTGATCACCAAACCATCATCTCCCAAACCATCCACAACCTCATCACCTCAGGTGACCTCCCACCCACAGCCTCCAACCTCATCGTTCCCCAACCCCGCACCGCCCGCTTCTACCTCCTTCCCAAAATCCACAAACCTGACTGCCCTGGTCGACCCATTGTCTCCGCTTGCTCCTGCCCCACCGAACTTATCTCCACCTATCTCGACTCCATTTTCTCCCCCTTGGTCCAGGAACTCCCTACCTACGTCTGTGACACCACCCACGCCCTCCACCTCCTCCAAAACGTCCAATTCCCCGGTCCCCAACACCTCATCTTTACCATGGACATCCAGTCCCTATACACCTGCATTCCCCAAACAGATGGCCTAAAGGCCCTCCGCTTCTTCCTGTCCCGCAGGCCTGACCAGTCCCCCTCCACTGACACCCTCATCCGCTTAGTCGAACTCATCCCCACCCTCAACAACTTCTCTTTCAATTCCTCCCACTTCCTACAGACAAAGGGGGTGGCCATGGGTACTGGCATGGGCCCAAGCTATGCCTGCCTCTTTGTAGGTTACGTGGAACAATCCCTCTTCTGTAGCTACACTGGTCCTAAACCCCACCTCTTCGTCCATTACATTGATGACTGTATCGGCGCCGCCTTATGCTCCCACGAGGAGCTCGAACAGTTCATCCACTTCACCAAAACCTTCCACCCCAACCTTAAGTTCACCTGGACCATCTCTAATACCTCCCTCTCCTTACTGGACCTCTCTGTTTCCATCTCTGGCAACCACCTAGAAACCGATATCCATTTCAAGCCCACCAACTCCCACAGCTACCTAGAATACACCTCCTCCCACCCATCTTCCTGCAAAAATGCCATCCCCTATTCCCAAGTCCTTCGCCTCCGCCGCATCTGCTCCCAGGATGAGGCATTCCACTCCCGTACATCTCAAATGTCCTCATTTTTCAAGGACTGCAACTACCCCGCCTCAGTGGTCGAGAACGCCCTCGACCATGTCTCCCGCATTTCCCACAACTCATCCCTCACACCCCCTCCCTGCAAAAACAACCAAAACAGAATCCCCCTCATCCTCACGTACCACCCCACCAACCTCCGGATCCAACGCATCATCCTCCGACACTTCCGCCCTCTGCAATCCGACCCCACCACCAACGACAAATTTCCCTCCCCACCCTTATCTGCTTTCCGGAGGGATCACTCTCTCCGTGGCTCCCTTGTCCGCTCCACACTCCCCTCCAGCCCCATCACACCCGGCACTTTTCCCTGCAACCGCAGGAAGTGCTACACCTGCCCCTACACCTCCCCCCTCACCCCCATCCCAGGCCCCTAGAAGACTTTCCACATCAAGCAGATGTTCACCTGCACATCTGCTAATGTGGTATACTGCTTCCGCTGTTCCCGTTGTGGCCTCCTCTACATCGGGGAAACCAAGCGGAGGCTGGGGGACCGCTTTGCAGAACACCTACGCTCGGTTCGCACTAAACAACTGCACCTCCCAGTCGCGAACCTTTTCAACTCCCCCTCTCATTCCTCAGACGACATGTCCATCCTGGGCCTCCTGCAATGCCACAACGATGCCACCCGAAGGTTGCAGGAACAGCAATTCATATTCCGCTTGGGAACCCTGCAGCCCAATGGTATCAATGTGGACTTCACAAGCTTCAAAATCTCCCCTCCCCCTACCGCATCCTAAAACCAGCCCAGCTTGTCCCCGCCTCCCTAACCTGTCCTTCCTCCCACCTATCCCCTCCTCCCACCTCAAGCCGCACCCCCATCTCCTACCTACTAACCTCATCCCGCCCCCTTGACCTGTGTGTCCTCCCTGGACTGACCTATCTCCTCCCTAACTCCCCACCTACACTCACCTTTACTGGCTCCATCCCCGCCTCTTTGACCTGTCTGTCTCCTCTCCACCTATCCTCTCCTCTATCCATCTTCTATCCGCCTCCCACTCTCTCCCTATTTATTTCAGAACCCCCTTCCCCTCCCCCTTTTCTGAAGAAGAGTCTGGGCCCGAAACGTCAGCCTTCCTGCTCCTCTGATGCTGCTTGGCCTGCTGTGTTCATCCAGCTCTGCACCTTGTTATCTCATTAAACAGGACCCATTCACTGAAAACAACTTATGCAATAACTAATTTATGCATAGCTGGATAGATTTTACTGTGTAACTTCTGGACCTGAGCACAACACAGGGGGAAAAAAATCAGACAGGTCGAACACACAACTATAAAATGGAGTCAGCCTGACTCTTCATGCATTTAAATTAATGCAAATAAATCAGATAGATGTCTAAACTCCCTGTGAATTTCCTCTCTGCATGCCTCAAGGCAATACCTCATAGTCAGGCAGTACAAATCAAAATCTAGGAGAATATATCTTAGATTTTTTATAGCCATGAAATTAGCTTAAAAACAAACAATTAGCTGATTAGCAAGATTACAAATGCAATTTTTGCTATGTACTACAAAAATTGGTGGGGGCTAATCTAAATAGACCTCAAAAGCAGACAAGAAGATTGTAATGTACAAATCAACCCCCACCCATTGATTACAATGCAAGGTGGACACCAAGTTCTTGCTGCCTGCTTACATGAATGAGCTCTGCATCCTGCCGATGGAAAACAAACACGATCCTCTAACATCCATTCCTCTTACTTCACCGGCAGCATGCATTATCAGTAGCTAGCTTCATTTAACATGAGCCAGTACGGTTTGATACTCATTAGCACCTCTTAAAAGAGGATGGTGCAGTTGAAAAGAATCCGGCCTCAGAAAGAGAGCGAGGAATTACATAATAAGGGAGGGAACAAGTTGGTGAAAAATGTGGAATGAAAGTTCCAGGTGTTACGGACCAGACCAAACGCCCTCAAAATAAATTCAGAAGATAGGGTCTAGACCCTAACTTTCACTTATTTTAGAAGGTGTTGGGTGTTGTGTTATAGATGCAATTTAATTGGTCAAACTACTTAACATTAAGCAAAACACACCTTCTTTTCACACTACCATTAAAACACAGACAAAATAAAACTAAAAAGAAAAGAATTGGTTTGACTGTAACTCTATCAAAATGCTTAACAAAATAATAGATATATTAACTGTTACTGATTAGGTGCTCCGACGTAGTCACATCCCATACACACACCAGTGGCTCAAGGCAAAATTCAGTAAAATAGATTGTCCCACAGGCACTTCTTTAGTCCAGGACAAGGAAAAGCTGAGAGAGAGAAGAAGAAGATGACGAAGAAGAGAGAAAAGAAGAAGAAGAAGAAGAAGATGACGATGAAGACGAAGACGAAGACAAAGAAGAAGAAGAAGACGAAGAAAAGAAGAAGAAGACGAAGGCAAGAGAAAAGAAGACGAAGAAGGAGAAGGAGAGAAAAGAAGAAGAAGAGAAAAGGAGAAGAAGAAGAGAAAAGAAGAAGAAGAAGAAAGAAAAGGAGAAGAAGAAGAAGGAAAGGAGAAGAAGAAGGGAAAAGAAGAACGAGAAGAACAAGAAGGAGAGAGAAAAGGAGAAGAAGAAGAAGGAGAGAAAAGGAGAAGAAGAAAGAAAAGTAGAAGAAGAAAAAAAGAAAAGGAGAAGAAGAAAAAAAGAAAAGGAGAAAAGAGAAGAAGAAAGAAAAGGAGAAGAAGAAGAAGAATAAGAAGAAGAGAGAAAAGGAAGAGAAGAGAGAAAGAAAGAAAAGAAGAAGGAGGGAAAAGAAGAAGAAGAGAGAAAACAAGAAGAAGAAGAAGGAAGAAAGAAAAGGAGGAGGAGAGAAGAGAAGAAGAGAGAAAAGGAGAAGAAGAATAAGAAGAGAAAAAAGGAGAAGAAGAAGAATAAAAAGAGAGAAAAGGAGAAGAAGAATAAAAAGAGAGAAAAGGAGAAGAAGAAGAAGAAGAAGAGAGAAAGAAAGAAAGAAAAGGAGACGAAGAAGAGAGAAAAGGAGAAGGAGAGAAAAGGAGAGAAAAGAAGAAGAAGAAAAAGAAGAAGAGAGAAAAGAAGGAGAGAAAAGGAGAAGAGAGAAAAGAAGAAGAGGAGAGAAAAGA
>NC_063356.1:24969709-24996252 GCF_021869965.1 Rhincodon typus
AAAGAAGAAGAAGAAAAGAGAAAAAGAAGAAGGAGAAGAGAGAAAAGAAGAAGAAGAATAGAGACAAGAAGAAGAAAAAAAGAAAAAAAAAAAGAAAGAAAGAAAGAAAGAAAAGGAGAAGAAGAAGGAGAAGAAGCAGAAGAAACAAAAGCAGAAGGAGAGAAAAATATACTGCAGCTTCAAGACCCCAGTAACTATTACCGAAAACTAAAACTAAAAATCCTAGATCTGTGGGATCTTGACCCCACCCATTCAGGCTGCTTCTATTGTTCCAACCTTAGGGAAAAAAACCCAAGGCCACACAAGCTATTTACTTTATGGGCTTTGAAGCAGACCAATCAGCATCTCTGATTTCACGAAGAAAGGTTAGGAAAAGGACAAAATACACCTCTTAAAGCCATAGTACCATCACATAGGGGAGAGATGGAAGGTGAAGCAGACCCTCTCGCCACAATGAAAAAGATGACAAGAGCGGATAGTTGTGGAAATCAGTTCCAGGAATCAACTGAATCAAATGAATGCAAGGGATTGCCTCTAGCACCACAGCTGCAGTTCAATAGCTCATAAGACCAGTCAAAACTACTGAATGTATCTTTAAAATGATGCATCCTACCAATTCCAGCAGCAGCTTCAACCACTATACAAACTACCATAAGCCCATTATTCACCCATAAAAGCTTCCCATCATTCAGGGCTCACGAACAACACATACTTCATTCCTTGCACACTTTGCAATAAGCCTCACATCCACAGCTCACTGCTTGCAAACACTGCCAGCTATTCGACCATGACATCTCCATCACTCAAGCACAAGCTTTAATGACATACCACTATGCATCGTGCAGGCTAAGATGGCACACAACTGTAGGAACTAACCAGAGAGAGGGACGATATATCTATAAGTGCATATCCTCACAGACATCACATACAGTCTGAAGCTATAGCCAGCTATGGGATGGAAAAATCCGAGAAGATGGATTCTTCCTACCCAATCCTCCTCTTCGCATCCCAATTAATCTTATACTGTAGTCACTACCTTGATAGGAAGAGTGCATTAGAAATCATGCCCCACTATTCCACAAGCCATCACAAATGTATAAAGTGACAAATTGAATTACTAAGGTAGTTTGTTAATTTCCCTGACTTTGACCACTAAGATAAAAGAAACCCACAGCAGTATTATCAAGAAAATAAAGTTAAAAAGAAACATCCTTTAACAAGTTGCAAGACAAATTATGGCTAAATATGAAAACTTAAAGCTCTTTTTAAATCCAGACATGCACACGTTCATGCACAAATAGGACAGTTTTACAGAAATATCATGAATGGTAAAATTAGGGATAAAAAAAGGAACTAATTCTGTATATCATGAGTCCAAACCACAATGAAATGATAGGATTTTCTCATAGCTCTTCTCTAATGACACCACATTGTTGGTGATGGCAGCAATCCTTAATACAGTAGCTGGTCAGTTGGACCTAGGCTTTTGCTTGTGTCAGGTCTTCTTCTCAGTGGTTATGTGCTCATTTTCTGTTACTCACAGAGTGACAGAGGAAGCCACCTTTTGCTTGCCAGCTCTGAAAGGTTGGAGTCCAACTGCTTTCTTCTCAGTCCCGTTACAAACTGCAACTTAAAACAAACACAAGAACTGTTGCAGGGTGGATATTTTCCAGTCGTAAGACACCTGGTGCATACCGGCCTCACAAAAGCTAAAAAAAAATACAGCTTTTCTAAAGGTAGAAGTCCTTTTGTAATCAATGAGTGAACACTATACAGTTGTACTTTGTATTCTACAAAGAATACAAATTGTTCATTTTCAGCAACACATTTGTCTAAACTTTCATTTCCCAGCTGATATTTCTAAAGAAAAAAGCAAGTCATCCTACTTCCTTCAGCTTTACAAGTAACAGTTTGCTTGAGCATATATTCTTTATTTTGTTTTAACTTATTCACGGAAGACAACCTTACTCTGGTGCTTGTTTCTTTTCATTTGCTGAGGTCTAACTTGGCCAAGCAATGGAGAGACAACAAAGAAGAATCTGATGAAGGTGACACTGAACTATTACTTAAGGCTGGATTTTCTGTTTGGGGGTGGTGAACAGGAGTCAGGATTGTTTATTGGCCACAATCTGTACCCAGAGGAAATCACTCCTTGGGATTTTCACAGAAGTGCCCTGTTAATTGGCAGGCAGACAGGTTACTGTCAAATTCAGGGGAGCAGGTAGACCGTCAAAGCTAAAGCTCCAATCAAAAGCCTTTCAGCTTGAAAGGAAGATCAGCAACTTGCAAAGGGTAACTCTCACTAAGCAGTTTAAATGTTTCAATGGAAAACAGACAGAAAAGAAAACTAATACCACTCTGCAGAGTGGTAGGGAGGGGCAGGAGGTGGAATGGGGAGGGGTAAAAAGCTACAAGATGGCATTTGGCTGTACTCATACCCTGACTTGTTGGGACGGAAACATCACCTGCTTGTAGTGTGCCCTCTATCCCAGCCTCTGCCACTGCGCAATTAATTCCAGGAATTCTTTGTTTTTGATGTATTAATTAGTGATTAATAGTAGAAATTACACCAGAAATATCTAAAAGAAGATGTACTGGTCTTAGAAGACAAGAATTTTTACTGCAAAGTAAGTTCAACTATATCTTTTCAGGCATAGTTACTTGGACCTTTGGGAGCTGATACAAACTGCAGACGCCTCCAAAGGAAAGAGCAGAACCCTGGTCTCTACCCACAGACTGTATGTGACATTAGTAGACTGGGGTGCCAATGTAAGAGAAACATTATTAGCTATAGAACTAGAATCGTAGTAATATCAAAATAAATTAATCAGCAACTAAGCTGCAAATAGTGCTCCTTTTAAATACATACATTTGTTCAGCTGTGACAGTCCGAAGTCAGCTGAAGTTCTGACTTCCAATGTTCCGAAGAAGTGTCACTGGACTCAAAACATTAATACCGTTTTCTCTCTACAGATGCTACCTGGCCTGCTGAGTTTCTCCAGTAATTTCTGTTTCAGATGTCTAGTTCTTTGTTTTATTTCATATTACTGTATACTGATGTGCGTGCTCTGCATACATCCAATGGACATTAGTTATACACACAAGAATACCTGTAACGGTATGACATCTGGTGCAATATCCCCTACTACAGGTGTGTGCATATTTCTGTACATACCTTTTTTTTGTTCTAAAGGAGCTCAGTGCTCAAAAAGACCCTTCAATACTAAGGCCAATTATTTGTCCATTTTATTTCATAATAGCTGTCAATTAATTTGGCCATAAATGCACTGACCAATGTGTTCGCGATCCTGAGAGGGTTTTACCAAATACATTAATACATGTTGAAATGAGAATGTACAGAAGTAGCAATTGTGTGATAACTTGCATATTAGAAACTTCATGTAGCACAGCTTGAAGTTAAAAACCTGAAAAACTTTAAACACATCGACACACAAATTTGCAGGTCCTTATCTTCCAATAGTTAAATGAATCTACTCGTTCATTTTTAAGCAACTTGCATTCTGTCTATTTTGTTTACAGCAACACCTAATTTACCTACAATTTGAGAGGTTTGGTGACTCAATTCTTTACCAAACTGCAGCACATGAACTGTCAACAAGTATCAGTGCCATAACTGAGCCTGCATTTTACAAGTACCAGAAAATTGAAAGCAATACAGTTCTGTTTTAATTAGTTATTAAATTATTTAGAGCTCAAACCTATGTGAAAGACAGGTCCACTTCACCATGGAAAATCCGTAGTATGCTGCCAACTTCCTTTCATACAATCACACCCCATCCTCGTTTGTTGAAAAGCTGTAGTAAATTATAGCAAAAATTGGCAGATGTTATTTTCCCCTCATTCAGCCAACTACTACAAATGAGTTATTCCCCTTTCCTTGGAGGATGACTGCAGCAAATGTACTCCCAATTGGGATTATCCCAATACATCTGGATAGAGAAGAGGATCTACATAAGAATCCCAGGCAAGTCAGACTGCACATTATAGTGAAAATCATTAGCTTTAGCAGATTTTTGCTGTGATCAACCTATCCTCCTAAAAGAGGAGATGGCAAATTGTATTAAGATATGTCAGTAACTGAAAACTATTATGTCGGATGCTTCAGAAGAATTCCCCACTCAGGGGTGATAACGTTTTCAGTAAAATTGTACAAAAGGAGGGAAATAACACTCACTATAAGTTCTACATCTGCTAAAGATGTCACTGCCTATTTATGCAAGCCCATTTATCAACAACCAGAGAACATCCCTGCACAGTTTAGTTGAACAGAGAGTCAGATATGGTGCAATTTCATCTCTGAAATAACACTTGCAATTCCCACGCAGGATAAGATCAGGACATGAGACATGAGGGAACACATGGTCAGCTGTGGCATTCTGACCTCATTCTGGCTTATTGCAATGCTAATTGATGGAGATGGTACTGTGGAGTGACAGAGATCAACCATCCTTACAATCATTTTATACAATATCAAATCTGGCTGAGAACCCATTAACCACTTGATTCAGTGCTGCATTGTTTCGCTACTTGCCTCCAAACTCACTTTGAACCTCAGTTTCACTTTCCTGTTGTTTTCACTGAATGCCCAATATCCTCAATCTTGGCAAAGGCTTATCATGTGCTGCCACATACAGAGTTTCTTAAAAGATTCTGCAATTTTACCTCCTAAATACAACCAATCCCATTATTGTTTCATGCATTCAAATGTTTCCACATACCTAATTTCACTTTTTCAACAACTTGTTTGAGTTTTTCCAATCAGGTTAAGATAGTCCGAAGTCTCGTCATCAGTCATTCGTGAGCTGTTATCTGTTGCTAGAAGATATTCAGGGATCCGAGAGGCACAGACCCATTGCAGACCAGAAAACCTTTCAATTTGATAACTTTAAACTAGTCTATATAGCTTTTGTAGACCAGAAGTTAGTGTCTCATCAAGGATTGTATTGTGACTTCTGTGTATTTTGATACACTCATCATGAACTCAAACACAATGAAAAGAAGCAGAGATCTAGAATGATCAATTTCCTTTCAGGAACAACCTTTGGCCCTCAGCAGTAGAAAGCAATGGCAATTGATACATGTAACATTATTCAAACTGATTGAGCACTGACGATGCATTGGGAAGCATATGAATGGAATGACGTTTAAGTTTAATTGTTACTTACTTAAAATTCAAAATCTGCACCTTTTTGGCAATATGGAGTATCACAATTTAACTTATCAATGGAAACCTTCAGCTAAAAGATCCCTATGTCCTGTTCTGACAAATTGAATAATAAATTAATATAGAGATTATTCCTGATCCAAGGAAAGCTGTCGCCTCCAATCTGCACTCAAGATGAAATGGCTGTATCATTACCTGCAATAAGTCCACTAAGTGGTAGGATGAATAAAAAAGATCTGTTACAAAAATGGCTTTAGGTTAAATAGTAATTATACTACAGTTATACTAGCCACGTGCACAATAATCATTGTTTTTCTGTCAACTTCTATTACTACTTACTGTGCTAAACTACTGCAAGTAGACATTTATATCTTATGTTACAAATGTATGCTGATTGTAAAAGCAAGATTGGCTATCTAAGCATTTTGGAAAATTGCAGACACATCATTCATAATTTTACGTGTGTAGTCTAAATTTATACAGTTCAAGTTTTACATGTAAAATTTCACCATCTGTCTGAAAGTTGCAACCTAGTGCCATTTCAATAGGGTACTCTACATTTGGGTATTACTAACTAGAGATTCACTTTAATCTCCAGCCTGGAGCTGCTTAGGAAAGTATGATGTCATTGTATGGGTTACATCCAAGGTTTCTCCTGGGTTTCTCTTTGAAATACTCACAAAGTAGAGAAACCTTAGCTGTATTTTTTAAATAATTATCTAGCCAGCAGCACCAAATGAAGTTGAGTAATTATGTTTTTTTTATATCCTAATTGACATCCTAATGGTATGTCATTCAATTTCCCTGCATCTCTCTGTTCAATCAAATAGGCTGATTTACAAATCTTCAAATGATCTCCAGTGTGAGAACTGAGAAATGTATCCAGAGTCAGTGTCAGATCATCTCTAACTAAAATTATACTATGCAATTTAAGAACCCAGTATTGAAGATTTTATTCTATTGTCATAGATGCACACAGCGTAGATTCCACAGGGATGGGGAACACTACAATCAGCATCAGATGCTGAGATTATTTCCATCAGAGTCTTCTCCTTTAAATATTGATGGGTCTACAGGCAAACGTGTTGAGCAACAAATAAAATAAAACTCATCCTTCTACCTGCAATCCTGGCAAACCAATACCCTTGCTGCCGTTAGAACAGTTCTACATTAGCCAATTATTTTCGCATGGACCTAGTCATCCTACTGGACCTGTAAATTTTATTCTTGAACCTCGCTGTCCAGAACTGTGGACTTTGACTTCTGGGATGTGACTTGAGCTCTTCCTCTTTTCTGCACCTCTTCCTTCCAACCCTCAGCAACTGGTACCACCCCACACATGTGCCCTTTCCTCCTTTCCCCTCACACCTCACAACATGTCTTTTGGCCTGCATATAAAATTCAAGTGTTTTCAAATGTTTTGCATTCTCATGCAGATAAACAGCAAAAAAAAAACAAAAATTAGCTAAATGACCATTGTTTTAAGCTAAATTTTCAAATAAGAATGCAAACTGTCTTTCATTCATAGCACCAACATAAAAGTCTTCACCTTTATCTGGAATCTTTACTGCATGACTTGCCTTTTTCAAGGCACGAATTACTGAACTTTGTTCTAAGTTCTGATGTAAATAAGTTCCTCTTCCTCAGAAGGTGCTCAGAGAGAGAGAGAGAAGAGAAAAGAAAGAAGAAGAGAGAGAGAGAGAAGAGAGAGAGTTGTCAAAACTCCATTAAAAAGCATGCAGAACCTACTCCACCTGCAGACGATGGGGGCCAATTTCAAGGAGGCTTACCAGGAGGTGAAGAGTCAGTCTGCCTCGCTCTTTGCCTCAGAGGCCTCCAGGATAATCTTCCAGTCCAGGACCTGCTCCATGGAGCAAGATGAGATGTGCTCATGTTTCTTCTTCCAAAAGGTGCACAGGGAGAGCTCTGTGCTCAGCAGCCTGAAGGAAGATGATGGCTCAGTAATGTCATCTCAGTTGGACATCTTGAGGATCAGCAAATCCTTTTGTGCCAGAGTGTATGACATGAAGCCCACAGACAGCATGGCCTCCCAGTCACTCCTGTTCTCAATCATGGAGGTCTTAGACAACAGCACGTGGGAGCGGCCAGACCAGCTGTAATCTCTGGGTGAGCTGACCAAGGAACGAGCCCTTTGAAAAAGAATAAAACTCCCGGAGGCAACAGCTTACCAGCTGAGTTGTATACACCTCTCTCTGGGACTTGATTAGCCAGGACCTGCTGAAGGTGTACAGAAGTATGCATCTGGCAAGAAGAATGTGCGAATCCATGAAGAAAGCTATCACCCTCATCTACAAGTGGAAGTGGGAGAGGGAGCAAATCAGAAATTGGCAACCAATTTCACTGCTGAATGCAGATTACAAACTCCTGTCTAAGGTCATCGCCAATCAGGTCAGGCTTGCTCAGGAGAACCTCTGACAGGATATCACACGTATACATGTGGGACATGCTCTTCAAAAATGGGCTTTGGGGAGGGAATCTGCCATTGGAATTGACTGTTCTACACCAACGTTGGTAGTGCAGGCTCACTCAACGGGTGGAAATCAGAAAGTTTCCCGATCAGCACTGGAGTCAGACAGGCCTGCTTTCTCTCTGGCCTTGTTTGTGTGTTGTATAGATACTTTGCCAAGTCCATCAGAAAGGATGTGAGCCTGAGAGGGGTAACTATTACAAGCAGTGGAGGCCTGCAAGTCAAAACCTCTCTGTATTTGGATGACGTTGCCATTTTCTGCTCAGATCCACTGTCAGTGTGCAGACTCATGAGTATCTGCAACCAGTTTGAACTGGCCTCGGGAGCCAAGATAAATTGAGGCAAGAACAAGGTCATGTTCTTTGAGAACAGGGCTGATTTATCCTTTATCACTTTCACCGTCAGGTCTGATTACCTGAAGGTGCTGTGAATATGTTTTGCAGAGGCCAGAGCATGGGCTAAAACTTTCTGCCATTACTGAATGGCATGATTCCAAGGCCAATATCTCCTATTTAAAGAACTTAAAAGCTTATTACATGGTAAAATGAATATTCATTAATGGATAACAGTCCTTAGTCACTTAGAAATTGACACTGAATGATAAAGGAATTCAGTAAAGTTTAAAGTTGCCAAGAATTTGTCAGTTGCCTTTTCAATACAGCAGAAGGCATTCTAATATTTCACCTGGAGAGAGTACTATCCAGCACTGTGTCAAAAACAAATCATTCCTTCAAATAAGTTTGGAGAATGCAGCTCTACACTTGCTGCCAAATACAGCATGTATATTTATTTTGTCATGCCTTTGGCCAACTTTTCTTTTATAATGTTCTGTCCATGAAGACTGCAGGACATCCTATTCACAAATACAATTCATTTAAGGCATTTCAAACTCCTGATCTTGTTGTATAGTGTAATGGCCTTGAAAGGGTTAATGCTGGAGATTGCATTAAACTCTAGCAAATCTGATGGTATCATGAATGCTTGGGCCAGCATGAGGCAGAACATCTTAGGTTCCCATGGAGTGCAGGCCTATATCCACAGTCTTCTCCGTCTTAAAACTATGTCTAACTAGCCAAAATAACTTGTTGTTGAATGCTATTGTGCAATAAACTACATTTTGTTGTACACAAAATTCTCCTTCTGGTAAAATCTCAAGAGTGGTTGATCCTCCACGCTGTAAACTAAACAGGTTCTTAGAACCGGTGAAGTGAGAAAAAGAACACAGGTGGCAGAGTGTTGCTACCCACAGACGAGCTACCATATGGCTTGCTCTGAGGTCGAGTAACACCCAGTTAGCTGAGGTTTGGTGGATGGAAGCTGAGTATAAAGTGCACTGTGTTTTCAGACCCAGATTATTTTCATCGCCAGTTCTCATCTGGCATACAGTTGGTCAGCCAGAAAATGATTTCTAGTGGTCAGAGATTACTTGTCAAGACCGTTAAAGATAAAGGTGGCAGCAACCAGATAAGTCACTGGATGGTGGTTTCAGGAGAGCTTGCTCAGAAAGGATGGGTACAAATTTATGATCAAATCATATGCCCCTTAAAGGCATCAAAGACTCCAGAATTAACAAAGTTCCTCAGAGGCCTGACAAAAATCTCCAAACATCTGGAAGAAAAATGAAAATCAATCCACTTGGATCAAATCTACCTTTCAAGGATGAATCAAAATGAATTCTGCTGACATTTTATTGTAGTCAATGCCGACGTGTAACACAGTAATGAACCCACCTTGCAATGTGTGATGCATACAGATTCATCAGATCAATGTATATTTATGTCTGAACTCCACTGGATACTCAACAATAGCCTGGGGTCCTTCTCCGTGTTGGTCTGACGAGAATAGCAAAAGCAGGAGCAAAAAGAAACTAATCCTAAAAGGTGGAGGGCCAGATCATAGAAGAAAAATTAAACTGAAATGTGAAGTTGTGGGAAATAAATAAACAGTTAGAATTCAAGGGGGAAAAGAAACAACCTCAGCTATACAAAAATAGGAAAAGCGAAAGTTGAACTGTAGAAACAGAAGGGAGTTCTTGTAAGATTAAAGCTAAAATGGGATTCTGTACTGAGATATTAGAATGGAAGGTGGAAACTGGCACACATTACAAATCACAAAAGTGTTATGGCACAGAAGGAGGCCATTCAGTCCCTCATACCTGCATCAGTTTGTTAAATGCGCATCATTACCTCAAACTAATCTCCTGTTTTATCCCCATACCCTTACAGATCATTTTTATTCAAATAAATCATCTAATATCCTCTCAAATGCCTCAACAGAACCTGTCTCCACCACCTTCCAGGCAGTACATTCCATACCCTAACAACTCTCTGATTCAAAAGTTTTTCCTCAGTTCACTATTGCTTCTTTTGCAGATCATTTTAAATCTATGCCCTCTCATTCTTGTTCCTTTTAAAAACAGGAACAGTTTTTCCCTATCTACTCTATCTAGCCTGCTCATGACTTCAAAAACCTCTATCCAGTCTTCTCTTGGCCTGCTTCACTCCAAGGAAAAACAGTCCAATTTCTTGAATCTATCCTTATAACTGAGGTGAAAATACATGTGAGGGTTGGCAGAGATAACAGCACAATGCATAATTTCTCTGGTCAAAAACTATCCAGCACAAAGCTGGATTGGCATGACATTCACCATTGGCACATTGTAACAGCAGAGTACACCATCTACAAGACACACTTCAGCAACTTGCTTAGCCTTCTTTAACAGCATCTTTCAAATTACTTAAATCGTTTTGAAAAATTTAAACTAATCATTAGTGCATCTTAACAGTACAGTGTTGCTCTAAACTATAGGGTCACAAATTTAGGTTGTCTCGCTTTTCCAACTAAATTCATTTGATCATTTGTTGTTTCTACATCTCCCCATGTTGAACACATTTCCTTACCTAAGTAATTCTAAAATCAAATTGCTTCCTACTTCTGTTCATGTGTCACTTCAAGTAAGTGAACAGAAGTAATCCATACTGATGTTAATTTCTTTTTCCATTCTTTGTGGAAAAATAACCAACTTTTTAACCTATCAACATGCATGCAGCAAAACTTGGACAAAGTTCAGGCTTAGCTTGATAATTGGTTAAGATTGACACTGTAGAAGTACTGGGCAATGACCAACTCCAACAAGAGAGAATCTTCTATTCTTGATGTTCATTATTGAATTCCCACCTAACAACCTGGGCATTGTGATTGTTAACAAACTTAACTGGGCACAAATGAATCTTAGTCTGATTGGCAGGACATGATGAGAGGAGTCCCACAAAGGTCGATGCTGGGAGTTCGACTTGTTACAATTTACATCAATGATGTAGATGAGAAATTAGAAAGCATGGTAATTAGATGAGAGAAAGATAGATAGGAAAAAAAAAGTCATATCCGACTTGAAATGTTAACGCTGTTTCTCTCTCCACAGATGGCTGCCAGATCTGCTAGGTTTCTTCAGTACCTTGTTTTCTTTATTTCATGATCCTCTGTTCTTTGTAAATAAAAGCAAACAGGTACGTGGGTTGAGCGAGTAGGCAAAAATCTGATATATGAAGTATAATGTAGGAAAATGTAAAATTGTTCAATTTGACGGGGAGAATGAAAAAGCAGAGTATTACTTAAATAGAGAACAACTGCTGCTTTCCAAGATGCAGAGGGATTCAGGTGTTCCAGTGCATGAGTCATGAAAAGTTAGAATGCAGGCACAGCCCATCATCAAGAAAGCCAATGGGATGCTATTTTTTAATATGAGAACAATTGAACAAGAGTGAAGATGTTATGCTTCAGTTATATAGGGCATCGGTGAGACTAAGTCATGACTATCATAATGCTTTGGTATCCTTATCAAAGGAAGGATGTAGGTGTGTTGAAGATGGTTCAGAATAGATTTAATAGAGTGACACCTAGAATACGTGGGTTGTTTTATGAGGAGAGGTTGGATAGTCTGGACTTGTTTTCATTGAAGTTTCAAAGAGTGAGGGTGACTTGATTGATGTTTGTTAGAGCCTGGATGGTTTTTACAAGCAGAATGTGGAAAGGATGCTTCCCCCTTGTGGGTGAATTCAGAAATTGGGGGCACTGTTTCAAAATTAGGGGTCACCCTTTGGGCGAGCTAGAGATAAATGAGATCTTTTTTCTTTCAGAGGTTTGTTCGACTGTGGATACGAGAGCAGGTCAGAGGCTGGGAATTTGGTAGCAAAAAACTCACCTCCTCGAAGTCTATCCAGCACAAGGATTGAAGGCACAGCCAGACAATGAACTTCTGAATGCTGGGGTTCAATATAATCAAGTTGAACCATACCCCCTCCACGTCCAGTAAATGTACAAGTGCACAATTTATAGGAAAAACTCTTTTTAATCAGAGATACCGGAGCCAGTGAGATGCCTTAGGGTACCGTAGTTGAATTCAGCTAATCAGTGCAATCCAGGCTTTGAACCTGCAACCTTCTCAGTTTGTTCAATTCAATCGTCACTGAAACCATATAATGTGCTGTTTCTGATGCTCAATTCAGAGAACAGGAAGCATTTCCAACTACTTTAGCTATTGTTCTATTGCACACTGACATCATTCGCTCAGAACGTAGCATCCTTCACGGCACAAATTTTACTTAGCAATTAGATTCTACACTCATGCCTCTTAATGCAATGAAACAATGTTTAAAGGATTATAAATTACAACCACGGCCCACTCAAGACAATTATTTTAAGTTATTTTACTCAGTAACTCTGAAAGCAATTTCACCCTTGGGCTTGAGGAACTGCAGATGCTGGAGAAGGGTCTAGGCCCGAAACGTCAGCCTTCCTGCTCCTCTGATGCTGCTTGGCCTGCTGTGTTCATCCAGCTCTATACCTTGTTATCTCACCCTTGGGCTTCTTCAGTTTCAGTTGGTATTTCAATCCCAAGGTAATCAAAGATGAAGCTTAGTATCTTGTGCTTTTGCCCTTAGTTACAATACCTGACAAGTTATTGGTTATTACACAAACAGAAATAAATAAACCTCTTCAGTCCCATTGTAAGAATTTCAGAATGCTGTTAAAATTCACAAATTTCAGAAATAGTTGCAACCATCCATCACTGAGGGGGGACACTTGGCACAGTGCATATCTCTGCCATACTGTTAACTCAATATTATCATTAAGCACTTCTTCAAGGCCTTTCCCTGCCTGATTGATGCTCTTCAAACACAATGGCGAAAAAAATCTTCCAAATAAGACCATCCGTCTCACCAAGGAAGCTTCAGGCCAATCAACATCCAACAGCCTGCTCTAAAAACTCTACTCAGATTTGAGAAGCTATGACAAATTACACCATAGCAGATGAAACAATACAAAATACTCTAAAAGTCAATTCACCCTCTCTTCCAAATTTAGCTGTTAGTTTTTCTTTTAGAAATCAAGGACCTTTGGGCCATTCCTCACTGTGTGCCAGGTTTTGTTGAAAACTGTTAGTTTTGAGATGCAGATGAACAGGCAAACAAGGCCAAAATCATCATTCTGCCCACCTTCAGTGGAGAAGGTATCAACATAACTCAGAGAAGACAATGCTGATAGTGCAAAGGAAAACAGCCCACAACATATGAATGAGTAGATTCTTTTTTTTTAAAGTTGGTATCCACAAATGTACATTGCTATTCTCTGTAACCGGAATCCTAGCTTCTGAGCCTGATCTTCACAATAAATTAAGTTTAAATTTGTTTGTTTTTGAGTGAATATATTTTAATGCATTTCAGAGGAGTACTAACAAATGCCCTGCTGTAAATGTTGACATCCCAATGTTCTCCATAGATCACCTACCAAACCTGGCAATTAATGTAATTTTAAAATAAAAGCCTATGGTACAGAGTATGGAAACCTGTTCACTGCTGGGATTGATACGCAATATTTCATTATTTCCTTTCTTGGTGATACAGTCTATTAGGGAAAGCAGCTTGAAAGTTTCCCATGGAGACACAACACACATCTGCGGCTAGATCAATCGACAGTGGATATTGAATCTCCGGCTCCACTGTTGTGAGGGCGCTGTTTACACAAGCCCTTCGGCTGCAAGCTTCTATTGTGTGACTGCAAACAAACACGCACTGATTTTAAAGCGCGGCACATTTCCTTTCTTTTGGCTCTCAAGTATTTACCTTTCTCTCGCTTCCAAAATATCGTCGCCAGAAATGTCTTGTTTCGAGCCCCTCCTGCAGCCGTGGAGAGAAACAAGGCACACTTCACTGCAGTACAGCAACAATTACAGCACGGCGTTCCCCTCTCTCTCTCTCTCTCGCTCGCTCTCCCTCTCTTGAAATTAACTCTCTCCTCCCACACATACACAACACGTTTCTTCAATAAGACAAACGGCAGCCGGTGACTGCGCGCTGCAAAGCGTTTACCTTCCCGTAGCAGCTCGGTGCCACCTCCTCCCTCAGAACTCGCACCGCCTCCGCTATCTCCCTCACCCAGAGCCAGCTCCTTCAAAGCAATGGCCCCAAACTGTGGGGAAACATAACCTACGATCTCTCAGACAAAGCAGGAGGGAAACCCAAAGGGGTGATCCCCCCTCTCTCTTCAGATTTACTGTCAACACATAGTTTAAATGTTTTGGACAAAAGGATATTTTTTAAAAAAGCTGTTTTCTCATTGCACTGCTTGTGATCTGTAAAAAGTCAGCTGGAAATAGTTGAATTATGTTGCGGATTGTGAGTTCCCTCAATACAAAGAGCTGCGGATGCTGGAAATCTATAACAAAAACAAAAGATATTGGAGCAACTCAGCAGGTCTGTGAGTTCCCTGGTTGCTTGCAGAGAGCTCTGCATGCTTATATTTTTAATGACGTGTGTTTAGGCAGCAGAGTTAGCTTTCTCAGAAAATTAAAAAGACAGTAAGAGTATAAAATTTCAGGAGCTCCCAAGTGATGTGTGAACCCAGTCAGGCTTTCACGCGGCACACAGAAGTTAAATATGTCAACACGAACACGCCACACTATGACATCCTTATAGAAGGAAATTCACACTATTTGGTTTTATTAATATTCCAGTGAAATCCTGAAGCTAATTAGACATCGCTTGATATTTAGCCAAAACCAGTCCACTCTGATATTGGAGCAGACAGTGAATGTGTCCTCTAACAGAGCAATAGGAATGTGCAGCCAGAACATGTCACAGGCCTGCAAATTGTTGCTCACTTGAGATGAAATTCATCTCAAGTTGCTTTAAAAGTTTTGATGAATGTCACCCTTAAAAATAAATACGACTCTAATACTGTTACAATCCATTCCACTCTTAACAATCTCAAATGTTACTTGAGCCTCAGTGTTTATCAGCCCTTGTCATGCTTTGGCAGGTTATTTGGAAACAATGTAAAACTTGAGGGATTACATGGAGTGCCCTCGTGAATTTCAGAGATTCTCAAAGTACCAATGCACATTCTAACCACTCTGATCAAACCAGGGATATCTAACTTTCTCAGATAATGCTGTAATCTAGCACCTATTGGTGAGAAGGTCAGAAGAAATGCAATGAAGAAATTCACAAAGTGGCCTGTCACTTTTCTCAGCTTCATTGTATTTTGTCTATTTAGTGATTCAGTCCCTGGCTGCTGTTCAAGTGAAGACGGCTGTGGTCAGAAAATAGAACAGCATAAATTTTAATTTTCTTTTATACATTTTCACTCGGGGATGTGGGTATTGCTCTGAAGGCCAGCATTTATTGTCCATTCTAACCGCCCTTGAGAAAACCCTGAGGGGTTACCTCCAGGATGTGGATGACAGATGGTTTGGCAATGGCAATACAATTAAACGTTAAGGTGGTTAGATTTTTTATGTTGAGGATGATCATTGCCTTACACTTGTGTGGCACAGATGCCAATTTCTGCATTTCAGTGGCAGCCTGAGTGTTGTCCAGGCCTTTTGTTGTTTGCAAGCATGGTTTCCTTCTTTATTTGAGGAGTTATGAATGGGTTTGAATACTGTGCAACTATTATGCAACATCTGAATTAATGATAAAACAAATCTCTTTGATGAACAGCTCCAGGTGGTTTGGCCTCCTCAATGATGGTTCAGGCTAAGATGGATGGAAGTCAATGATGATTGCCATTTTCCTTAGTGCTAGATATGGTTTCAACAACTAGGGACATTTCCGATTATTTTCATTGATTTGAAATGTAGCCTGGATAATTAAATAATAGAATTTATGTAATGTTTGGCATCACCAATGACAACAGCCTGATGGCTCTGACATCCATCATCATGAAATGATTTGAGAGGTTGATCATGGCTCACATCACCTTCAACCTCCCAGACTGCCTTGATCCTTCACAATTTGCCTAGTCCGCAACAGGTCCATGGCAGATGCCATTTCCCTGGCCATACACTCATCCCTTGAACAGCTGGACAACAAGGATACCTACATCAGGGTCCTACTTATTGACTACAGGTCCACCTTCAACACCATAATTCCAAACAAATTCATTTCCAAACTCTGGGACCTAGGTCTCTGTTCCTCCCTCTGTAACTAGACTCTCTACTTCCTGAACAACAGACCACTGTCAGTAAGGATAAATGACAACACCTCCTCCATGATAATTCTAAACACTGGTACCCTGCAAGGCTGTTACTCAACCACCTACTATACTCCTTATACACTCACAACTGTTATTTTTATTCATTTGTGGGATGTAGGCGTCGCTGGCTGGCCAGCATTTCTTGCCCATCCCTAGTTGCCCTTGAGAAGGTGGTGGTGAGCTGCCTTCTTGAACCGCTGCAGTCCTCCTGCTGTGGGTTGACCCACAATGCTATTAGGGAGAGAATTCCAGGAAACTGTGTGGCCAAATTCCACACCAACTCCATTTACAAGTTTGATGAGGACACCACCATTGTAGGTCAGATCTCAAACAATGATGAGGCAGAGCACAGGAAGGAGATAGAGTGCCTAACGGTATGGTGTAAAGACACCAATCTCTCCAACGATGTCAGCAAAATAAAGGAGCTGGTCATTGACTTCAGGAAGCAGAGTGGAGGGCATGCCCCTGTCTGCATCAATGGTGCTGAGGTGGAGATGGTTGAAAGAGTCAAGTTCCAGGGAGTGACGATCGCCAATGATCTGTCCTGGACCACCCATGCTGATCCTACAGTCAAGAAAACACAACAACACCTCTACTTCCTCAGGAGGCTAAGGAAATTCGGCACGTCCATAAAGGATCTTACAATTTTTTATAGATGCACTATAGAAAGCATACTGTCTGGCTGCATCACAGTGTGGTATGGCAACTGCGCTCCCCAAGACAAAAAAATACTACAAGGAACTGTGAACACAGCCCACTCCATCAAGCACACCAGCTTTCCATCCATTGACTGAATCTATACTTCCTTATGTATCGGGAAAGCAATCAATATAATCAAAGTCCCCTCCCACTCCATTTATACTCTCTTCCAGCCTCTTCCATTCAGGCAGAAGATATAAAAGTTTGTGTACATGTACAAACAGATTCAAGAACAGCTTCTTCCCTGCTGTCATCAGACTTGAATGGATCTCTTTAATGTTAATGTTGATCTCTCTCTGTACTTTCTCAGCAGCTGTAAAACCATATCCTCTGTGAGTATGCACCCTGTTCTATTACCCTGGTGCACATGTATAGTATGATCTGCCTATAAAGCATGTAAGACAAAACTTTTCATTGTACTTGGGATACGTGACAGTAATACCTCAAATCAAACCACAGGAAATCCTAAAGCATTTTAGAGACAAGGAGATACTTTGGAATGTAGTAATCATTATAAAATGAGAATCATGGCAGTGGGAGTGCCCACTGCAAGCTCCTACAAACAGCAATGTAATAATGATAAGACCTCCTGTTTTTGTGCAATTGTTTGAAGATAGATGACCTCCATTTTCTTGTAAATAGGGCCATGAAACCTTTGTCCACTTGAGAAGACAAATGGGCTTGCCGTTCAAAGTATTATCTGAAATTTTCCTTCACTATTTAAGTATTAGCCTTAATTTATATGCACAGACTGTAGTAAGAGTTGAACCCTACTTTCTGACTCAGGGCCATGAATCATACCAACTGTACCAGGTCTAACACTGTTACTGTGAGGCCATATTGGGTTAAATGTTCTCTTGATGTCAAGGGCAGTCAGTCTCCCCTTATGTTTGACAATTGGCCTTTTTTCTTGACATTTAGACAAATGGTGTAATGAGGGTTGAAGCAGACTAGTTTCAGTGGAATGTATCTGAGCATCAGAGGGCAATCTCATGCTAGGTGCCACTTTATAGCACTTTCAGTGATGCCTTCTATCAATTTTGGTGATGGGGAGTAGACTGATGGAGCAATTACAGGTGGGATTGGATTTGTTGTGTTCTTTGTGGACAGGACAGGGTTGGGCAATTTTCCATTTTTTTTGAATAGATAGATACTAATATTGTAGCTGCACGATTATAGTTTGAGTAGAAGCATGACCAATTTTGGAATATGAGGCTGCAGTACTATTATAGTTCTCAAGGTTGGTGGCTTTTGTTGTATCCAGTGTGTTCAGCCATTTCTAGTTATCATGTGGGATGAATCAAATTCACTGAAGACTAGTTTGTGTGATGCGGGGATTTCAGGAGGATATCTAGTGGCATCATCTGATGACATTACAGGCTGAAGATGGTTGCATGTGCTTCAGCCTTGTCTTTTGCACTGGTGGGTGTCATTGCACCATTTTTGAGATTTCAGACATTTCTGAACTCTCCTTTTTCCATTACTTGTTTAATTGTCCACCATCTTTCTGACTGGTTGTAACAAGGCTGCAGAGCTATGGTCTGATCTGCTAATTATGGGATTGCTTAACGCTGTCTTTAGCATGTTGGCATGCAAGCATGCCTGTGTGTAGCTTCAGACAGTTGGTATCTCATCCTTGAGTGTGCATGGTGCTGTTGCTTGCATGCTCTCTTACAAACTTTACTGAATCAAGATTGATCCTTTGGTTTCTATTCTAAGAAGGGCTGTAAAGAACAGTCAGAAACAATTCAAAACATCAACTCTATTTCTCGCTCCACAGGTGCTGGCTAACCTGTTCTAGATCCCTTGACTCAGTAATGATTGAACAAGGGATATGCCAAGTCAGGAAATTACAGATTGTGGTTCAACAAAAATTTCCTGATGATGGTCAGTGTTGAGCTCTGAGGCCTGTTCTGAATCATTTGTGGTGCTTATGTCACTCCCTACAATGTAGGTATCCTCCAAGTGAAAAGAGAACTTAATCTCCTTGCAGACTATGTGGTTATGCTTCTTAGTCATAACTGTCATGGTCAGATCCATCTGTGATAGGGGAATTGGTAAGGATGAAGTCAAATATTGTAACTTTTCTTCCAACTGTTGTTGCTTTTAGCACCTCAGGACATAGTGCTGCTACCAAACTAATCTTCAGCTATGGACTTTGAAATTGCCCACCCAACATCTGTTCTCTGTCCTTGACATTCTTTGTGCTCTTCCATGTGGAGATCAATATCAGCTGAAGGAGGACAATAGTTGATTATCAATGTTAGCTTACCCATGTTTAGACTGATCCATGAAGTGCCACTGGGTCCAGTGTCAGTTTAGAGGACTTCCATGGTTACTCTGTCTCAATGTGTAACACTATATCAACACCTTTGATGGATCTGTCCTACCAGTGGGAGCAGGCAGGAGAATGGAGTTGAAGCCACACTCAAATCAGCCATGATCGTATTGAATAGATAGAGGAGGCCCAAAGGGCTCATCAGTTTTACTGCTGCTCCTATACTGAAGTGTTTGTGTATGTTATTGTGGAGCTAGCTATGATGTTGGCAGAAGGGTGTGCTTATATCAGGCTGTTGGTTGACTAGCCTGCAGGACACCTCTTCCAGTTTTGGTGCAAGCTCCCAAATGTGGGTGAAGAGGCGTTTGTGGGGTTGATGAGTCTGGGTTGCCTTTGCAATGCATGCTACCCAGGTCAATGTTTGGTGCTACTCCTGATTTTATTCTGAGTGACCTGTTAGGCCATTCCAGAGGATAGAAGAGTCAACCATAACACTGTGAGGCTGAAGTCAGATAGGTCAGACTACGAAACAACCCACTGATATCCTTCCCTAAATAGGTATTAGTGAATCAGATTGGATTTCATAATAATCCAGTAAGTCTTTCGCTATCTTTACCCATATTAGCCTTTAAATGCCAGATTTATTTAATTTATTTATTTATTTAATTTATTTCCCAGTTGACATTTTGGGATTTGAACCTCTTAAATGTTCCCAGTGTCTTGGAGTGAGAAGAGTTGAGAAAGAGGCAGAATATCACATCGGACCATGATTATCTTGTGTTCCCAACAGCACATTTTTACTAAGGTCAACATTAGCAGTGCTGATGGCTACCCATCTGGGGACAGCCATAAAGCTATGAAGAAAGATAATTAGATTAGACTGTATATTTCTGCACCATTCCAATTTTCTACAACATGACGGCACGGTGGCAACATTGGGCAGCACAGTGGCTCAGCGGTTAGCACTTCTGCCTCACAGCGCCAGCGACCTGGGTTCGATTCCAGCCTTGGGCGACTGTCTGTGTGGAGTTGCACATTCTCCCTGTGTCTACGTAGGTTTCCTCCGGGTGCTCCGGTTTCCTCCCACAGTTCAAAGGTGTGCAGGGTAGGTGGATTGGCCTGCTAAATTGCCTGTAGTGCCCAGGGATGTTTAGGTTAGGTGGGTTAGACGGGGAAATGCAGGGGTAGGGGAATGGGTCTGGGCGGGATGCTCTTCGGAGGGGCGGTGTGGACTTGTGGGGCCGAATGGCCTGTTTCCACACTGCAGGGGTTCTATGATTTCTATAATGACTGGGAATGTATGGTTCACCAACACACAGGAGACAAGTGCACAGCAGAGTTATCCAGTTGCCCCAACTTTACATCAGCTTAGTCAATAATCAGAAGACAACAGAAAGCAATGGGTCAAGTCTAGACAGAGTCAAGTGTCTCTTGGAGGCTGCTGCCACTGAGAGTTCTAGGGATTAAGAAAATCATTGCGGCCCTTTCCTCTTCAACTCCTATAATGTTGTGCTACTTTAAAATAGCAATTTGTGTATAGTGTCCTCCTAAAGCTGCCATATGGAACAACTTTAGGAGTTGGAGCTGAAAGAAGAATCAAGGCAAATTACTGAGTGATTGTTTAATAAAGGACCCATTTTATTTTCTCGCAAGCTTCGAATTCTAACTGCTTGCAGCTATTTGTGAGTCCCAAGAAAACCATATTGAATAATAAGCTCATACCTCATTTCATATACAGCCACATCACCATAACAACACTTCCATTGCAGTTACACCGAATGTCATTGGCTTCCCCAAACTCCAGCTCCTGACCGACACTTCTGTTTCCATAGTACAGCTGATTTCCTTAATCAGATGTGATTGTAGAGTCATTCCACTTTTTAACATCCCCCTTAATATTAAGCTGACACAGGATGTAGAAACATG
The DNA here is from genome assembly GCF_021869965.1 of Rhincodon typus. NCBI lineage: Eukaryota > Metazoa > Chordata > Chondrichthyes > Orectolobiformes > Rhincodontidae > Rhincodon > Rhincodon typus. Next base: position 24,990,821 of record NC_063356.1, read on the forward strand.
CAGGACCAAGGCCTAGAAATGATCTTGACAGCAGGTTCCAAATATCTACAGTAAAATTTAGCCCAATGTCTTTGGATTATTAGTCCAGCCTTTGCATTACCATTCAGCAACGTAGTCACTCCTATTTTACCCTGAATCTGTTAGGTTATTGGGAACAGGAAAAAAGTATAAAAGACTCCTATACAGTTGTTGTAATGAGTCAAATAATCATTCACAAATCAATACCTGCATTGTGGTACATATTGTTAAAGGCCAACAGACTGTATAACAAAAGGCTGCCTTCTAAATGGATAAGAAACTACAGGTTCCTGCAACACTACGAACTTTGAAGGCTGCTATGTAAATCCCTGCCAGGCATAGCAAGAATTGATCAAGTTCTGGACAAATTCTTAAATAGTCACATTGCATTGCAACTTTCCTTCTGGAAATGGATCTGTTCTGAAGAAGGATCATCGGACCCGAAACCTTAACTCTGCTCTCTCTCCACAGATGCTGCCAGACCTGCTGGGTTTTTCAGGAACATCTGTTTGCATTTTTGAAAGTTTCTATGTCCTACTCGTTCAATGGAAAATCCTACCGTAGTCAGTGGAACAACATATCAGGGATATTGCCAAAAATTAACATGAGGCCCTTTTGATCTTGCATGTATCAGGACTGAAACAAAAGAAAGTGAATTTAAGAGAGGAACCAACAATTTACGAGAAGAGATGTTGAGTGCCAAGCTATGGTTGGCATGGAGATACAACAAGAACAGTTCTCAACCAATTCTAGGTTACTGATTAAAATCAAACCAGGCAATCTGCTCCTAATTGGTTAGGCATTATGGGAGCACATTCAACAAAAACACTGCAACACTACAAAGAGCTGCCTACTATTCATATTTTCATCAAATTAAAAATACATTAACAAATCCTACATCAAGCTTTCTCTGCTAAACATTTGCTTTTAATTAGACATTAGAAAGTCCAAAGTAATCTAGCTTCTGTCTCAGGCTACATCACACTGTTCACAACCTTGGCAACTTATTCAAACTGGGTTGAGCTTCAAACCCTATGTCTTCAGGTCTCTCCTTCTACTTCAGTTCAACTGGTAGTGAAACCTTGAGTTATAAATTTGCCATCTCTAAAGTTGACTATTATAAGTCCACCTCCCTCCTTATTTAGTAAAATACAGCCTACTAAGAATTCTGCTGTCTAATTCTAAACCCATATCAAGTCCTATTTGCCTTTCACCTTTTCTCCTTACTGATATACATTAGCTCGGTTAGTGAGAGCTTCACATATAAAATGTTCAGCCTGGTCTGAAATTCAACCAAACTATTATGCATTTATTTATGTCAGTTCTTACTGCAATTTAACACCTCCCCAAAATCCCAATCTCTGACTCCAGCCCCTTGCAAATTTCTACCCATGACCTTCCCGGCAACTGTATCAATAGCTGCTTAAGTCCAAAATATTAAAATGGCCAATCTACTTTCTTCCAACCCTCCAATTCACTCTATTTTTACAGTCATCTTGCCCTTCTCAAAAAACGCCTCTAACCAAAATTTAAGTTATCTCTTTCTATAACTCTCTTTATAGTTGCATCCATTTTTACGTACTTTGAAGAATGATTTTTTTTCCTACGCTACAGACAAGTTGTGTCAATGGAAAAGTCAATTTTCAACATAACGTTTACCTGTAGTATATCTAATACCTGTAGCTGACCTATTATTAGCCTTCATAAATCTAAAATCAGTTGATATTCTTAGCCACTTATAATACATATTTATACAATTTCAATTGTTGACCACTGGGTGGCGGTGAAACTGTGTATTCTTTGCAACTAAAACAGATGGGTTCTGAAGAAGGGTACCTGGACTGGAAACATTAACTCTACTTTCTCTCCACAGATGCTGACAGATCTGCTGAGTTTCTCTAGCATTTTTTTGCTTTTGTTTCAGATTTCCGGCACCCACAGTTTTTTTTTATTTATTCTTTGTAACTGCTAAATTTCAGATAACAATTTGACTTCTGACATTCGAGGGTTAAGCTATAGAATCATAGATTCATTAGGACACTGAAGGAGGTCATAGATCATATTAAATCCGTGCTAGTTCTCTGTAGGGCAATTCAGTTGGTCCCAGTGCCTCACTATATCCCCACAGCCCTCCAAATTAATCTTCCTCAAGTGCTGATCCAATACCCTTTTCAAATCGTTGAGCATCTCCACTTCCATCAACCTCATAGTCAGTGAGTTCTAGATCATTACTATAAGAAGGTGCTTCTTCACATGGTTAATAAATATTTTAAATTAATATTTTTGCAGGCCATTCCTTCCTTTAACTCCCAGGGCCAAAGTCTACCATATTTTGCGTGAAGACATCAATAATTTCAGAGAAGTACAGCGTTGCCCCTATCCAATCCCTATCTACCTTCATGTGAAACAGGCCCTTCTTCCTATTTTCCATGCTGCTGTTTTTCTCCCACCATTCCCCCACCTCAGATTGCTCCTCTTTCATGAATGGTACTACTGTTTCCATTCTCCCTATTATTTTCCAATGCTTTGGGGATTGCTTTCAGCACAAACTATTCACAGATTGTCTTCAATACTGACTGCCTGCCCCATTGCAATCTTTTAAATAAGAGATCATTTGATCTCCTGTACTTTACCAAGTGGCAGGATTTCTGCCACATCTCAATGAAAACATTTGCTGATATCAATCATCCCCACTATATAGACAACAAAGGAGCTAAAGAACGCTGCTAGTCAGCTGCTATAATTGCACCCCCGAACATCCACATTCTCCCAACTCCAATATATTTGCCATTTTGAGTATCTGCAGCCCAAATTGCGATTGAGCCCTGGTGACTCCAATGCACTGCTGAGGAACTGCTGTGTCGTCAAAGGTGAAGACTTCTGGGTAAGACATTGAAGCTGGCTCCTATCTGCCCTCTCAGTTAGGTAGAAGATCCCATGGCACCATTTTAGTAAGAGCAAGGGAGCAATCCATAGTGTCCTGACTAATATTTATCCTCCCAACATTACCACAAAATAGATTATGTAGTTATTGGCAGTTACTATTTCCCTATGGCTGAAACCTCCTCCAGCCTCATAGCCTTCCAAAGTATCTGCACTCCAACAATTCTGATCTCAATTTTAATCACTTCATCATTAGTGATTACACCATCAGTTGCCAATTCCCAAGCTCTGCCTACACCTCCCTACCTCTCCATCACACATTTACTCCATCAAGACATTCGCAAAGACATACACAGATAACAAAGCTTTTATTCAACTGACCTTTTTTAAAACGTATTCATTCATGAGATGTGGCTGTTGCTGGCTGGGCCCATACTTATTGTCCATTCCTAGTTACCCCTGAGAAGGTGGTGCTGAGCTGCCTTTTGAACTGCTGCAGTCCATTTAATTGAAGTAGACCCACAATGCTGTGATGGAGAGAATTCCAGGATTTTGGCCTAGTGACAATAAAGAAACGGCGATATATTTCCAAGTCAGGATGGTGAGTGGTTTGGAGGGAAACTTGCAGTTGATCGTGTTCCCATGTATCTGATGCTCTTGTCCTTCTAGGTGGTAATGGTTGTAGGTTTGGGAGGTGCTCTCTAAGGAGCATCAGGAAATTTCTGCCCTGCATCTTGTAGATAGTACACACTGCCACTCCTGATCATCCTTGGTGGAGGGAGCGGATGTTCTGGATGTGGTGCCAGTCAAGCAGGCTTTGTTCTCTATGGTGTCAAGCTTCTCAAGTGTTGTTAGAGCTGCACTCATCTGGGCAAGTTGGAAGCATTCCATCTTACTCTTGCATTACCGGTCTGGGCAAATGGGAATGGTCACAAGTCACTCCAGTACTCCACATCGCTTTACAACTCCACTTCACTCGAGTTATCACACTCTGACACTCCAGGTTCCGCAACACTGCTAAGTGACCTTGCAAAGCCGCTGTAGGATCTTGCTCTTGAAGTTGCCCCAATCACTGTGAATCCAACATTAAATGCCAACATGAACATGAGGCCTTTTGATCACTTGAACCAGTGATAGCACTGCTCTTTGGCCAAGGAAACTGATGCCAGTTCCAGTAGAATAGGGAGTTGGAATTCTGAACAGTCAAGGACAGGTGATGAGAGTTGTGGTTTCAAAAGGTGTCTTCATGCATTGGGGTCCAACTCCCTGGAACGTTTTATAAAGTATGATACCTTGTACATCCTTTTGCACACAATCCTTTGGCATTCTGCAATTTTCTCAGCAGATTATGAGGTGGGGTAATCAACTGTGCATGGTCTTGCACAAATTTCCTATAATAACCAGCTGGATCAAGGAACCCACAGAGTTCCCTCTCCCAAATAGATTGACCCCACTTCTCTACCACTTGGAATTTCTCCTGATCAGGAATAATGTCTTCCTTGGCATCAAAGTGCATAAGGTACTTTACCTTTGGTCCAGAAATGTTGGCACTTTCAAGTTAAACTGCGACAAACAAGCTAAGCTAGTGTCTAGTGTTGCAAGCGTGTCCTCTAATGTTGAAACAAAGATGAGAATGTTGTCCAGAGAACCAGGAGGAGGTGAAAATTAAGGCTATCAAAAGCTTTATCCATTACATGCATGAGGTGGCAGGGGCATTACAGAGACTAAACAACATTCTCACGGAATTGTAAAGTCCCTCAGTGCTTGTTTAGAATGCCATTTTTTTAATGTTTTGTTCAGCAGACGGAATCTGGTTCTAATCAAGAGCCAAATTGAGCCCTGTAATCGACACAGACTTTCAGTTTTCTATCTTTCTTCCTCACAAGGACTCTGGGGAGGCATGCACATAAAACCCCTGCTGTCACTGTGTCAGGTTATTGCTTTCTGCAAAAGCCCTTGTCAATACCTTGAAGATTTGCCATGGGCTTCTTTGAACATCTGCACCTCTATCCAATATTTTCGAATCAATTTCCCATACAGATGTTCCCTCACAAGTGACACTGGCTTTGAAGCCCCTGGACATCATGAACAGCTGTGTGTCTGCATTTCAATCTTCAACCACTAGATCATTAGGTTTTCTTGGTCTTTTCCTGAATGTGTCCAACTTTCTACTCATCAGCAAGTAGAAGAATATCCAACCTGGACCACTGCTTCCTTCCTCCATAGCATCAAGAGACCGCACAGGGGAAGCCTCTCTCTGGGTTTGGGCTAAAGGTAGAATTCCCTCTTCAGCCCTTCCCCACCAATGACACTCTTAATTCCCAGGGAAATCTCTCCGTGACTCCCTTGTCCGCTCCACACTCCCCTGCAGCTCCACCACACCCGGCACTTTTCCCTGCAACCGCAGGAAGTGCTACACCTGCCCCCATACCTCCTCCCTCACCCCCATCCCAGGCCCCAAGAAGACTTTCCACATCAAGCAGATGTTCACCTGCACATCTGCCAATGTGGTATACTGCATCCGCTGTACC
>NC_063356.1:24996652-25014718 GCF_021869965.1 Rhincodon typus
TCCATCTCCTACCGACCAACCTCATCCCGCCCCCTTGACCTGTCCGTTCTCCCTGGACTGACCTATTCCCTTCCTAACTCCCCACCTACACTCACCTTTCCTGGCTCCATCCCCGCCTCTTCGACCTGTTTGTTTCCTCTCCACCTATCCTCTCCTCTATCCCTCTTCTATCCGCCTCCCACTCTCTCCCTATTTATTTCAGAACCCCCTTCCCCTCCCCCTTTTCTGATGAAGGGTCTAGGCCCGAAACGTCAGCCTCTCTGCTCCTATGATGCTGCTTGGCCTGCTGTGTTCATCCAGCTCTACACCTTGTTGTCTCTTCTATTTGCTCAAGCTGCTTTCACTCGCTATTGCCATCTGCTGGTGGAGGTACTACTGAACTGCTCAGCTCCTTTGCTCAATGCCTTCCATCACAAACACCATGTGCTTTTGGAGGTCCCGCTGCAGTAACATTACGAAACAGCTTGCGACATTTCATACAGTGAAGGTGATATATCATCGTAATTTGTTGTTTCTGTTCATGGGAATACACATGCAGAAGTTGGATTCCACATTTTATAAAAATTACTGCACTTCCAAAGTACTTTGTATTATGATCACCAGACTATGTGTTTTGCACTTATGTGCAAATTTTTTTTGTTTGCTCTTGAAAATAAAGACAGAACACCCTGGAATTAGTGGCAGAGACGTGAGGATTAGTGAGGACTGGGTAATGGTGTGAAGTTACACGAAACTCAGCATAGCAATAAACCACTGTGACCTGGTTTGTATGGGAACAGGTGATCAGGTCAAAGCTTATATAAAGTCAGGTACAAGGTTTGACGCCAAGCAAATGAAAAGGCAGCTGGCCTGCTGCAGGATCGGAATTCTATCTACAGTCTCTGGTTGGCAGTTATGGAGGCAGGATGTGTGGGTGACTCTAATAGTGTGTTCGAACATTTGACAACGATTGTGCAATTTCTACAATAAAACTTTGAAACAAATGTTTAGTTTCTTTGAATCTGAAATTAACTGCAGTGAATCAATTACTGCACTTCAGCACACAGGTTGATTATGTTTCAAATGAGTTTCAATAAATAGACCTTCAACAAGACAGTGTTAATGCAGTCCTGTTGTCAATAATGAGTTCCTCATTATTGAGATCTTGTGCACCACTTTAAAAGAGACTATTGCACCTGCTACACTGGTGTTAAGCTTTAAGAGGCTTACAGAGTTTTAAGATGAATATGGCAATTTGTAGCTGTAGTCAAGGTTTTGTCCTTCACAGCTCCCTGATCATCCACAGGGGACAGCCGACAACTAAGGAATTACGAAAGGATAGAAATTTTCCAATAATTTATGAGTTCTTGAATCAACTGTACTCCAAGCTGATTAATTTGGTGAAGTGAAGAGAGTGCAAGTGAGGAAGCATCTGACTTGACAGAGCATCAGATTATCTATTTAGAAACATTAGATAAAGGATGAATGTTAATCGGAACATGTTGAAAGCTCCATTGCTCTTCTATCCTGGCTTACTATATTGTCCATGGGAGATTTTTATCTCAATATGTAGCATCCTTGGCAATTATTCCTCTACTCCTAGTTTGAGAGGCCAAAAGAGGAGAAAACAGATTCCCAGTTGATGCGTTCCAACATACTTCATAACATATTTGCAGGAGGCCTAAGAGTGGGAGAGATTCCCGATCAGTCACATTTGATGCTGAGTAGTGGACCTCAAGCTATACCCCAAGGAAATAAAAACACAGGAAAAACAAAAAGTAGTACATGGAAATGAACGTACAGGCAATATACTGGTCATCCATTTTGAAGCGTACAAGACCAGTCAGACCAGTATGAGCCACTCACAAGTTTTACTGTTTTTTCCTTCTGGGTAGCCACTTGTCTCTCTCCAAACTGGAACACCATTTGTTTAAAGCGTAATGAGAAAACATGGCTAAAGATCTAGAAGAAGCAGAAACGGTAGCGCCGCAAGCCCTGCTGTTAAGAGCAGTTCTTCAGAATATAATCCCAAACACTTTCTCTGGATTTCCTCAAAAAGTCTTATCCAGTTTTGACGTCTGTCAGAACCTTTGCCATTTTCCATAAAATAATCACAAGCCCTAACCATTGTAAACTCCTTCTGCTTCAGTGAAATCATTTTTGCTTCATAACACTTTAGCTGCTGCTCCTTCAGAAATGGACCACAGAGCAAATCTACTGAATCAAAATCATTTACTCAGCAAAATGTGCAAGAAAGCCCTGCTCTTTCTCACGTTCCTGAACCTCCATGTTACTGATCTTATGTTGTCCTTGATTAACCTACCTGGTGTTTCATCTCAAAGCATTGGGATAACATTTAGCTGTATACAGACTCATCAAGTCATACAGCACAAAAACAGACCCTTTGGTCCAACCAATCCATGGCAAACATAATCCCAAACTAAACTAGCCCCACCTGTCTGCACCTAGCCCATATCCCTCCAAACCTTTCCTATTCATGAATCTATCCAAATGTCTTTGAAGCTTTGTAATTGTACCCACATCCATCACTTCCTCAGGAAGTTCATTCCACATGCGAACCACTCTCTGTGTAAAAACTTTACCCATCATGTCTTTTTTAAATCTCTCTCCTCTCAGCTTAAAAATGTGCCCCTTAGTCTTGAAACCCTCCATCTAAGGGAAAAGACAACTACCATTAACTCTATCTATACCTCTCATTATTTTGTAAACTCCTATCAGGTCACCTCTCAACCTCTTATGCTCCAGAGAAAAGAATCCCAGCCTATCCAGCCTTTCCTTATAACTCAAACCTTCCATTTCTGGCAACATCCTGGTAAATCACTTCTGAGCCCTCTCTAACTTGATAATATCCTTCCTATAACTGAGGTCTGGGATCAAATGGGTCTGAGATCCCAACAGCATGGATTGCAGATAGACCTGGGACTCTAATTTCACTGGGATAGGTGTAGTTAGGCATTGTCTGCTTCCTGATCTATTTTTTAATTTCAAAAATATACTTTATTCATAAAAATATCTTTATATAGGATATGTATATAGTCACTAAAGCAGTTCGGGTCTGTAGAGTAGCACATCAAGAAACAATAATTAGTGTTTGACTGTATCCAGCAAACAATCCCAAGGCATTTCTTACCTGTTTGTATTTACATATATTTGAGGCACCGGGAGGGAGGTGGTCCTGTCTGCTTTCTGATACTATGGAGTTATGGTGCCAGTCAATGTGGGGACTAACACATAGCCATTGGAATAAACAGCAACATCATTCATCATCAATACTGTTCAGTCCAGGTTACTGTGCTCATTGATTTGTGGGTGACTCACAGATCGGACCAGGTTGCATCTGAGAGCTGCTCTTTTGATTTCTTTGCACTCAGTCACTTTGTGCCTACCTCCATGCTTGCACTGTCACTGCCTTGGTCATTCCATAGCTGTTCCAGTATTGGCGCTTGATCCAAAGTCTGAAGGTTCTCAGTGCTCCCTTACTGAGGTGCTCTGTTTGTTCAGACAGGCAGCTTCTCATTAGAGATCTGTCTGGGAAGAAGGGGGAACATCTTACTGCGCAACACACCGAGACACTAATCTAATACCTGCAGTATGCACCAGCTGAGAATGAGGCACACACAGCACACATTCATTCAATGAGGTGGCCTTATCAGAAAGTTGATGAGGACAAGTTCTCAGATTAGTTAAGGGGGGAACCACTACTGACCAGGGGTCCTGGTACTGTCAATCACAGGCACAGTCCACACACAGTCCAGGGACTTGGCCATGGTTGGTTGTCCCTTGGGCTGGTCATGGTCATGGGATATGTCCGGCAACAGAATGGGTCATGATCAGTCCTATAGGGCCATCACAATCAGTCAGGGGAATACTTAATCATTAGTCATGGAGCTGCAAAGACTGTGGTTAAGGGTCCCGTCTTTCTTGTCAATGTTTGATTATTGATGCCAGTCAGAGGCATGCGGCAAATACAATGCTGGGGGTCCGTACATTGATTGGTGAAGATAGTGCATGGGCAGGTGCTGTAGGGGCAAAGGGAGGGGTCTCATTGCTAAAAATGGGTGGAGCAGTCTAGCTTGGGGGTGTAGAGGGGAACAGAGGTTCCCCTGTGTGAGGTTGGAGAGGCTGATGATGGGGGTGGGGGCTGATCTCAAGATATAAGGGGATACATGGAGGGCATGGTAGGCTACAAGACGAGATTATTGGCATTCACCACCACTGTGGCCATAGAGTCAAAGAGACATTGAGTTATACAGGAACAAAAACAAAGTTGCTGGAAAAGCTCAGCAGGTCTGGCAGCATCTGTGTAGGAGAAAACAGAGTTAACGTTTTGGGTCCGGTGACCCTTCCTCAGAACTGTATTGAGTTATACAGCATGGGAACAGACCCTTTGGTCTAACTCATCCATGCTGACCAGATATCCTAACCTGATCTAGTTCCATTTGTCAGCATTTGGCCCATATCCCTCTAAACTCTTCCTATTCATATACACGTGCAGATGCCTTTTAAATGTTGTAATTGTACCAGCCTCCACTACTTCGTCTGGTAGCACATTCCATAAACACATCATCCTCTGCATGAAAAAGTTACCCCTTAGGTCCCTTTTACATTTTTCCCCTCTCACCTTAAACCTATGCCGTCTAGTTTTGGACCTGGGGGAAAGACCTTGGCTAGTCATTCTATCAATGCCCCTCATGATTTTATCAACCTCTATAAGGTCACCCTTAGCCTCCAACTCTCTAGGGAAAATAACCCCAGCTGATTCAGCCTCCCCCTATAGCTCAATCCCTCCAAACCTGGCAACATCCTTGTAAATCATTTCTAACCCTTTCAAGTTTCACAACATCCTTTCTACAGCAGGGGGACCAGAATTGCATGCAGTATTCCAAAAGTGGCCTAACCAATGTCCTGTGCAGCTGCAACATGACCCCCCAACTCCTATGCTCAGTGCACTGACAAATAAAGGCAAGCGTACCAAATGCCTTCTTCACTATCCTATCTACCTGTGACTCCACTTTCAAAGAGCTATGAACTTGCACTCCAAGGTCTCTCTGTTCAGCAACACTCCCCAGGACCTTATCATTAAATGTATAAGTCCTGCCCTGTAATGAAACACAGTGGGTATCAGCAAGATGGAATGCCAGGGAGCAAGGAGAAAGTAGGAGGCGAAGTTCAATGTGATAGGTCTCCACATAGTTGTCGGGGAGGGGGGAGGGGGGTGGGGAGGTGGTGGGGGGCGGCGGTAGGAGGAAATGGGCTGCCAGGGTATTGCGAAGTAAAGCAGGATGTGGGGGCTTACGTGATAACTAGGTAGAGCATAATGCTGATGGGGAACACTGTGGGCTATGCTATCTGCCATCACTTGGTGCTCATTAGATGCTAACCGCAGCTGGAAAGCGACTGGGATAATGCTCTGAATGGACAAACCCCCCAGTGTCAGTTTTTGATGGATGAAGGTATGGGATCCACATCTGCTGGACACGAGGGAAATAGACTTCCAAGCTGCAGGTACACATAACTTGCAATCATATTTGCTTTGCACACAGAGTGAATGTGCTTAGGGTGTGAATGCTGGTTAAAGGTGATTTACACCATTGGTCCTGGCGAATTGAACGTTGGTATCTCAATGATGCAAACGTGATTGATAATTACTTCAAAAGAGGGCCATGCTGGCCAGAAGACAGCCACAACTTTTGACATTGGTTTCATTTCCTCATTATCTGTTATGTGATTATTATGCTGGACTCAGTTGATTTAGAGTCATAGAGATGTACACCACAGAAACATCCCCTTCAGTCCATCTCGTCCACGCTGAACAAATATCCTAAATTAGTCTAATGCTATTTGTGCCCATCCAGATGCCTTTAAATGTTGTAATTGTATCAATGATAAAAATTTCTGGTTGTTGTGGGTCTGTAATGGGAAGGGGGGTGTCGGGGTGCAGCAAGGCACTCCCTTTTCAATACAATGTGTCAGACAGTCGGCGCAGCATCTTCACCAAGACTGAAGCTAAATTAGTGATGGGGACATTGCCATCGTTATTGGGGGCTGTATGTCTTAGTGTTTGCAGGACTGTGTGCAGCCCTCTTCAACATGTTGTGCCACCACTGACTGTTCTCAGATCTAAGAACACATTTGGCTTCTTATGTTCCCAACAGAGGCCATTGCCACCAAGAGTCATGCACCCAGATGCTGGTGGATGTTCCTCTGCGACTGTCCTCAAGAGAAGGTGAAGTTAGATGCAGGAGGACCAGGGGTGATGGCCAGCCCAGGAGCTGTAGCACAGGATGACAAGCACCCAGCTCAACCACTTGATTGATCCCCGAGGATGCATGGGATCTTTCACTCCCGACTCCATTTCCTGAAGTTAAGTGAAGTGCAGTGTCAATGTGATCTCCATATGTCCTGGGACACTGTGACAGAATTGTGCCAGATGCTGGAGCTGGTTCTGAGGACTGCAGGAGTCAGAGGACATCTTCTTCCTGTATCCAGTGCCCATTATCCTGACAGCTACCATTCCCCCATACATGCTGAAGTACTCCGTGTAGCTGAAGCTTTGACACAGCCTTACAGGGCTGCTTACTGAGGGCTAAGGAGTACCCATTATGAAAATGGCTTATGACACCTGTGTACAAAGCTCTGACTGATGTGGTGCGAAGACACAATGCTGCCCAAATTTCGATCAGTGCCATAGTGGAGCAGACAACAGAGCTGCAGAAGATGCAGTTCCACTACCTGGACTTGTCGGTGGGGGATATGCTCTGGACAGAATGTGCCACATTATCTGGCATGCTGTGCCCAACATGATTGGAGCATGGAACAAGGCAATGTCCTGGATTTGGGAGATCCGGGGGAACGGGAGCTGTTTTCTGTAAAGACGGTGAGGACAATGAGAAGAATGAAGCTTGATAAATGCACTACAAGTCAGGCAGGATGTTACTGACTCGGTGCAAAATATTGCAAATGCTGGAAATTAGAGACGCAGGGTTAACATTTCATATCCTTTGTGACTGTTCTTTGGGATCAAAAGTAGATGAGAGCTGGAGGGGTGCAGCAGACAATCATGGATTGTCACTTAGTCACTGGTCATCATACCCTGCATTTGGTTTGCATTCTGGGAGTGAACTGTAGTCTCTGAACGCTGTCACTTTTGTCTGTTTTCAGGTTTGATAACTGTAAATAAAAGCTCATAGAATCCTGTTCACTTTCCTGTTTAGTAGATCATATTTTTTGTTTCCTTAGAAGAATTAGCTGCACTTTGAACATATATTAGGTTATAAACTATTACATCTTTTCAATAGTATTCAGCAAAATGTGTTTTCTCAGTTAAATAAATAACAAACAGTTGGCAGGAGGAAGTGAACAGCTGTTGCTCAGAATTCCACCTGGTGGCAGTGTTGCTATAAGATTTCACTCACCACAATGAGGGGAACGTTTACAGGACCCTGAGTGACATAAGCCGGGGTGAGATTTGTGGCAAAATCAGATGAGAATTCTGGCAAGGCCTGTCTCACCACCAGTAGCTTCTCACTCCATCATTTATGTTTTTGACGAGTGGTGTAGTAAGTTTCTCATTGGACTGCAGTGAGCTGCCAACTAACGGGGCTAATGCTTGCTAATGGCCTGATTAATCGCCTCATTAATATTCAGCTTCTCACCTTACCAAACTTATTAACCAGAGAGAAAACTCAATATGAAAATAAGAGTGACTAGCTGGTGAATTCAGCTCCCCGCTTATTTCAAACAACCTCCATGTTGAATATCAGGCTCCAATACCTTAGGGCATGCTCCATGAACACTGGACACAGAGAACAGGGCAGCATAGTAGCTCAGCGGTTAGCACTGCCGCCTCACAGCACCACAAACCCGGGTTCGATTCCACCCTCGGGCGACTGTGTGGAGTTTGCACGTTCTCCCTGTGTCTGCGTGGGTTTCCTCTGGGTGCTCCGGTTTCCTCCCACATCCAAAGACGTGCGGGTTAGGTGGATTGGCGATGCTAAATTGTCCATAGTGCTCAGGGATGTGTAGATTAGGTGGGTTATAGGGGGATGGGTCTGGGTGGGATGCTCTGAGGGTCCGTGTGGACTTGTTGGGCTCTGTAGGGATTCTATAAGAATGTTGAAAAGTATAGCGCAGGAGTCGGCCCTTCAGCCCATTGTGTCTGCACCAACCATGATGCCATTCTAATCTAATTTCATCTGCCCGTGCAGGGTCCTTATCCTTCTATTCCCTGCCTGTTCATGTGGCTGTCTAAATGCCTCTTAAACGTAGCTGTTGTATTTGCTTCTCACACATTTCCCTTAAACTTTCCCCCTCTCACCTTCAACCTATGCCCCCTAATATTTGACAATTCCACCCTGGGAAAGAGATTTCAACAATCTACCCTATCCATGTCTTTCATAATTTAATATATGTGCCTCAGCCTCCGACGCTCTAGCAAGAACAATCCAAGTTTGTCCAACCTCTCGTTGTAGCCAGTTCATAGACTGGACCAGGCAGCACCTCCGAGCCCTTTGCTTGCTGTGACAGCACTCCTTCACTCTGACCCTACCTGGATGCTTGCAGCATTCCTGCCTTGCATTGTCTTGCCTTGCTTTTTGTGCTTTGCCCCCTCAGCCAGAGATACAAGGCTCATATTACTTTTGTCTTGCCTTGCCATTTAGCACAGAGACAAAGGCAGGACGCTAGTTATGCTTGTCAGCAGGCTTTGGTCAAGTCAAGGGGGATAGCCTTTGGTTAGAGGGTCCTGGCACAGTAAGCCAAAAGCAGCCTCTGATATCAATCCAGGGGCTTGAAAACAGTTAGCCAGCTGCCTAGGGTGGTCAGATTTTGGATGCTCACCACATAAGGGGTAAGGAGCCCAATGTCGGGCATTCCACTGCCCGTCTTCAGCCATTCTACCCTGTTGTGGTCTGTCTTTCTCCTGAAATATGAGAGAAGCAGGGATTAAGGGATATGAAAATGGGTGGCACAGCTGTTTGATATACGTGGAGAGGTGTCCCGAACAAGTGAGTAGGCAGCACAGAGGTCATTCAGAGTTAATGGGATCAGAGCTTGAGGTGAGTGAGAGCAAGTGAGGGAAAATGTTGCAGGCAATAGTGAGAGTGGTAGAGCATGAGTCTTGGTGTGAGGTGGTTACAGTAGCAGAGATAGAGTGAGTGTGGTGTACTGGAGAGAAGGTGGTGGCACTTACTGTGGTAAGTGGAGAGGACATTGACCTTCCTACTGCAGTTCTGAGTTTTCCCTCAAATGGCTGAGGCCATTTTAACCCAGGTGGCAAACTCGAACCAGGCTGGTGTGGTCTGGTGTCATGGCCCCCACGGCTGGTCCTGGGGGAAGAGGAAGTCCTGACTCTACAGAAACACCAGTATGACCCCCAGGCTCCTGCCTATGAAGCAGGCCCTAATTTCCCCCATGTTTACCATGCCCGTGATGAAGTCAGGAACCGTCCAGGGCAGGTCTGGACTGAGAGTAACTTGTTGGGGTGCAACGTTGGTTTTTAAGAATGATGTGATCACAAGGATGACCATAAATTCTGGGATATCCTCTGAGTGTTGAGTTGTTCTGGGAATGGTACATTATGAGATGGGACCAGAGATTGACATGAGGGACAGTGTAGGAGTGGGATAGGCAATTTATGAGGTGAGCTTGGTAAGATATGGTTTGAAAACCCATTCTGACTCATGGCAGAAAACCTCCAAAAAACTGAACGTAACTTGAATTTGTCAAAAAAGTGTAAGATTTAGCCCACAGGATTATTTTTGTTTATACTTTCACCATCCTCACCCTCTGGTTCTGCATAATAGGCTAGATTTTGTGATCAAAGATAAAGCAACAGAGCTTACTTCAGATCTTGAAGAAAAAATGTCCACAAAGATCTAGCAATCTTGATAGCCTGGATTCCCCTGACCTGACTTCAGCTTGTTTTTAGTTCCAAGCCAAGGGAATGTCAAGGCATGTTGCAGCAGTTATATTAACATCAGCCAATCACATTGAAGCATGCTCACAGACAGAAAATAAGGAAGTTTACACCATTGGAATGCTTCACTCTTAATATTTAAACTGTACAAATAGAAGAGGAAATGATTGCGCTGTAAATGTGGGATTAAAGTAGAAGCTAAAACATTTTTCTTTAGAAATCTAATACCCTTAAGAATATGTAGAACTTCTTATCAATAAAAAAATCTTATTATTCAACAACACAGTATTAGTTTGTTTCAGAGTCAGGATGATGTTATTTAGTCAAGGTGGGCATGCCAAGAAGAGATGTGGCAGTGAGTTAATGTTGATGTTGATGTTATTTAGTTGTGGTTATGAACATGAGCAAGTGCTGAGAAAACACACTTTATTGAAGTTTTTTGTTCTAATAAAATCAACATGAAAAGCTTCAATGAAATGTCTCTTTTTAAAATAAATACTCAAGTTATGAATTACTAAATGATTAATTATGAACTTAGAAATCCATTCAAAGCTCATTAATACCATAGGTGTAGCTTATTCAAATGTTTACAGCAATTGATTGATTGTAGGGTGAGGTGGTGCCCCATATGCATGTCTTTGTAGAAGTGTAAAACCAGCAACTTCAGAATTTCTGCATTTCACTTCAAATCTACAGTCTCCAAACAATGCCATCAATTTGAGCAGAGTAACGACAAGAAACTCTGAAAGTTTTCTTGCAATTATTCATGCAAAACTCTGATCAATCTTCTGGTCTAACCCTTAGCACAGACTGTTCCCCATCTAAGGGACAGTTTGTTCCAAGATTCTTGCAAATGATGTGTGTGTGTTCAACATGGAGAACCGCTCTGGGCAGGTTTATCCTTTAAACATTTTCCTCCATCCTTCCTGTCTTTTCATTTTTGTTTTTTTTAAATTGTGGGCAGAAATGAGAATGAACTGTTTTAATGCCAGAGTCTTAAAGGATTGTAGCATGTTTTGCAAAACAAGTGACAAGACACTCATGACAAGCAGTGTGTAGATAACTGTTTGAACAAGCAGTAATTGAAGTCGCTACAGACGAATTGGAGTTAAGGGATTCTGTGTATAAATGCAACATGACGTTGATTGGTCTATGGACTCATAACCAGTTAATGATAACAAAAGTCTTTTGCCTGGTAACAACTGTGTGATTGGTTCTCAGATAACTTTTCTTTTATTCATTTTCAGGGTGTGGGCCTTGCTTGCTATGCCAGCATTTATTGCCTATCTCTAATCACCCAGATGGTAATTGAGAGTCAACAACATTACTGTGGGTCTGGAGTCACATGTAGGCCAGAACAGATAAGGATGGCAGTTTTCTTCCCTCAAGGACAACAGTCAATCAGATGGGTTTTTCCCCTAACAATCATTAATAGTTACATGGTCATTATTAGATTTTTAATTCTAGATTTTCATTGAATTGAAATTGCAACATCTGTCATGGTAGGATTTCAACACAAGTCCACAAAACACTGCCCTGGGTCTCCAGATTATTAATCTAGCGACAACATCAGTAGGCCATCACCAACCCCCCCTCCCCAACCGAACAGCTTGGTGCTGGGAACAAGAGAAAGGTATTTTGAGCTCCACAAGTACGGGGGCTATTTCTCTGTTCTCTGCAGTCAAAATCCATATTAAATCTGAAGTAAACAAGTTCATCTCCCACAGCTGTTGTAAACTGTGACTTTTTGCTAATAAATTATGGACTTTTTAAATTGAACCAGCCACAATGTACTTTGCAAACCAATAGAAGCATCCAGAGAAAAATGACTGAAAAGCAACATCTTGAACCAGCATAGGAACCATAAGGATCAGCCCATGAATAGAAACTATTGAACTGCCTCTCAGATTTCCTCTGAACTTAGCTTATTTTTCACTGTCTTTTTTTTGTTTGTTTGTGGGTGAGTGAGTGTAAGGACTTTAAAAGCGCAAAACCTGAACCTGTTTGTCGCCACTAAGGTCCTTCCCTTGACTTAACTAAGTCTTGTGTTCCATTGGGACTTTCATTTCGGACAGGATTATTGGAGCTGCCACTCCAGGAGGAGGAAGTCTCATTCTTCATCAATTTAGACAAGCCTAGCACATTATGCCTCTGTTGCAGGCTTCTTCTGAGTCTGTTGGCTTTCATTCCAGAAGCGAAGCAGTCTGCACCCACCCGTCTCTAAAATTGTGCCCACAGTGTCTCACAGCCAATGTCTTAGCTTCCATTTCAGTGCAATTATAAGCTACTCAACATTTGAGTGAAAACTTAGACTCAGAGCAGTTACACGCTGTTTGGTCTGCCTATTCTGCATGTGCACAGCTAAGACTTCTACAAGTATCCTCAACAAGATACAAACTGCATTTGATTGTGCATAGGAGGCTCAGACATCATTTTGATACAAAAACAGCACCAAATTGGCAATATTACAGATGTTCTCAATCTCAAGCTTGCTTTATTAGAACGCATGTGAGCTGCTTGTCCAAAAAAGATGTAAATAAAAAATCATTAATTGGCTATCTGACATTTCCATCCTGCTGTGCAGTTTGGAATAGGAAATTAGTGAGGATTTAAATAAGGGAATTGTCACAGTCTTATGTCTTATTGCTTAAAACCAAAGGGTAAGTTACATATTTCAATTCTACTTTTAACAGCATGGTAATAAATGGATATTGTTTTGGTAGTTCTTATTCTGAAGAAATGCAAATTCGGTCCAATATTAAATTAACACCTTTTGTGTGAAATTATTAAAATTTCCTTTTCAGAATTTACTTGCAAAGAGTGAAACCTAAATAGGGTACTGCTCTAGTGTACAAAAAACAGTTTTTGTTCCAACTGAATTTGTAATTGCCTTGAGTCATGATTCAATTTTAAGTCAAAGCTGTTGTGAACTTTCGTAATGATCTCTCAAACGTTTCTTCCCATCCATAGAAACTTAAGCCAAAAGCAATGTGAATGTGATGACTCTCGGTATTTATCGGTATTGTATGAGGACACATGAAAGATTTAGCATGTTGGAGTTGTGTGCTTTTTGTACCTTTTATGATGTCTGTCCTGTATAGGATGCTGTTTTAATCAACTAATTGACTTGTTTTGCCCCATATATGCTGTATTATTTATACAAATTGTGTAGTTGACAACTGCCAGATCCTTTAAGACTGACAAATACAATAGCCATAAAACACCTGTATAAATAACCTTTACTAAACATTTACAGTAACTAGTCACATGAAATGTTTTAGGTCAACAAGTAAATATACTTGCCTTGATTTGGGATCTTAATTCCAAAGTTGAAGTCTGCTTTGTTTCTAAACCAATGTGATTTAATAACATTGAAAAATTGTTTCAAAACTTGCCAAATTTTATGGTAAGTTACAAAACCAGTTGAAAGAAGTAATAAACTTTGACAGTTACTACTGCTGTACTGTTTCCAGAAAAATCTTTCATATAAAAGAAATTCTTGTTAGGCCTGATTAAGAATTATTAAGATCAACCATGAGAAACTGGAGCTGAATTACATGAGGAAAGGTGAATTGGAGTTATTAGGCATAATTTTCTGATTTTATGTAACAATGATTTGTAAGAACATTGGGATACATATGCTGCCAAGAAAACACCCAATGAATCCTTAACCCTTCACCTTAACTCTCTTTAAAAAAACACATTTAATTTATCACCTGCTTTATGCTTAAGAATGAAAAGTGCCCAAATAAGGTGAACTGAACGATATTAAATCAACCAATTTGGATTGTGTTAGCATTTATTGTGCCAACTACCCATTAGAGACACACAATTAAAAATAATAATTCCTTCTCACCAATTATCAAAGAAAATGTTTGACATCACCAAATGTTGAAGATGGTTATGTCACAGAAATTCAACTTTAGCTGCTTCCTAACTATTAATTTACTGTTTAAGTTAATGTTTCAGGTTGCCATGAATTGGTTAGATTTGATTTTAGATTGGATGCCTTTGATAGTTGACATGGTAGCAACAGTAGACAGCTAGTCAATTGAATGGATTAAAGCTTTCAGACACAAAATCCAGCTCTGTAGTACTCGCAACTTCAGTGCTCTCGCTGCCAATTTGTTACCAATATGGTACTGACCCAGGTCATTTTCACTCCTAGCAGGACTTACACAGATTGATTATGATTGCAACATAAACATTAGGAGCTTGTGCTGTAAGTACACAGAGCAGGAAGATTGTGACCTCAGGCAGTATGCAGCACTGAGTTTACATGAAATGCTACCATTTGGGATCTTCCTGTTTCAGTTAACACTTACTCTTAAACACCTGAGTTAGTAGGGTAGTGAGGAAAATAATGAGAGACAATTCAATCTGTGAGTCTATCTCTTCCCTCACTATCCAAACTGCATTTGCATCAACACCACTACCACTGCCCCACTACTTCATCAGGAGTGCCAGTGATGTCTCTTACTCCATAAGTTAAGGTGCAAAGGTTTGGATCATGGTAGATATTTCTGCCATCTGTTTGTATTGCTGCCACTTACAGAGGGAGGTTAGTAGTAGGCCACAGGAAGATGTGATAACGGTGCACATCAGAAAATGAGAGACTTGTGGCAATTTCCTCTCATTGTCTTCCGCTGTCATTAACTGTCGAAGGCCATGGTCTCAGATGAGCCTTCCGATGGTAAAAACGTTGTTATATTTTTCTATCAGTACATCCACTGCAGCAACAAAGTAATTTCCTTCTCAGTGCCAGATTATTCCCTCTTTCCAGCCTCATAAGCCCAGACCAAAGTTTGAGCAGCCTCATTCTGCCTTTGAGATCATAGAATTTCTACAGTGTGTAAGCAGGCCATTCAGCCCATCAAATTCACACCAACCCACCAAACAGCATCCCACTCAGACCTACCCCTACCCTGTTCCTGTGACCCCACATTTCCCATGATTAACTCACCTAGCCTTGACATCCCTGGACACTATGGGTAATGTAGAGCGGCCAATCCATCCAACCTGCACATTTTGGACTATAGGAGGAAACCAGAGCACCCGGAGGAAACCCATGCAGATACAGGGAGAATGTGCAAATTCCATACAGACCGTTACCCAAGGGTGGAATCGAACCCAGCTCCCTGGTGCTGTGAGGCAGCAGTGCTGACCACTGAGCCTCTGTCCTGCTCTTTAAGTCTACACAATCCAGGAAGCTGGGATATGAGACATCAGAACACTGTCAGACACAGCAGAAAACTGTCACTAGGATGAAAATCTCCAGGTTCTATGTGTGAACAAATCTCTGGCAGGAACAATTTCTCCAAAACTCATTCCCTGTGATTTTAAAGCAATGCTTTTTCAAGTATTAAAGTCTAATTTTAACTCGGGGGGACACAGCTTGCGGGTTGGACACTTGGGTGATGGCAAACCATATAGAATTATGCAGTATGAGACATGACCGTTTTTAATTTTTGAACCTCATCTGCATTGGCTGTCAATCAGTCTCCAACTTGAACCTTGCTGGAAGCAAGAACTGGCTGTTAGCTATGAGAAGAAGGTAGATTACAACAATGCTGATGACAGGTACCTAGGAGCACACAAGTTAGAGTTGACATGGAAATGAGTGAGATCTTACTGTTGGAGTGAGGATATCATGGAAAAGACAGGAAACTTGTGATGCGAACAGTTCAGAAAAGCATTCCTAATGTCCCTGCAAACTGCTGCAAAGGTGCCAAAAGTGAGTAACTGGGAGACAAAAGGACCAATTCATAATTGAGCAAAAATGAAACAAACTTCTTAGTCTGTATTTCTGAATTCACATCAGAACTGGATCATCAACCATTCCATACAAATGAAAACATATTTAATATGTGCCAAACTGTGTCATAGAATCAGCATCAAGACACCTACTGCAATATGTTTATTAAAGGCTAAAGGTTCTGGTATTGAGCATTAAATTGGAAGCATTCCAATCTTCTGATTCATGGGTCAAATTGCCTTAACTGCTTTAGATCTTGAAAATAAGCAGTTTTATTACATTCAAGCAAGAACAATGAAAGAGACAGATTGGTCTTGAGCTAGAAGATAAAGGAGAAACTTCTATTTCGAGACAATCAGAAGAACTCTATTCTATTCTGCATTTTAATCATCAGCTTCTTCATCAAAAGCAAGAATTTCAATTATGTAGGGTCTTTAATGTAACCATTACGCATTTTGGACTAAATATTGCTAAACCAAAGATGCTGCAAGAATGATTCACTGAAGAACTGGCTAAGGACATAGATGATAAAGAAGATTTAATGATGGAGATGAAGTGGAGAGGTGGAAGAATTTAGAAGGAATTCTATAACAAAGGGCCAAGCTGGTTGAAGCCATAGTTGCCAGTGGTGGCATGAAGAAAGGGCAAATCAGAATAATGGAGAACTTGAATCAGGACACATAGTACTGGAGATGGATATAGAGAAAAGGAGTAACTGGGTCCAATGAGAGAATTAAACAAAAGGCTTTTAAGTTTGAGGAATTGAAGAAATAAAAGTCAATGTATGTAAGTAAGGAGAGGCTGATGGATGAATGGGATTCAATGCTGAATAGTGTACAAGTGAGAGAGGTTTGAATAATCCGAAGTTTATAGAAAATGGGGATAGGTGGCTGACCACAAGAATCTTTTAAGTAAATGAGTCTGAAGGTAGCAAACATGCGGATCAGATTTCACCATCGGGGAATGAGGGAGGTATTGAGTTGAGTCATGCTCTACAGATGAGAATTGACAGCCATTGTGATGAAGAAAAATGTAAGATATAACCAAAAAATCATTTAAAGTACCATTGAGTTAGTTAAGGTATGACAACATCTTATAAATATGAGGTTAGAAACTGAGCTTGGAGTTAAGTTTGATAACAATCTGGTTCAGTTTGACACAATAATGGATATAGAGTGGAACCATTGGTGCATTTTCAAATGTGACATTGCCAAAAGCCATTGATTTTTGTCTATCAGAGCAAATTGTTGCTCATCTATACTGAATTTTGCAAAAACAGCACAGAGACAGTGGAAGGGCTAAGCGGAAGTGATGGAGAGGGAGAGCTGGTACCATCAGCATTCATATACAAGCTTACATGAAGTAAAAGAAGGAGTCAAAGGTGACTATTTTTGGAGCTCTGAAGGTTTAGTGCAGGGACAGGAAGAGAAACCATTACCAATGATACTCTAGCTGATTGAATAGCTCAGAAAGGAACTAAGTGATTGTAGTATCAGTGGAGGAAATGTTTGCAGGAAGATGGTAAAGTGAAATGTTTTGAAGATTGTAGAGAGCTCAGAACTGATCAGAACGGATAATTCACATGATCACTATCACAGGTAAAATGTATTATATTTTTCAAGATAAATGGTGGGAAATTGCGTCATATAGCTCCACATATATCTGTCTGTGCATTGCTAATTGTTTCTGTGCAGCCTGCTTTAACCTTCCAGTGTTTCATTTGTATAACTTGTACACTAAGCCTGATCTAACTCTAAAATTTTCAACTTGGAGAAAAATAAACACTTGCACTTTAAACACTTGTATATGGATCTGAAAGGGTTAACATTTGATGACCACAATAAGCATCAGCCACTGTGATGATGTCACATGGAGTTGGTGAGAGACTAACTTAGGATTTCTTAGAAGACACACCAAAGACTAGATCTTCCCAACAGTTTTTACCATGATGTAAAGTCTATTCTTGTAACCTGTAACTAGTTGCAGAGTTATAACATACTACAGCTTGCTAACTTCACAAGACTCTTCTCATTTAGACAAGAAAGTGCCTATATCAAACACATTAGTCTATGAACTCCTAAAGAACACATAAACATAAAATAAATGTATGGAAGCACACTCAACATGGTAATCAGTTTGGAATTTTGAGGATTTAATTAGTGGCACACATCTCCATGAGAAAAAAAAAAGCATCCTGGCAGCACATAATATTTGAAGAAAAACCAAAACTGCTGCTTGTTGAAGACGTTGAACACCAAAATTCTTCATGGCAGCACTTCACAATGAAGAATGCTCCAAGAAATCAAAACACAAAACATTTCAGAGATAGTAGGAACTGCAGATGCTGGAGAATCTGAGATAACAAGGTGTAGAGCTGGATGAACACAGCAGGCCA
>NC_063356.1:25019718-25037308 GCF_021869965.1 Rhincodon typus
AGCTGCTTGGCCTGCTGTGTTCATCCAGCTCTACACCTTGTTATCTCAGATTTTCCAGCATCTGCAGTTTCTACTATCTCTGATACAATTAAAAGTATGTTAGATTGTTTTTATATCCTAATGGAGACATTTGGAATTCTGTAAATCCAGGACTAGTTTTTCAGGGACAAACGAGAAATGCTTGTGTTATATGCTTAGCACAGAAGACGAAAATACTTTGAATATTGTGAAATAAATCATAGATTACACAGAGATACTATTGAAGAGTGAAATCTTTGAAGCAATCTTTATGCAATATATCCTGTTTGACAATGTAAATGCGCTTTTCTGTCTTGTTTGACCAAGTATAAAGGTCAAGCCTACCAACCCATTACATTGATTGAAGACTCAAGATCTGAAGTATGTAACATTGACCTTTATAATACGTAGTTGTTAAGTTTCACATTCAAAATAACATAGGCAACCCATAGAATGAAATTAATTCATTTAAGTCCATAAAAGTCCATTATGAATGATTTTTTTTTCTTGTATTCATACTTCAAATTTCTTTCCTGAAATTCTGGTATTCTGGCGTGATTTAAATTACTGTCTGGAATACAGTCACACTGTTGTGATGCCAGTGGATGAACAAATAAATAATTTGTATTCAAATTACTTTACTTTATTACAGGGTTTTGTTTTGAATGTATTCTCACCTACACAAACATTTGTACATTCTATCTTTCCTTGAATATTTTTACAAAGAAAGGTTAAATTACATCTGCTTACTCCATGTAAGTATGGAACATTGAGAGCATATAGTAAACAGCAGTGCCTACTACACATTGTTATTTACCAATCAAATGTTCTCATCTGGACTCCCAAATGTACTGATGTGTCAAATGGCTAGCATTATAATTTTGATATCGCAAGTAAGTTACCAGACGATATTAATGGTGAGCAAAAAGCTGTGGTTAAATGTTTGCTTGTTTGACTTTTCACATGCACATTAGAAGAACATTAGAAGACAAAGAAAAGTAACTCTTTCAGATGTAAGTCAGAGTATTCAGTCCTTGACGAGAATGCAAGAACATTGTAAGTTTATTTTTCTTTCTCTGTTCGGAGAAATTGCATCTCTGAATGCAAGATTTCAAATGATAATGAGCTGGTAACATGTAGTAATAGTCATTTTCCTGGTTGAAATTCACTGATTTTATGAAAAATCCAACACAGATAATTACATTTTCACTTTGATAAGTACTGGAAATCCAGTAAATATAAACAATGATATACATTGAGTAAATTTTAGGGAGATTCTCAAAAGCAGGACAGAGACATGAAGGGGGTTGGGGGTTGGGAATTTTAAAGTCCAGAACAGGTACCTGACAGATACAACTTGTTCTTGCTCCTCTGGCTCTCTGTTGGTTACCAACATCTCAGGCCATACTCCATGGGCAGCAAATGCATGCACATCCCAGGACCTCCAGCTCTCTGTTGGCAAAGCAATGTGCCTATTTCCTTTTGTCTGACACCTCTGGGAATATTAACAGCTGCAGACTGCCAGTGTCTGCTCAGATTTGCGGTAAATTGAGAAGAACTGTGCCAACACCCGGAATCCCGGGAGATCCTGGCCATTGCCAGTACTTCTGCTTGTGACAAATGGGAGAACATGACTTGCAGTGGCACTGTAGGGGCATGGTGCATAGGTAACAAGACAAGTTTGGGGAATATAGCTTGAGAAATCTTGCTAGCCCTCAAGGAAAGAAACTCTCCAGGAAAACTCACCAAAACTGACACTTGGCTGATTTCGGCCAACACTGATCTGGAGATACTATATGGATAAGATTTAGCAGCAAATATGTAGAAATGGAGGCAGGGACGTTAAGGAAATGAAGGAAGGTATTTCTGTGTGGTTGATGGTGTGAAGTCAGAAGCTCAGTTTAGGAGCAGACAGGACCCCTATGTTTCAAGTAGCTTGGTTTGTTCACAAATATTGACTGGAAAAATAGATAAAAGCAGTGACGAAGGTACTGAGTCAGCGGTCATAGCAAAAGACAGAGGTCAGAATCTTATGGGTTGACCTGGAGTGTTTAGAAAAGTTTTGGTGGGGAGGGCAAAATTCAGGTTCCTGGCATCAGGTTACAATCCTTGCACTAAGTTCTCAGAACCACTTTAGGTAGCTTGGTTTTCCTGATTGTAATTATTGGGAACCTTCTCTGCATTCATGAGCATTCCCATGGATACTCATTAATACCCCAGACTGCAGGAGTTACATTGACAGTCACAAAAGAGAGAAGAAGTGAGTGACTGCAAACCTGAGCCTATATATGTATCTATTCATGTATCAGGTGGGGAAGACTTCCTCCTGGAACCTCCTAAGTATACATTTCTTTTACTAGCCTCGGCACTTCATAAACAAGGCATATCCTTAGATTGTTGCAGTGTAAGGGATGCACGCTGCCCAGTGGTGTCTCCAAGATTGTGATTCTTTGCTGTGCTCTACACAGCCTAGATCACCAACAGCCTAGCAGAGGGGGGATGGAACAGCCTCCTATGTCCTAAGATGAGGAAGAAGGGGAATCTAGCAGAGATGTTGAGGCAGATGAAGCTGATGATGCTGGTGTTGAAAAAGCCAAGGCAACAGCGAGGCATTGCAAATGGCTAGATTTGACACTGATTGACTTTAGAATAACATTTATGGAGACTCAGAGCTAGGATCCAACTGTGATGTTTCTTTGCTGAAGGGAATATTTGATTTCCAACAATTAGTCTTTATGTTTTTTTGTTTGGTACTTTATTGAAGTTATTTTGTTAGCTTTGCAGAAATGATTTCCTACTCAATTTCCAGTCCGAATCATCAGGATGGATTTATCCTAAAATACATGGGTAATATTCATACATTCTTGAGTGAACAAGGAGCACTGATCTATTGCAGAGACATAGAGAGCTTACACATCCGGACTAACTCTCCAAATTCACACACCTAGCTTAAGGTTGCAATTGCCTGAAATGACTCCTCCCAGAAGGCAGCAGAAACAGTCACTCTCAATTCTGCAGGTACAGTTCCACAAGATATTCATGTAAGCACCTACAAAGATCAGCACCCTTCAGGGTTGGCTATAAGAGAAACAGAACCAATCAGCTTTTTTATCAGGTTGAAAGAGATCACACTAATGTAATATGAAGAGTTATATATTGTCACTGTCTGTGTATATGTGTGCTGTGTGTATTTACAGGGGTAAATATCTGTATTTTAATGTTACAAACTAAGTATGTTAACCAATATTCTATTTTCATTTAATTAGTTTTATTTACAACAAATCAATAGTTTTATGATCTCTAAAGAAACTTGATTGATGTATTTTTTATGTTAATTCTAATGTGGAGAAACATCTGATTGGTCACAATACAAAATGGTCAAAACAGTTATTTTTATGTTGGGACGCAGTAGGAGTGAACTTAAAGAAAGACAGTGCACTCCTCCCATCTGTGTCATAACACCACTCACGGGTGTTGACCTTTGTAACCACTTTGGTCCAAGCTGCCTTTGTTGTGCAGGATGGCATCCTGTTGCCATGTTGTGGAAACATTATACCTCTTCCCTCCTGGACAGCATGCATGAGAATGTTTAAGGACACACTGTACAAGTGTGAAGCCACTTTCTGTCTGGTATCAGACATTTCTGGGGTGTGTGGGAGTGACCAACAGAGGCTGAGTGATGCTTCTGGCTTGAAAATGGGAGGTGTTGTCCTTTTAAATATGACACCCAGAACCTAGAGCCCAGGAGGTCCCCTGATGGTTATCGGGATTCCCTATCCACAAGATTTGCCATTCTATTTGTGAGTGCAAAAAGCTGAGAAAAATATAATCATGTGAGATAACTCAACTGACCAATGAGCGGTGGTGTTTTTACAACCAAAACTACACAGTCCCAAAGAAGAATAAAGATTCAGCCTCTGAGTTTGACAATCCCAATGTTTTATTAGTGGAAACTGCAACTCATCCAAGATTGGATCTCAATGAAGAAGTTTGACAACACAAGCAGCGAAGAGGTCATGAGAGATAGTGGAAAAATAAAGCTGTGTTCCATTAAACAAACATATAGGAACTAATCAGCTGCCCATAGATAATATCACCTAGACACAACATATAGGTAACCAAAAGATGTAGTAGCAGAGGCATCTCATTCAACCCATCATCTCCCGCTCCATCAGGAGATTCTCTCTTATCATTCTAAGGAATGGACACATTCAAACATATGAAATATGGGCAGAAGTTGACCATTCGGCCCCTTGACCCTACTCCGCACTCAACAATATCATGACTGATATGCTTGTGTATTGACTTCAATTTCATATCTCCCTAATAATCCTTGATTCCCCGACCTAAAGAGAATCTATCCATTTCTGTCTCAAAGACATTCAGTGAGGCAGCCTCCACCGTATTCGGAGGCAGACAGTTCCAAAGTTGCACATGATGTTCTGAGAAAAAAAAATTCCTCATCACCAAAGGCAACTCATAATTTTAAACATTGTCCTCTACTTCTGGACTGAACCACAAAGAGAAACGTCCTTTCCATGTCCATCTTGACAATAATATTTAGGATCTCAAGCTCTTCAATCAAATCACCCTTCACTTTTTCTAAATTCCAGTGGAAACCAGCCCAGCCTGTCCAGCCTTTCCATTCCAGGTGGCATCCTAGTAAACCTCCTCTGAACCACCTCCACTACAAACTTTCTTAACAAGGAGACCAACATCATATTCAAGATATCGTCTCACCAATGTCCTGTTTAGTCAAAGCATAATATCCTTACTTCATGTTTAATTTCTCTTGTGAGACAGGATAGCATCCCATTAGCCCTCTTGATTATTTACTATGTCTGCATAATAACCTTGTGTCACTCATGCTTCAGAATACCTACATCCCTCTGCATCTTGAAATTCTGCATTTTTTTAAAATGTCCCTTAAGTCATCCTCTATCTTTTCATTATTCCTGCCAAAGTGAACAACTTCACATTTTCCCACATTATACTCCATCTACCAGATTTCTGCCTATTCACTCAACTGATCTATATCCGTTTGCAAATTCCTGGTGTTTTCTTCACCACATGCTTCCTTTCCTATTTCCATGTCATCTGTAAATGTAGCTCATTCATTCTCCTCATTTAAGTCATTTGTATAAGGATGTGGCCCCAGGACTGACCCCTCTGGTACTCCACTTGTGTCAGTCATGCCTCTCCTGTGGTAGTTTTTCAAAGTGACAGAGAGGGAGAGAGCAAATTGTGAATTCAGAGCAGTGCAGTGTGATGAGGATTAAAGGAATAGAGTACCAGGCATTGCCTGGACACGGGAGTAGTGAGAGAAAATGGGCCCAACTCATCATAATGGGGAGTGAGGCCTAAAGGGGTAATGGGATGGTGGTACACAGGGGGAGAAAGTGTTGGGGAAGTGAGGCATATCGATGGAGTTTTCAACAAGCTCGATTTGGGACAAATGGTGAACATCCAAAAACAAGCCAAAAGAGTTTTTTTTTGATTGAAAAATGATCTCACTGATCAGAGCTGCTCACAGCAAAAAAAAGCTTGACGAGTACTTGCTCGCAGAGATGGCACTCTTGTAATTAACATGGATAAACAAAAACAGATCCTGTTAATGTTTAAAATTAAGGTTTTTTAAAAAATGAAAAAGAAATGTTTTGGCATGAAAACCTCAGATAGTGATAACGTCATCTTTAGTGCTGTGTGCAAAAGGGACGAGGCGTTGTCTTTGGCCACAGTTCCGCCTTAAATTGAGTGCTGAAAGCAATAGCAGTATTGTGTCGGGGCGAGCAGGATTCAGAGCGCTTGCAAGTTCCAGCTACAACAAGCAGGTAAACTTGGGAAGGGATAGGCGAGAGCTGTTTGCAGTAAATGTGTTGGGGCAGCTATATCCATTTCAGGCGTAGACTGCAGGTGTTTGGAGGAAAGAGTTGCAGCACAGGCACTTATTTTTCTGAGCGCGACATGCACCAATGACAGATCGGTTCTCCCTGGACTGAAGCGCGCTGCACTGAAATTGATTTTTTTTTCCTAGCGCTGGGCAGTTGGAGTGTTGCGTGCAGGAGTTTCTGTTTTAG
This sequence comes from Rhincodon typus, assembly GCF_021869965.1. Lineage (NCBI taxonomy): Eukaryota > Metazoa > Chordata > Chondrichthyes > Orectolobiformes > Rhincodontidae > Rhincodon > Rhincodon typus. Next base: position 25,025,814 of record NC_063356.1, read on the forward strand.
TCCAGTCTCCTTATAAGGTAAAACTCAAGATCCGGAGGTTGAAATGACTCTGCAAACCTGTCTCCCCTAGAAAGGGGGCAACTGGAAACTTAGCGGTATCATTTTAGAGATAGTAGCTCCAATTCATGTGAGGAATTGCTTTAGTAATGAAACGGTCGCATTAAAAGCGTCAGCCAAAGTTGATTTATGGAGTTTTCAGGATTACAAATGTAACAAATAAATAAACTGAATCGCTTTGAGTGCTAGCTTTTAATTCTTTTTACGTCTACTTGTTTGCAAAATCCTGATATTAATGCGAGTTTTAAAAAAAAAAAGCAAAAACGCTAAATTGGAAGCGTTTTCACTTATTTACATTGAACTCTTGCCAACTGGAAAGATTTCTAAAGCAATTGCATAGCTTAGAGCTCACAAGATGACTTGCATGGCAGTTTGGAAACTGAAAAAGAGGTGGGTTCTAACAGGCTTGTAGTACAGTAAACAGATTATTTGCGGGGAGCGGGAGAGAGAGAGAGAGAGAGAAATGTCCAAGGCGAATGGGTTTAGAAAAGCTTACTAAGCAGTAAGTGTCTTACAAACCTGCACAGACCCAGAAAAAAAACTATTCAAAAGAATGGGTGGGGTTAATGATGGTCCTAAAAGGAAATCTCATGGAGACAGAGTGCCTGGCTGAAGCACTAAATGAATCCTCTGCATTTGTCTTTCTCTCATGGAAAGATGCTTCCAAAGTCACAGTCAAAAGGAATGGAATTGCAAACTTGAGTAGGATAAAAGGATGTGCTTGAGTAGCTGGCGGCACTTAAGTTACCCAATGCAGATGGAATGCATCCTAGGTTGCTGAGGGTGGAGTCTGTAGCCACAGTATTTCAGTCTTGCTTGGCACCCGCTTGTCTCTACAGAGCTAGGAGTTGAATATTTTACAACTGGGGCCCAAATAAAAGGGGATAAACCAATCATTAGTGGCCAGTCAGCCTAATGTTGGAAATGAAGCAAATCCTGAGATCATTTTGAGAACAAAATTTCTTCTCAATTGGAGAATCAAAAGTTAATACAACTGTCATTTTACTTTTCTTTCATTAAAGGCATATTTCACTGGAGAAATAATGTCATAATGAAGGTATGATGTGAGGATGGTTGATGGGTATACATTTATGTCCTCAGGAGGTATTTGTCAAAAGTGGGCATGGATTTGGTACAGAGACTGAGTAGCAATAAATAATTGCTTTGAACTAAAGGGAAGTGCACAGTGGTGCCCCCTAGAGACTGGCTTTTAAACTTCTGGTCTTTTTGTTTGACTTTTACCAGGACTTACTTACAAACTTTGAAATTAAACAAGATAAAATTTAGAAGTTGGTTGTAGATTGTGGGAGTGAAGTGGACTCAGGAATGTCGAGACAGATAATTGAAACTCGGATTGTGAAGTCAGTTCTAAATACTTGTATTTAATCTAGACCTTTTTTTTGATTTAAGGAATGCCTTAGACTCAGATACTCAACATGGAATCTGAAGTCTTGCCTTTCTTGGGATGCAGTCCCTTCAGATTCCTCTTTAAACGAATGGTATTCAAGTTATTCTTCTGTTCCTGTCAGTGGTCACTGAGGCAAATATGGAAACCAAGGTCCTATGTGATAAGTTGAACTTTAATTGCTATTTAAGGTAGGAAATGCACAGTGTATGTTGCAATCAGTTCCATTACCAATTGGGGAAACAATGCCCTCAAAAGGCATCCTTCAAATCATTTTGCTCATAGTCTTACATCACAGAAAGACTCTTTGGTTCCAACCAATCCATACCAAACATAATCCCTAATGCAAAAACAAAAAAAGCAGAAATTGCTGGAAAATCTCAGCAGATCTGGCAGCACCTGTAAGAGAAATCAAAATTAATGTTTTTTGGGTCTGGTGACCTTCCCTCAGAACTGTGGATTTAACAGCATCTGAGGGCCTTTCAGGGGTTTTTAATAATGAGGTGCTTCTGCTACTGTGGAGTACTGTAGGCCAATGTTGCCTCTGGCAATGTCATCCCTTATGATCATGTCCACTCAACTTGCTTTGCTGTTAGCAGCTCAGACTTGAGCTGGGGGATTGTGAGTCTACTTTTTTGGTATCTCCTAAAGTGGTTAGCGCTGCTGCCTTAAATCACCAGGGAACCAGATTCAGTTCCACCCTCGGGCAACTGTCTGTGTGGAGTTTGCACATTCTCCCTGTGTCTGTGTGGGTTTCCTCCCACAGTCCAGAGATATGCAGGCTAGATGGATTGGTCATGCTAAATTGCCCACAGTGTTCAGGGATGTGTAGATTAGGAGAATGGGTCTTGGGTGGGGAATGCTCTGAGGTTCAGTGTGGACTTGTTGGGCTGAGGGGCCTGTTCCCACACTTAGGGATTCTATGAATCCCTGATCTTAAGCTTGAGATTTGACACTTCATCTGCTTGTGTGGTGGGAGGGGGGGAGAAGCCTCCCATGACTTTACAAGTTTTCCTAGCTCTTTTAGTTAAATATTTCTTTGAACAGCTGCTTGCTCTCTTCTCCTCCACCCCCACCTGACAGCAAAAACTTCTCCCCTCGTCATTATACTCATTTACACTCCTTTTAGCCTGCTGCATGCTCCTCTGATCACAGGTTGGTTCCTTCCTGCATCTACTGCTGAGAGAACCTGAGTGGTGGAGCAACTGTTTTGACAGTCTTCCTGCAGAAGGAATCTTTACCTGATGCTGCACTGCTTGTGCTATCTCCAATAACTTGTACAGTATTGCATTACTTTGGCTAGACCCTCAGCATGTGACTCTTATACCTATCATGTTATTCCAGTCATTTGGTTTGTCTCCAGTGCCACCTTTCTTCTTTTACTTTGTTTTTGTAATTAGCTCTCTGCCTCACCTAACTGCATTAGAGGTTATCCCTTTGCTTGTTACTTTACTCTACTTGACACTTTTTTAATCACCTGCAGAGACTTGTTATTCGACACTCCACTCACCACTTGTATGGTTTTTGATCTCTCTACCTGTAGATTGTGCTACTCTCTCTTCACCTGATGAAGGGGCTATGCTCTGAAAGCGTGTGACTTCAAATAAACCTGTTTGACTATAACCTGGTGTTGTGACTTCTGACTTTGTTGCAAACTGGGTATTGAAGAATCCTGTTGGGGGGGGGGGGCAATTATTACAGTGAACTATTGCATGCAAACATAACAATTTGAACAGAATGTGTCAAGTGATCGTGGAGTACAAAACACTTGTACTTTCAAGTCAACTGCTATGTTGCAGTGATGAAGTCATGAGGATGTCTCAAACAAGTGTGGAGTAAGGTATCACCCAATAAAGGTAACATTTCTTTGATTTAGTTTTTTTTTAAACAAACACTTAGACATTTTGAGGACTTTGGGTTGAATTCATCCACCTTTTTGGGCTCATCTTAAACATCAGTTAGATTTTTGAAAAGAAAAGCAGTGAAAGTTAATCTTTTATAGCTTCTCTTTTTTTTTTCCCCCCCCCCCCCCCCCCACCTTGGAATGAATAGGCTTAGAATTTTTGGCTATTGTTCACCAAAGTGGGAAGTCCCAATCAGCATGTTTTAGACAGTGACTTGGACAACAAGTAGCAATACGTTCTATTACTTCTGTTAGTTTCAATGAGCTTTGTTAAAGTTCAGCTCCTAAATTTCAAGAGGATGCTAAATACAATGTCCATAATGGTGTCACTTCATCTTTAAGAGGGAGGTTGCTGTGTTACTTTTTTGATTACAGAGGATCACATTAACAGAATTGATTATGTGTCTTTTTTTTTCCCAGTTAGTGTCTCCTTGGAACTGTGCACAAAGACCAACTGGGAATATTGTAATATCTGACATTCTGCTGTGATCAAACTTACAATATGTTGGGTTTGGTTACTTTGACTCAAGATTTTGAGGCTTTAGAAAGTCAAAAATACAGTGGCAGCCTCAGTAATAAAGTCAGCCTTCTCATGAGGATAGAGAAGGAAAACAACTGAAGGCCATTGTAGGTATATCTGGTGTGACTTTTGACAGAATAAAGACAGCTTTCAAATGGTAATATTGAAGCTAAATATACTTTCTGTATGTTAGACAGTCTAATTTGAGGGGGAGGGAGGGAAACCTGTTAATTGTGACCATTTCACTTCCATTCAGAAGTGATTGGCATGTGTTTGATCCTTTTAAGGATATCAAGTAGATATTGACTGACTACTATACCTTGCTTTATCACCTTTTTTTTTAAAAAAAAAAATTATTTCAATATGTGAAGCAGCAATGAGAGTCCCAAATGGTCACTCTCTTTTTCAGGCTAACTCATCTAATTTAGCAACTGATATGCAGTTGCTGTATTTGGGATTTGAAATGCAAGGAATTTTGGTTGTTCTTCTCTTAGAAATCTGAAGTTAAACTCTTAAGGCTGCAATTGGTGACCTTTTTTTTCCCCTCCCAACAACATGGGTAGTTTTTCTCTTTTTTTTTTTGAATAAATGCTGATTATGCTTTATTTAATTCTTTCAATGAGTGCACCTAACTGGTCAGTCATGGTGACCTTGCATCCATGTGTTCTCAGGCTTGAGAGCTGTTGTAATAGAATGCACTGTTGTCCTTTAACCTGCATTTGATTTTTGAGGTATGTAATCAAGATTAGGAACTAGTTGTTGTCTTTTTTTTCTGCTTCAGTTTAATTTTTTTTCTCTCTACTCCAAGGCAGTAGGTTGTAAACCCTGACCTCGGGGTTGGGGTTTGGCTTTTAGTTAACTGTGACGTGGAATAGAATTAAATCTTCCAGATCTAGATTAACTCCATAATAAAACAAAAATTATGGAGTCAGAACAAAGAATGACTGACTATGTATCTTAATATCCTTCAGTTTTCATGTTCTTGCATCACTTGTTGAGTCCCTGTTTAGTTATGGATTTATAAACCTAGTAATTTGCATCTTGTATGTGGTTTCCCTTCACATTCTGGTCACAACCAGCCTGTGGCTTTCCTTCTCTAGAACACTTGGATGAAATTTCCCTCTTTTTGGGCTGGTGAATATCTAACATTGTGTGTCTCTCCTACACTTTTCAGTTAAGGAGTGGACACCTGATCTGCATTCAATTCTGACAATGTGGTGGAGGGTTGAAGTCACTGAAAAGAATAGTGAGCAGGTGTCCCTTACTGCAAAACCAACAAGTGTAACTTGCCTTTAAATTCCAGTAGTCCACTTAAAAGGCATCTCATGAAAATAACTTGCACTGCACGAAAAGTGGCATTGTCCAAATTGCATAAATTAGTGACTGACAATATTTGTCTTCACTTTTTTGAATATATAAGAAAGGAGACTTTTAAAATTTGTAGTCAAATAAAGACCACTTGCTGCCTCTTCTTCCTAAACAGAAGTTCCAAATGGTGTTGTTACCACAGTGGATTGAATATAGGTGGGGCTGCTTAAAATTCCACAATCTGTAGTATTCAGAGCAACATGCACGTCATTCTAATTGTCTTGCCTGACTGACTCTGTACTTGCATCTAAATTATCATGAGTTGTTAGTTCTTCCTTCCATTGTGTAGTTTGGGAGAAATACTGTGCTCTTGTACAACAGCAAATGGTGGTAGTGTGGTGTTTTGTTTTTGGTTTTTTTTTTGTTTAGGCCAGTGCTGGTATTTTTCCTAGAACGAGAAATGTACAAAAGAGTTTAAGTGTCAAGAAAGTGAAACTGCTTGCTTTCTGTTCAGATTTTTCTTGTACTGTTTCAAATGACTAGACTTTCAGTTTTAAATTGCCTGAACACTTGAGCCTGCTTTGCTGGCATGATTCTTGATAGCTAACTTTAACTGTATTTGTGCTTTGGCAGCATTTTTAAACTGAAATTCTGAGGACAATGCCTGCCTGTAGTCTTTCCATTTGGTGAAAAAATGAGTGCTGTTGCCACCATATTAAGTGAAATTTTCTGGCTTATTGATTCATCATTAAATGTTTTAAACAGCAACAATTGGAATTAGCTATTTCTAACTTTAACTCCCTTTTTTCATTTCCACAGATAAAGGGACAACTTGTAGCACAGCTGTTTACAACTTGATACACTCATACTTCACTGGGATAGTGCACTGGAAATCCAGCCCTGCTATTCCCAGACTCCTCTCGAGATGATAACATTATCATTATCATTAGTGCACAGCATTCCCCAAGTCACTAGTCAAACCTATTTAACAGCAAACAAGGACTGAGTTGCTATAGTGACAAAAAATACACTTTTTTTTTAATTACAAAACTTAAACTAACTACAGAATCAACAATGTCTTGCTAGACATTTAACTCTACTAATTAAAATTCTAAACCCCTACCTTCTCCCCCACCCAAAATGTACATACACAAAAAGAATGGTTCCCATGAAGGGAGGAGCAAACTAGGGAAACAGTTCAGTAGTCAGTCCTTCCAATCAGATGGAGTTCCTTCCTTTTTTTTCCCCAAACTTCTTCTTCAGTTCTTTCACATCTCCACAAGAGATACAGAGCAATGGTCCACAAATTATAAATGGCAATGCTTACTGCAACTGGAGGGAACAAATAGGTTAGGTTTTCTTTTTCAGGCTTGGAGTATTCTTTTACCAAAGAAAATACAACATCATCTGCCTTTTCACCCCTGTCCAAAGGCTTCTGCTAGTGTCATTTGCAACAACAAGCTGTTTAACCATGCAGGAGCCAATCAAGTGTCAGGCTGATGTCCATTAGCATCCACAACTGGTCAATGTGACAAAACAGTCAAGCTGTCATCAGGCAAATCTCGCTCTCTCTCGTGTACATATGCTGATACTGACCCATCAACAAACAGCTTCCTTTTCCTCCTTCACCCCAAATAATAACTGTTTGCAAAGAAATGATGTAAAGTTACATGTAATGAATTTCAGTCACTACTTTTTAATTTCTTGTTTAAGAAAAAAAAACAACAGGTTTTTTCCTGTAACAGTCCTCTCTTTTTTTTTTCAGCACACAATTAAATAGATATGGTTGAGGCCTTGTGAGACTGTGGCTAGATTTGAGTTTCAGGAGTGGGCATTGGTCTTCATGTTCAAAGACCTTACATTTCCCTCTCCCTTAAAATTTTAGGCCCGCACCACCTTAAACCACCCAGGCTTTCAGTCGGGTTGAATGCAGAACAGGAGACCACTCCTCTTCAATTTACCTTTAAAAGTTACGATCACGAAATATAATAACTTCACTTGAATATTGAATGAATTCAACTTAAAACTAAGTGTTTGAATAATTGAGTTTCAGACTAAAGCACAGTTGCCAGTGCTGTTGTGCTCACTTCACTTGATTGTAAGTTAATGACCTTAGTCAGAACTTATTAACAGACCAAAACATGGACAAAAGATGTTTCAAGGCCAACACTTGCTGGGCAGATTGGATTAAAATCAATGTCTCTATGCAAGAACAAAACCTGTTTGGGTCACAGCCGTCATTTTTTCACTTGACCTGAATGTACTTCACATTAAAGCAGTAATGTGAACTAAACTGGAGTATGAGACAATATCTGCTCCACTTATATTAAAGCCAAGCCCAAATCAGAAGCCTTTTTTCTTTGCAGCCTAATGTTTGATTTGACTTCTCCTACATTCCTTCATGCAACTGTTTTAATTGAGAATATCATCCATAAAATGGTCAATAAATGGCTGTTTGTCTAACTGGAAGATTAGTTTCAGTTGGAAATGGTATGTTCACTTTTCCTGTTTTATAAGTCCCCATTCACAGTTGCATGTTGTGAATGAACAAAATTCCATCCTTGAGGCTAAACCTTCATCTTTATTCTTCTTATTATGAGGCTTGTAGCTGTAACTAAACGTTGAACTGTCAAAGGATCACAAATTGCACCAACTGTCTCCCCTTAACAAATGTTGTGAATCACATACTTTTACGTTGTTCATTTCCTCTTGGCACTGATCAAAGCATTTGTCATAATAGCATAAAAATGCTTGCCTGAAGCAAGTTCTGTTCCAACTTGATTGCAAGGCAGACTGGATGTCAATTAGCCATTGGTTTTTTTTTAAAATGGATTCTTTCAGCGCTTTTTGGAGTAGAAGGGATTTTTTAAAAAAAATCTTTATCTATACTAATGAAAGCTTGTGCTTTTGCAGCAAAATCAATTTTCTTTTAAAAGTCCCACTTTTCACGCCACCTTCCTAACACCTCACCATTAACTTTCAAGTTACCCAAGCTATTGTGAACGATGTTTATTTAAGTGGCTGTATCCTTTTTCACTTAAAGACTCAGCAGGTATTGTCTTTAAGTTTGACTGCACTCCAGAAAACAACTTTTTGATCAGTTTTGCAAACAGTTGGAAGAAAAGTGGTTACTTATCCTCTTTATTTGGCAATAAGCATGAAAGTAGCTATCTGATAAATGTATGACTTTGTTTTAATAAAGTCAAACAGTTTACTTGAATTGGTCCTGGATCCTCATTCTGTAGGGATTGACAGACCTCATTTAACTTATGAGGTCATCTTTATTTTAAATCTCGTACTTCTTTTTTGTGCTGCTAGGAAATGTTGGCAGTTGTTTGGTGCCTGGCACAATATGTACGATTAGCAGGTATTTGCCATTTATAACTAGAAAAAAACACTCAAATTCTGAGAAAGGAAATGCTAAATTTAGAATTGATAACAACATCAACATGCCTTCAAGCATCAATTACTAATTAAACTTACTACAGTAACTTGAGTTTGCATTTAATGGCGAAGGGAATATTCTGATTCATAGCCCCTGTTGAAACAGTAGATTCTCATTCCTGCAGGTAGTAAATTGCTCTTTAAGTATTTTGTCTCCATCAAATGAGAGAATCTGTGACTTGGCACTGATTCACTCAGTTTCTTCCTTGCTCCTTCCTCTCTTGTTCCATCCTCGCATCTCCATTAACAGAAAGCTACTCCTTTTCACTTTATGAAGGTTCCACCATATTCCTGTCTCCTTTGAATTGTTTGTTTGAGCTGGTTTTTTTCTTTTGGAGCACAAATTGTTTTCTCTCCTCAATGTTCAGAGACTACACAATACTACATAATTAATGATTGGTTGGTTAGTCAGTTTCCATACAAAGCTGTGGATCAGCACAGGAATTTCCACAAATTGCATATGTGGATGAGAGCATCGATCGAATACAACATGTTTGTTCCAAATAAAGTAGAGAACTCCATCTGAGTGGTGAGATGGCAAAGTATTGGCATTGAGAAGGTCTCTGGCATCCTTGTACATGAATTACTAGAATATGCAGAGTCACTGATCAATTTGGGAAAGTCTTGTGTTCCAAAGTGGTTTGGGACACAAGTGAGAGAGGTCTTTTAAAGATATATGTATGATGTATTGATGCCTCGCCTGGAATAATTTTCATGCAGATTTAGTCTCTATACCTAAGGACATCACAATCGCACTTTTTTTTTTTAAAAAGAAAATCATTTTAATGTCCTCTTGAATGCCTCTTTCTTTTATCAAATGACCTGGTAGTGTATTCCAAACATGTGCATACTTGCTCCTTCTGCACAAGGCTTTATGCTGTTGCCCTGTGTGTACCACTTTGACTGTATTAACCACACACACTCCTCCTACACTGAACATTTAATAATTGTGTAAATATAACTTGATGGCTTTGTTTTTACATACCCTTCAGAACAGGATCCTTGCTGTATTATATACTGTCTCCACGCTCTTTGTTCTAGAGTATTCCCACTCACCACCTCAGCACTGTTTTCCTGCCCAAAGTTGACAACATCCTTTTTAAGTTCCACACTCTGTTCCTTCATTTAGCAAATTTTTTGAGCCTCTCAAATTTTGACATTATTCCCTGAACAACACGATCTAGGAACTCCATACCAACCCAAGGCAACTCCAAATTTCCACCCTGAAAAAAAAAATCTAACCGCTTACTATAGTTTGTTCTATCCTCTTAACAGATTTTAGCATGCAGATTGCTACTGTTCTCTTTATTCCATGACCTAAACTCATCCTTTTTCCTCAAGTTTGTGTAGCACTGTCTTGAATACTTGTTTTTATATACATGGAGTTTGTGTTGGGACTAGTTTACATTGTGAAAACTGAGCAGCATGGGCAAGTCGGGCTGAATGGCCTGTTCCATGCTATAGACCTGACTCTTTCTACCACATTGATCTTCATGCTCGTCAACCTTTTTTTCAAACTCCTCCAGCAAACTGGTTTCACATGACTTTGCTTTTAACAAATCTGTGCTGACTCTTAATTCCACCCCATAATTGTTTTTGTTTCTAGAAGCTGCTACACCACTTTTTTTTTTTTTTTGCTTTTTTTTTAATAAAAGCAATTATGTTTTTTTTAAACACTGCCTCTTGTGACTTTTTAAGGTGATTTGTACTTTGTAGTGAAACTTGATTAGATATTCCATATTTGCCATGAAGAATAAAACATTGAAATGTCGAAGTCTTGATAGCTGTGGTAAATGCTAAGAGAATTTTATCCCCCCCACAACTCCCCTGCCACTGGGAAGTCTAGAGATGGGTCAACTCCTGGATCTGAAGTCTTTTTCTCAATTTAGGACTGATGGAAAATACTTTCCACTCTCAAAGGACAATGAATCTCTCTAGCATTCTGTGTCACAATAATTTTAAAATGTCAAATGTACTGCTTCGGTTTTTTTTTGAGATCTAATGTTCCACTGAACTTTAGGCTGCTCAACTCTTTGAAACGAAGGAGGCACTGTATCCAAAGTTGATCCCATTCAGACCTAAGGCCAATCTCCTATTTTAAGTGCTGGGCTTGCAATGTTTCTTATCCAGGTTCACTAATTATTCCCACTGTATGGCTTGGCTTAGATCAGCTAAATCTAACCAGAGTGCCCAGAACCTTTTTTTTCTTATCTGTTTTACAAGATGCATTGAGGTGCATCTTGCATGTTATTTGCAGAGGCAATAAACACATGCTTTGATCTCTTGGGAGATTTTAAAAAGGATACAGTGGTTCAATAATAGGTCATTTTTGCTGCTTGGTAAGCTTCAAATATTACATCTTGACTGTCCAATTAAGACATCAGATTTTGAAAAAATTGCTTGTTATTTCTTGTAGAATGCCAAATTTGGGTGGTGGAAATAAATGTGGTGTCTGCCAGAAGACGGTTTACTTTGCTGAGGAGGTGCAGTGTGATGGGAGATACTTTCACAAGTCCTGTTTTCGATGCAGTAAGTAACCTGTAAAAAATTTTCTTTTTTGTTTTTGTACCTTGATACTAACCTTTTTCAAGTGTTAGATTCTTGCATTATTATTGACAATTCTTGAACAATTTCCATTTAGTTCAGAGCAGGAATAGGCCACTTGACCACTCAAGCCTGCTGTGCCATTTAATGAGATCATAGTTGATCTGATTTGGACCAGGGAGTTTCTTCTGTAGAACAACAGAAGCTGTTGGAAAAGCTCAGCAGGTCTGGCAGCATCTGGAGAGAAATCAGTTGATGTTTCGGGTCTAGTGACCCTTCCTCAGCACAGCTCTGAGGAAGGGTCACTAGACCCG
>NC_063356.1:25042308-25087542 GCF_021869965.1 Rhincodon typus
AAGCTATAGGTGCCTTTAAGGTTTTGAGCAGTAATCGGTCACAAATGCTTGGTTTACTGTCTGCTATTAAAATACTGCAACAAAATTTCATTTTTTTGGATACAGTATTCTCTTAGAATGAACTTTTTTCAATGGACAAGTCTTGCTTGTAATAGTCTGTAGTGTCCCCATACACTACAATCAGTTTGTGAAAACACCACCTCTAGATTGTCACTGCTACTGGTATGAGCTCTTGCATTGCTTAATGCTTTCTTTCTCTCTCTTGCTCTCCTTCACTGTATCTTTGCCCCATTCTACCAGTTACTGATGAGCAATCAGTAATTTCTTTAAAGAACCATGTAGGCTGCGGAAACAGGAGTCCTTCCCTGGGTACTGAAAGGCATCTTTTGGACCCTCTGAAATCCAGCTCTGACTATACCACCCAGAAACAGTACCCTTAGGTGGTCCATTCCCAGCACTACCTTCATGAGGATATTATTTTTTTGGTTCTGACTCCTGTCACCAATTGACGTTTTCACAATCTGCCTGTTTGGTTACTTGAACCAGGGCTTCCTGACTCAGGTGGGGTATTGTTCCTGCATCACAAGTGCCCTTTTCTCAACCTCCCACGCCTGCCTGTTGGTCATGAGTTGCAGATATTGCAGCAATATTTTGCACTCCTATCTTCTCTAATATAAACCTCTCAATTGAAATTTAACCCTTTGTGTTTCAACTCTAGTACTCCCACAAGAGTACCACCTGCAGTTTGTATTCCTGTTTCTAATTATTTTAAGTTACTGACCATTGTTTTCGGCTGAGCAACCAAGGAAAAGGATTGACCGTAGGGCACGAAATAAGTTACTAGTAACATGGTTTTTTTTTTTTTAAAAAAAAAAGCAAATGAGTTAAACTCTTCCCCAAATTCTGTTTTTCTTAAGTATCTGTTGACCCTCTCCCACCCCTACACAACGTTGCCTCCTATTTGGGCTGTTTAAATGGAATGATGTAAACTGAAATGTAGCTGGCCAAAGTAATCTGGTTAAGGCAAAAAGCAAACCTTTGACATCAGAGAGAGGTTCATCTAGCAACCTGATCTGCTGCTCCCGGGGTGTGGTGGTGTGGTGGTGTGGTTTTTTTCCCTCTTCCACATTGATGAGACCAAGCAAAGACTCTGAGACCATTTTTGTATAGCATCTGTGCTCTGTACACAACAAACAACAACACCTTCTGGCCCCCAAGGTGACATGTCCATCCTGGGCCTACTCCAGTGTCACCACAACACCACCACCTGCAAACTGGAGGAGCAGCACCTCCTATTCCACCTCCAGAACCTACAGCCCAATGGCCTAAATGTGGATTTTAACAGTTTTAAATCTCCCCATCCCAGGACCAACCCGCCCCGTCATCCCAGCCTCCTTGGCATGAAACCGCCTGCTCATCCTCTCGCTCACTCCCTTTTTTTTTCCCCCCAGTCCCAGTCCTCGCTCCCCATTTCTAAAGAAGGGCTCTGACCTGAAAAGTCAGCTTTCCTGTTCCTCCAGCTCTGTACTTTTAAGTCTTAGTGTAATATCTGTTAGTACATTCTTTACAGTACTTTTTTTACGAAACTAAAGAATCCACACTCCAACTGCAGCAACAATGGTGCTGACTTGTGGTTACTGTGTACTATGTGTGCTTACCATGTGGTTACTTTTATGGCACCCAAGTACAATACTGGCTGACAGAAATGGTAGGTACATTTTAGAACCTGAAGATTATGGTAACTTTGTTTCACAAACACAACTTGTGATCCTAAAGTTTCACTCTCCAATTGGAGACTCTTGCCTATAAGTGTTGAGCTGGATGAGAAATAATTCAGCTGTACTGATGCAAGGACAACTCAAACCCACTGTTTTGTATTTTAGGGGTGGAATTTTACTCCTTAAACACAAATGTCCGAGTTGTAAAGTCATGACTAAAGACGTGGATTAAATATTGAAACGAGAAGACGAGGTTTACTAACAAACAGGTTTTTCCAATTGGTGCCTTCAGTTTTGAAACTTGTAAGTTTTTTTTTTTTTGCCAACTTGCTGTCGAAGACTAATGGGTTTTTAAGAGCAAATCCAGCCTCTAAATGCCATCTATGGCTCGAAGTAAACCAAGATATTGAAATGCTGTGGTGAGCACAAGCTGGCTGATCTGAATAATCTAGACTTTTTTAACCAGCTTCCAAAAACATCCTTTTGGATAAAATGTGCTAGCTAAGCATGGATTTATATACTACCTATCCTTCAGTGATATTTTCCTCACCTTTTTTTAATTTTTGGAGCATTGTCTGTTGTTTTGAGCACTGGCTGACTGACAAATGCAGTTTTGCATAGCAGATCAGAATAATATTCTATCTGATAGCATGATCTTTTTTATTAATCTCCATTGAAACCACTGACTAGAACATCAGAAAGCTGCATTTTTGGAAATTTTTTTTTTAACAGCTTTGGTATTTAAAATCTGCACCTAACCAGAAAGTGGGGTTTCAAACATGAATCAGTAGCATAGAGTTCAGATATAAAGGTGCCTGTTTAGTTCTGTCTTGTTTACCATTTCCTGCCAACATATTCCTATTATTTAGCTGTATAATTGGTGCATTTTCTTTTTAGTTGGAGTTGTCTTAATTTAAACTTTCACCAAGTTAAATTAACTGTTTTGCTTAGTTCTTGGTGAAATGCCTGCAGTCTTAATCATTGTTTAAGCAATAGAATATCTTCCAACTAATAAGTAAGAGGAAGGTTTTCAATCTCAAAATAGCACTTTAATGGTGCATCTGGCTTTGGTCATGTAAATGTTTGTTAACTTTTAAAACAAGCTTTCCAAATTTCTACTGCCCTGGCAGAGACTTGTGGTTTACAGATAAAACAAATTTGTACTTCAATCTCTGAACCACAGTGATTTCATTAGAAAAATGTAACCACCTTTTTAATCATGGAGGTTTACTTCTGTGTATGTACACCTGAAAAATAATCCGTACTTTCTTTATTTTGGTGCACACTTTTTTTAAAGTTACTGGCCCCTGTGTGAGCAAGTAGGGTGTGAAAGACAACATCACTGTTAATATTAATAGAATAGAACATAAGAACTAGGAGCAGGAGTAGGCCATCTGGCCCCTCGAGCCTGCCCCACAATTTAATAAGATCATGGCTGATCTTTTTTGAGACTCAGCTCCACTTACCCGCCCACTCACCATAACCCTTAATTCCTTTACTGTTCAAAAATTTATCTAGCCTTGCCTTAAAAACATTCAGCGAGGTAGCTTCAACTGCTTCACTGGACAGTGAATTCCACAGATTCACAACCCTTTGGGTGAAGAAGTTCCTCCTGACCTCAGTCCTACATCTGCTTCCCTTTATTTTGAGGCATTGCCCTCTAGTCCTAGTTTCACCTGCCAGCGGAAACAACCTCCCTGCCTCCACTTTATCTATTCCCTTCATAATCTTATCTTTCTAAGATCTCCCCTCATTTTTCTGAATTCCAATGAGTATAATCCCAGTCTACTCAGTCTGTCCTCGTAATCCAACCCTCTCAACTCTGGAATCAACTGAGTGAATCTCCTCTGCACTCCCTCCAGTGCTAGTATATCTCTTCTCAAGTAAGGAGACCAAAACTGCACACAGTACTCCAGGTGTGGCCTCACCAGGACCCTGTACAGCTGCAGCATAGCCTCCCTGTTTTTAAACTCCATCCCTCTAGCAATGGCAGACAAAGTTCCATTTGCCTTTTTAATTACCTGCTGCACCTGCAATCCTACTTTTAGCGATTTCATGCACAAGGACACCCAAGTCCCTCTGCACAGCAGCGTGCTGCAATTTTTTTACCATTTAAAACAGTCCATTTTCCTGTTATTCCTACCAAAATGGATGACCTCACACTTGCCAACATCGTACTCCATCTGCCAGACCTTTGCCCACTCACTTAGACTATCTATATTAGAATCGTGCACATCCCTCTGTCCCTCCCCAGCGTATAGTTAATGCTCGCTGACATGGCCGTGTGTTTTGTTGAGGCTGCACCTGCATAAATTTTTTTTTAAATCTTATGGCTCATTCTACTAGCCCCAACTACTTGAATAAGATGGCCTCAAAGATGCTCCTGTTGAAATTTTGTATTCTAGAAGCTTCTGTGCTTCTAGGCTTTAAGAATGCCCCCTGATTTTAGGCCTCAATAGTAAATACTTTTTTCTTTATTCGTTTATGGGACGAGGGTGCTGTTGGCTAGGCAGCATTTATTGCTCATCCCTAATTGCCCAGAGGGCAGCTAGGAGTTGACCACATTGCTGTGGGTCTGGAGTCACACTTTAGGCCAGACCAGGTAAGGATGGCAGTTTCCTTCCCTAAAGGACATTTAGTGAACCAGATGGGTTTTTCCAACAAAAATTCACAGTCATCGTTAGATTGTTAATTCCAGATATCTTAGTGAATTCAAATCCACCATCTGCCATGGTGGAGTTCAAACCTGAGTCCCTAGAACATTGTCTGGGTCTCTGGATTAACAGTCCACTGGTAATACCACTAGGCCATTGGCTCCCCTCAAATTAATAACTATAATAAATTAAACCTAAAGTGGTTTTTTAAATGCCTCGAAATCCCATATCATAGAATTTTCTCTATGTAATAAAAACTGATGAGTGAAGCCTCTTTTTTGAGGTGGGAACCATGTGTTAGTGAAAAATCTACTTCATTTGTAGACTGGTGCTATGAAAGAAAATGGCAGATTATTTAATTCTGGAATTCTGCCATTCTGAAAGATTAGTGGCCTAACATACCATAATGCCATGTGCACAAACTTGTTTTTGGCAAACTTGTTTTTGGATTCTTCAGTGGTTAGGCATTTGACCCTTCTCCCTACTTTGTCGGCTGTGTTCCATGTACCAAATGCTAAAAGATTCCATCTCTTCACAGTTCTTTTGGTTTGTTTGCAGTGGCTTGTAAGAAGAACCTTGACAGCACTACACTAACTGTGCATGCAGATGAAATCTATTGCAAAGCCTGCTATGGAAAAAAGTATGGACCCAAAGGATATGGTTATGGCCAGGGTGCAGGGACTCTGAGCATGGACACTGGAGCAAGTGTGGGAATAAAGCCTGCGCAGTAAGTGAAGTCACATCAAGTTGATCAGCTGATGCAGTCCATATTTGTCATTCTTTCTTTGCCATAGGCAAGATATAATCAAGCCCCAGATGAAATTATTCAGACACTGTATGTATCTGTTTTTTTTCTCTTCTCTTTTCTTCCCCCAACATTGTGCTAACAGAAAAGATATAGTGACACCATATGGTAATGCTAAAACCTATGGCCATGATTTAGATAGTGTCCAGCAGCCCTATCTAGCCTTGGCAAACTAATTTGGGATTAGTTGTATCAATTAACAACTGATGAGGTGATCATGGCCATGGCATTCTGCTAATTTTAATTGCTTATGCATTAACTGTTCTCTTTGTTTTTCCTTAAATTTAAATTTTTTTTTTTTTTTTTGTTTGTTTTGCCATGCAAAAAGCCATGGGTAGCATGGTAGCTCAATGGCTAGCATAGCTACCTCAGGGCCAGAGACCTAGTTTCAATCCCAGCCTCGGGTGTAGTTTACACCTTCTCCCGGTGTCTGCAAGGATTTCCTCTGGATACAAAGATGTGCAGGTTAGGTGGATTAGCCATGGGGAAATGCAGAATTACAGGGGTGGGTCTGGGTGGGATCTTGTTTAGCAGGTCAGTGTGAACTCGATGGGCCAAATGGCCTGCTCCCTAGAGATTCCAATACTACGCCTTCCCAGCAGGGTCTGGCAACCCAGAATTGGGATTATTTCTGGCTCAGCAAACCCACTAGGAAAAAATAGCTAGGATTACAGTTTGGGTTGGAAGTGACTGAAAATGGGAGTGGTAGGCTTGCAGCTGCCAATTTTTTTGCAAAGAGTTTGAACTGTCAGATATAAAGGCCAACTGTTTTTGATTTTTGTGTGTGGTGTTTTTTTTTTTTTTCTTAAGCTTTGACCAAACCAAATTGGCCTTTTATCACTTTGGCACACTTGCTATGCCAAATGACGTCACTCTACCTACTCCTAGTATGAGTAGACATTATAGACTTCTTTATTTCTAGAAAATTTCCTCTATATTGTCTCACTTAAAAGCATTTGTAAGCACTTGAAGCAAATGGTGAATTGACCGTGATAATGCTAGATTGTGAAATCAGGCATGCAATATTAATCCTCTTCATGATGACCCTTTGGCTGATGTCAGTGAAATGGCAAGTATTCACTTCCTTTTAATACTGCAGACAAACAAGATTTAAAGGATAAGAGACTTAAGTAGACAGTTCTGATGCATTGATCTACATTTTGTTTTAATCAGATTCATTTGCTACTATTGAACCATTCCAGAGCACAACTGGTATTTCTGAATGGTTTGGATTCTGTCTTGGGACAAGTGTCCCCATCCCCCAAGAAAGTACTCTTGCTCTCAAGAGCTCTAGCAGGCTTTGATGTTTTTTTTTCCTAAAAGAAATTCCATAAGTTGTGTTTTGAACACCCTCCACCCTCAAATTGGATTTTGAGGGTGGCTGCACTTTAACATTTGCAATTATGTTTCTGAACCATGATTGCACAAAGTCACGCCCATTCCATTTTTCTCCTTACCCAGAGCATTGTTGAGCTTTGCTTGCAACTTTTAAAGTAAGACGTTTTTTGAGTTGCAGATATTAAAGATATGCACTGAGGTTTTATTCTTATTTCTGGGGTAAATAAGGAACAACTGGAAAACAACTGTTTTAAACCTCGTGCTGCTCTCTTGTGTGTAGAGCTTGTACCCATAGAGTGCACTGCTGTACTTGTGACCTGACTAAAGCATAGGTAATTAGCCCCCTTGAGCTTAGCCAAATACCATGGCTGATATGTGAGCTCTCGCTCTCGCGTGCGTGCTCTCTCTCTCTCCTTCCCTACCCCTGCTTTTTTTAATATTCCTGGTAGCCTCTGACTCTCTTACTATAGAGAATATATCAAATGCTGCCTTAATTGTTTTCATGATGCAGCCTCCCTGATCTGGGTCATGAAGACTCATGGGTCTTTGAAAGAGAAATACAGTACTCCTGCCCTCCATCTTAAATAGGAGGTACCTTTAATCTATCTTGAGAGAGCCATACTTTCATCCCTGAATTGCCAATATAAATTTGTGCTAAGGCCAAAATTCTAGTGCTCCAGATGTGGTCTTGTCAACACCATTGTCTAGTTCCTACTTCTAAACAAGTTGCACAAATACAACCAGAATGTTACAAATGAATTTGCCCAGCCACCCCTCTATTAGGGTAGTGTGGTAGCTCAGCTCAGCAGTTAGCACTGCTGCCTCCGTACCAGGGGCCCAGGTTCAGCTCCACCCTCGGGCAACACTCTGTGTGGAGTTTACACATTCTTACCCATGCAGACATGGGGTTCTGGGTGCCCCAACTTCCTTCCACAGTGCAAAGATGTGCAGACTAGGTGGATTGGCAGTGCTAAATTACCCATAGTGTTCAGGGATGTGTAGATTAGCTGCATTATCCCTGTAACCCTGCATTACCCATGGCTAGGGTAGGAGGATGGGATGGTGTGGGCTTGGTGGGCCAAGTGGCCTGTTGGCATGCTTCAGGGATTCTATGGAACTCCAGTCTGTCCAATACCAAAGCAGTCAAATCACTTACAAACACAAGCTGGTACTAATGCAAAACAGTCCCAACCTTATTTGGAAACCAGTTACAATAGTCTTTCCTACAAAACAATACTGTCTAATCCTATTCATCCCCTTCAGCTTGCAGTACTTCAGGAATGTTGGTCACTGCAAGAGATTTTTGTCTGAAACTGAAGTCTTGTGCCACAGTTTTTTGTTTTTTTTTTAAATAGTTAATGACACCCTCTCTTTATTCTCCTAACATGCTGTGATCCAAAATACCTGGGATCCCTCTTTCGGTTCTACAATGTGTTTCTCCCCTAAAATAATATGCTGTTTTTTCTGTTTGATCTGCCAAGTGGAAAACACTTCCATTCTCCATCAGTACATATTTAATCTGCCAAACTTCTCATTTGCTTTATCCTTCTATAATCCACTGTGGACTCTAGTCTTCAAATTGCTTTCCCACTTATCTCTTGTCATCAGCAAATCCAGCGTCAATATAAATGGCTGGAAGCCAATGTCATGAAACCTGACGCGGTTGCTTCTGGACCTATTTAAGCTGTTAGTAAGCTACACATCCTGAATGGCCACTTTTTTTTTTAACATGAGTATGGGTTGGCAACAGCCCATGGTATCACTAAAGATGTTTCCTGTTTCTCCCCCTCTCTTTCCTTCCCACCGCACAGCCCACAAATGTTGTCAAATGACACCCTCCACATCTCTTGCGTTTCAATTTTAAATGCGTGACTTGCGTGCAAGGGATGTAGGATTCTCTTCTCTTATTTGCATGGAGTAGTCCTGAGATGGGCAGATAACTGCTGTATTTTTTTTAAGCAGCTAGTTTCTTGCAAATTAGATTGTTCAGCATGATCACTCCTGATCTTTGAATGAAATGCTGTTGTTTTGCCTTCCTCTCCAAGAAGCTTGGCATGCTGTAGGCACATTGCAGGAGTATCATGCCTGTTTCTTTTCATTGGAATAATAAAACCGGATGATCCTGATTATATTTTTTAAAAGGTTGAATTGCCCTAATAGGGATTAGGTGGTGGTGTTTGTTGATTACTGTACACACTAGATAGCTATCTGTAGGATGATATTGATAGTTTAACTGAGCAGGCAGAAGAGTGGCAAAATGACTTTTTTTTTTTTTTGGCAAACACAGCAAGGAATGCAAAATAAATGGGAGGGTTTTGAGAGGAGAAGGGATGGGAGTGAGAGACCTCAGTGCACAGCCATTGATCCCTGAAGGTGGCAGGACCAGTGGATCAAGTGGTAAACAAAACACATTGCATTAAAAATCTATCCTATGAGGTAGTCACAACAAAGACACTTGGCTAGATATATGAATAGGAAAGGTTTGGACGGATATGGGCCAGCAGCAGGCAGGTGGGATTAGTTTAGTTTGGGATTGTTTTGGCATAGACTAATTGGGTTGAAGGTGCTGTGACTGTGTCTCGTGCTGGAACTATAGAAGACACTGTTTCAGCCACAGCTGAGATTTGTGGGCATCTGGTTGTCATATAACCAGAAGGATATTGCTCTAGAGAGTAATGATGTGATTTTAGTATATTGCCAGGCCTTAAATTGCAGCAAAAAAACAAGATTGGATAAGCGAGGGTTCTTTCCTTTTTTTACAAGTTGTGCTGACTTGAGCAAGGTGGGAAAAGTTAATGATACATTTGGATGAAGCAGCAGGGAAGACTTTTTTTCTTTCCCATGTTAGTGGAGAGGTCTCACTAGGACGTCACTTTTTTTTTAATGCATTAAGTTTTGAGGGACCATGAGAAATTATTTTTTTTTTTTTTTAAACACAATAGTTTCTGGAATTTGCTGTTCAGCTTAGTGATTGAAGGATGAAACCCTTGACTCCTTCAAAAGGCATCTGGACTTTTTTAAACTACTGATCACATGCTGAAAAAGGAGTAGATTATGAGTAGCTAGTTTTGTCAGACAAGATTGACTGACTGACTGAATAGATTTTTCTTTTTGTTTTGAACCAAAATGGGGAAGTGAAGGGGAGTTTTCCATGTCTCTGTTTGGGTTTCATGATAGTGGATGCAGTGAATTTATAACAACGTTCCTTGGTTCATGTTGAGAAGCTTCTTTCTAGCTTTATCAGATTCTGCAACTACAAAACTTTGGTACACGTACAACTTCTTCTGTGCTGTCTTGAGCTCGAGCACATCAGTCAAAACATGCACACGAATCCTAAGTTAAGTAGATTAGGCTACCAGTAGCTGGGCAATTCTTGGTCTAGCCCTGTGACCTTCTGATCTATCAATGGGTCAATGAATGTTTACTTTGTTTTAATTGTTTTTTTCTGGTCTACTGTAACTTGTCAATTTCATTTGGCCTTCACAGAGCTACACCTCATTACCCCACCAGTAATGTCAATGAATCCAAGTTTGCTCAGAAGTTTGGCAGTTCAGAAAAGTGCCCCAGATGTGGACAGTCAGTTTATGCTGCTGAGAAAATTATTGGAGCTGGCAAGGTAATAGCATTCTCTTGGAAATAATGTTTTAATATACCTTACAGGCTTTACAGTTGTGGCTACAAGACTAAGATTAACTCATTAATATACAGTACCATTTTTGTGATTTTAAACAAGATGACATGGGAGGGGCATTTTGTAGTCCCCCTTTTTTTTAAAAAAAACACCATTTGGCCTCAAATTGAAGATAGATGTGTTAATGATGTTAACTGGTGAAACAATGTAATTGACGACATGCTGTCCTTTCTTCCCACAAGGCACAGACTTTGACTGAAAGCGGGGGGGGGGGGGGGGGGGTGAAGGTCCCATGCTGCCCTCAATTTGTTCTATCTTCTTATCTTTCAGATAGGCTGGATATTTAATTAACTAACTAAAACTACAACTGGAAGAAATCTTAAATCCGATCAGAACCTAGTCAGCATTACTCCAAGGCTTAATCTTAAATTTTAAATGTTCCCTTACCAGTAAAGGGCTTTTCTTTCAAATTTTTCTATGGTTTAAAATGTAGCAGAAACAACTCAATTGATTTGACTACTATGTTTTTAAGTGTCTCCAAGATCTGACACCAGTGCCAGTCTACTACAATATTAAGACTTTTATTCTGGCAATCACTCCTGGACAATGGTTATAGTATTTGGTAACAAAGCTTAGAGTAATTAGGACTAACTCTAACAAATTCAATCAAACCTACTTCGGTTATGCCAACATTCATGAAAATTCAGACTTCTGGTTTACAAACACTTTAGATCACAATTTCATTAACTTGTTTTTTTTTGTCTTAGCCATTTTTCCTAGAGGGGTCCTCTTGCCCTTGGATCTTTAATGCCAGTTTGTCAAAGCTTGCCAATTTATTAACTAAGCAAAGTGTATGCATCCAATCCAGCTCTAAAATTCTAACTAATTAGCACCAGCATGGAAATGCTGCACATTGTATCTTGGCAAAATAGACACAAATTTCCATTGTTTATAAGACTATCTCCATTTGAAAACCTTTTTAATTAACTTTTTATTGCTTTTGTTTTATATATCTTGGCATTCTTTTGAGGCTCCATACTTAGTTGTTTGGAGGGTTTTTGTTTTGGTAGATGTTTGACTGGATGCCCATAGCTTCAAGGCTTCCTACATGTTCCTGTGTTTGGGTGGTGGGTTTTTTTTTCTCTTGTAAACACCTTTTTAGAATTGTTTAGTGGTTTTTTTTTTAAAAGCACTAACTGTCATATTAAAACCTCATTAACAAGGCTAATACAATTCCTAGTCACAACATTCATGATTTTGAGATTATTTAATTATTCTTTGTTTTCTTTTGTTTTTTGCCTACTGGTAGGCTTGGCACAAACTCTGCTTCCGCTGTGCAAAATGTGGTAAGGGTCTGGAGTCTACAACTTTGGCTGACAAGGATGGCGAGATTTATTGCAAAGGTTTGAATATTTGTTTTGATTGCTACCTACAACTACAAAATTGCATCTCCTTTGGAATAAAATTGGTAGTCAAACACTTTTTTTTGGTTAAAGAAATCACAGAATTAAAATGTATAATTTCAACAACTGAAATTGGCCATTTTCAGTTTGTAAGATACTTTCACTGCCATAAACAAATCAAGATTTTGATATTGAGAGATAGTAGGAACTGTCAATGCTGGAGAATCTGAGATAACAAGGTGTAGAGCTGGATGAACACAACAGGCCAAGCAGCATCAGAGGAGCAGGAAAGCTGATGTTTCAGGTCTGGACCCTTCAGAAAAATTCTTAATCAGCTTGGCCTGCTGTGTCCATCTAGCTCTATACCTTGTTATCTAAGATTTTGATATTCCTGCCTGCTGAATGCTGACATGTCCTGCAGTAACATCCTCAAATAGGAGTTGATATTTTTGCCCTGTTACATTCAAGGTAAAGATGCTTTGAATAAGGATTCCCATATTGTGTAATGTAAAGTACACACCATCTGCAGTAATAGGTCACTTTTTCTTAATATGCAGTTCACAATTACTGGAACATTCTGACCACTTACAAGTTGTTCAGTAACTACCAATTTTGTCTGTCTTTAACTTTTTTTTTCAGTTTTGAGGTGTTTTTAACACCTGGAAGGACTTGATGTTTGTTTTTTAATTCCTTTTTGTTCACATTTAAGGATGGTGTTTTTTATCAGGGTGACACCATCTAAGTTAAACAGTGTCTATTTTATATTGACTGAACTCTCATCAGTCCTGAGCAAGTGCAGATGATGGGCATTTACCTCTTCTCTTACTGAAGTCTTGGAATCTCAAAGCAGAATGCAAATCTGAAAGTTTTTAAGACTGTCAGTCTACATTGTTTAAGCATGCAGGTGTGGCAGGCAGCGAATGCGAATGGTATGTTAGCCTTTTTAAGGTGAAAGGATTTGAGCACAAGAGCATGGATGTCTTGCTGAATTTATACGGAGCCTTGTTAAAATCATACCCTGGAGTATGGGGTGTAGTTTTGGCCTTTTTTTTTTAAGGAAAGATGTTCTGGTTATGGAGCTAGTGTAACAAATGTTTGCCAAACAGATTCCTGGGATGGCAGGACTGATGTAAAAGGAGAGACTAGATAAACTTTTAGGATTATATTCATGCCTTAGAATAAAGGGGAATCCTGTAGAAACCATAAAACTCTTGACAGGATTAGACAGGGAAATGTAGGAAGGATCCTTTCTGACCAACCCACCCACTTTCTAGTATGCCACAGTTGAGGAATGGGGGTAAGCCATATGGGACTAAAATGTGGAGATACATCACCCAGTGGTGAGACTGTGGTTTTTAAAAACCACAATTACAGAAAGCAAATGAGGCCAAAACGCTTCATCTTTTCAAGGATGAGATGGATATAGTTATTTGGGGCTAAAGAGATCAAAGGCATGCAGCAAAAGTGGGAATAAGGTATTGAGTTGGACACTTGCCTATGATCTTAACAAACAGTGGGGCAGGCTTAAGGCAGTAAATGGCATATTCCTCCATTTTGTTTGTTTGGTGTGTGGGTTTTTTAATTTTTGGGGTTCAAGTACCTGAAAGTGATAGAAATCACTTTTTTTTTTTTTTTTTTTTTTTTGTCTTGTAAATTTTTCTTTTAATCCCACCATCCAAAGTCAAGTGTGACTTTAAGCACCTTGAGCAAACACAAGGTTCCAAACATGAATGGTCACTTGGTTCATGAATGAAGTGGGGGGCGGAAAATGTTGGATGGGTAAATCAGGTTGGCAGGCTGGGCACATGCCATAGTCACTCAGCATAGAAATAGACCCTTCAGTCCAACTAGTTGCCAAACCAAAGTAGTCCACTTACCTGCGTTTGGCCCGTATCCCTGCAAACCTTTTTCTATTCACATTACTGTCTAAATGTTGTGACTGTACCTGCAGCCACAATTTTTCCCCTGGCAGGTCATTCCACACATGAACCACTTTTTAAAACAACTTGCCTTTTTTTGTTTTTTAAAAACATCTTCACTCATTCCATTTTTTTTTTTTTTTTTAAAAATATGCCCCATAGTCTTGAAATCCCCCACCCTTGGGAAAAGGGACCTACCATTCACTCTCCCTGTACCCCTCATGATTCTTATTCTTCTAGAAGGTCACTCCTAAACCTCCTACGTTTCAGTTGGGGGAGGGGTTCCAGCCTCTCCTTAACTTAAAACCTCCATTCTCAGCAGTATCCAAATAAGTCTGTCTTTTCTGAACCCAATCTAGGTCAATCGCCTTCCTTTTTTTAATAGGTGACCAGAACTATACACAGTACTCCCAGAGAGGCTTCACCAATGTTCTGCACAATTCCCAACTCCATACTCAAAGGCCTGAGCGATGAAGGCGAGCGTGCTAAATGCCTTAACCACTTTCAAAGAATTCTGTACCTGAACCCCTCGGTCTCTCTTCTGTAACACTACCCAGGGACCTAATATTAACAAATTTAGGGCTTGTACAATTTAATACCTGTCTTATTTTCTTCACACGGCCTCCTAATTGGGCAAATCTGTTGCCATTTTGAGAAAAATGCTAATTCCCCTCTATCTAATTTGACTGGAACCTTTTGTTATTTTGCCACTTAGGTTGAATATTTTCTTGGTCTAGAAGTTTGTGTAGTTGTTGTATCTAACTTTAAATTGTTAGAGAATTGTCTATGAAGCTGTTTAATTTGTACAACTTTAATTTTTCTCTTCCATAGCTTGTTACAGCAAAAGCTTTGGACCCAAGGGATTTGGCTTTGGCCAAGGAGCTGGAGCACTTGCCAATACCCAGTAAAGTATGGTGAAAAGTCTGAACCTGAAGCAAACTACACTTGATATCTATCTGTGAACTGTAGCTACAACATGTCTGTTTACATTTTGATGTTCCATTAATAATAGATCAAGTTAACCACTGTTTATAAACTGCACATTTTCCTAGAATTTCTACATGGCTTGCCACAAACTGCTTAATGTCCACTTTTAACATCAGAATAGTTGTCCTAAATCCAATGACTAGTGTTTTAAGAACAAAGTGAAAATGAATGAAGGCTGATCTAACACTTAGCCCAGAAATTTAATTTTAGTGCATTGAATTCAGTGGTGAAGATTAGGTACACAGACATTGGATTTACAGAATTTTGACTTATAATTTTTGTCTTCCTGTACTTTGGTTTCTTTTGCTCAGCACTTTCACTAAATCAAACATAGTCAAAAGATTTTAATTAAAACTGTCTTTTACTGCATGTTGTTGTCTTTTTGTTTTTTTTTTGTAGGCCTAAAAATTGTCATTTTTATTGCTGTAGTATGGGTAAATCCTCTAGAACACAGCTCCTTTTTTTTTCTTAATCAACTAAAGTTCAATCTGACTTTTAATAATTGGTGGCTTGTGAGGGTGAGGAAGTTTCTTCAAAAAGGAGGAGGTTTACATAGCTGAGTGGAATTATAATGACTGAAATTGACATTAGAAACCCCTTCTGAGAAATGGGATTAAAGGTTGAGGATTTGTCTGGTGGGTTATGAACTAAGTCCAAAAAAATTTCTGGATATTTCAGCTACAAGACCTGTCAGGAATTTGGCAGTATCTTCCTTGCCTAATTGTCCCCTCTTATCCATACTTCCAGTCACCCTCGTACACAGTGGGATGAGCATCTTTATTGAAACTGAAAAGTTGGAAAGGTTTCTACTTTTTGAAGTTGCAGTGGATGACTGTCAACCTCCTGGTTTGAGCAGGGCAATAGGCTGTAGAATGAATATCGGCTACTTGGATGAGGCTGTGATGTTCCTGGAGAGGGAAATGTGAGGGCAGCTATGAAGTGTTGCCTTGAGTAGTGCTGTGTAGGCAATGTCCGAATGGGGTAAGCTCCTAAACACTACATGTGTTTTTTTTTTTAAAAACCCTACAATCTACTTAGCAGTATTAGTCTCTGTCACTACTTGGAGGAAATGCATAAAATTAACAGTTGAGTGCTGAGTTTACTTTAAATTTAGCTACACAATATTGAACAAGTGGATTTTGTAGAACTAGTGACTAAGTAAATTTTGTCCCTCTGTTTTCAGCTGGTAGTTTAAAGTTCAAAGCTCATACTAGAATGAGTGAACAAGTGAGTAGCTGCAAGTGTTTTTCTTTCAGATGAATCCTCCCACTTTTTAAATTGCATTCATTCAAATAAATTACTTAATTTTTCAAGGCAATTGGTATAAAATCTAGCCCCAAATAAATAAGATCAGATTTATTCACAGAATACAGCTAATAAAATTTTTGTAGATTTCCTGTAGCATTAATAGAAATGGCTAGACTGTATATCTTTGTGCCTGCAAGAAACAAATTTTGATCATAGTTCTGTTATATTTCAATTGGTTGTTTAAATGTTTTTTTTCCAGGCATAGAAGCAGTGGCTTTTAAGCCTCCTGAAGTTCTGAGCCTCTTGGGACCTCTCTTGTAGCAAGCAAAATCTTTTTTGGTTTATTTACATGTCTTTGATTTTAGTGCATGTCCTTTTTTGTTTTAGTGCTTAAACACAAAGGACCAAAACTTCAAAGTTTTTGATGTCAAGCTAAATTCTCAGAAGGAAAGACTGTTTTAATATTGGAATCTGTCCAGAAAGGAGTTGAGTAAAACTTAAATGAGAATGTTAGCTCAATAGATTACCATTAACTAGGTAGAAGCATTTTAAACACTTAAAAATTGTATTAAGAAGTACATATAGATTAAATTATTTGTCCATTTGCTGTACTATGGTGGGTTTTAATGGAAAAAATTGTAAACAAGTGAAGGCCCTCAGCAGTAAACTTTATGTAAACATTCACAAATTCAATCTGTAGAATCCTAACTTCGTTTTTAGCCTTGCAAGTTTTTTTAGGATTCACTGCTGTGCACCTGAATATGCACACAATCATGAAGAGGAGCACTTGATTACAGCTGAGCTATTCAATGTGGGATCATGTCCTTGTCTAGCCTTCTGTACTCTTAGGAACTTTAATACTTCAATCATGAAAATTTATCTGCATTTCCTACTGATATATCAATTGATTTGTAGTAGTTAATCTTGGGTGATAATCTGGCAATCCTGCATGGTATCAGTTGAATTAACTAAAAATGGATAGGTGGCATCCTGCCAGTTTTTAGGCTGTGCCCAAATTGAGTTTCTGTCCAGTTACTTAAATGCATTGTTTTCACTAGTGCAAAGGGTTTTTGTAATCTATAGTTCCAGTGTCAATTAGCCTTCCGAAAGATGTTTTAGGCAGGAATTGTTCCTTTTAACATACTGGCTTCCTAGTTATATACCATATTGCTATGTGCTTGTGTAACAAATTCTAAGTGACTTGCAGTCTGTGATAATCCTAAACTGTTAACGACTTTCACTGTCTTTTACCATCTTCTCCAAATTAAGTATTAAATAAATCAAATGCTACTTTTACCTTGTGATTTTTTTTGTAATACAAAATCAAGAAAAAGTTTGGTTTCTGTATCTCACTTGTGTTGATGTCATGAAAGGATGGACAACCAGGTCAGACTTGATTGAACTACTACCATCTTGCTACAACATTGGTCCAGTACCTTGGCTGTTCTGGGTACTAGCTTACCAATAGCAGTCTACAGACCACTCCCATTGGCAGGACAAACAGCCTATGATTGTTCTGAACGACAATATTTCATTGATCGCTGGCATGTCTAACACATCAGTGTTCCTTCTTTCATTTGCTGCCATGTATCTTCTGCTCTCTCTTGTGCACTGTCAATAACTAGAGCTTTCTCTACCAATGGGTCTCCACTCCACTCCAGCTCCTGCCTACTCTAGTGTCTAATGCAGGCTGGTTGTAAGTGATTGATTTGTGTTTGTTTGTTTGGTGTGTGTTTTTTTTTTGTGCTTTTTAACCTCCCCTCACTTAATCCCCCTCAGTATGTAGAGTTTGGTAATGAATGAGGTGTTGATGTCAAATAAACTGTGCATTCTCATGCCCCAGATCTCCATTCTGATTTGGGATCCTGACAAACTTCAATTCTCCAGGATCATGGAAGGAGAGTGGATGATGTAATTTGGGAAGCAAAAGCTAGAAAGTTGTGGTGTGGTGTTTGGTTGTTTGTTTTTTTTTTTTCCTTTTGTTTTTTTTTTTTAAAAAACCAGTGCAGTCCTGCAGCACCACCTCCACCCACCAAGTTGTCCTTAACCTAGCTACATGGCTCTTGCTGTTTGCTGGTATAAGTACAATGGCTACCATTAATTTGATTCTTGAAGTTGAGAATTAGTATTGCTAGAATCTGGAAAGAAATGCATCACTAGTTGTCATGTATGGTGAAGCTTAATAGACTGGCCACTTTGCGCTGAGTACTGAGATTCCATTAGTTGCAATGCATCTACATAGTGGGCTGTTTGTTCAACTGGTAGGTGATCTAATACTGCCAGTTCTGTCACTATCCAAGATTTATTTTCCAGCCTCTGAAAGTAGTTAAACATGTGCTACACCAGTTTAGCTTTAACCTAGAAGTACAACTGTGGCTTAGCAAATACAGAACTGTTTTTCTGTGCTTCAGAACACTGCTGTTTTTATGCAAAGCAAAAATAAAACTGACTATAAACACACTTCCACTTTCTTTTGGCATCAATTATAGACATCCTCTTAAGCTAGTTCCTGCTGCTGCACAAAAGGAATCCCCAAGTTATTACCATAAATGACTGTATCCTTGTACTTTTTTTAAGCCCTGTTTCCTCCCTCCTATATTGCATCCCTTTTTTTATATTTTATAAAATCTTTTGAACTGTGCTACATTTAGTAAAGGCAAGTTATTGAAACTCTTGTAGTTCAAGATTTTATCGCTCTTTAGTCAACACTTACAGAACAGAAATAAGATGACATCAAATCTAAGACTGCCTTTATAAGAAGGCTTGTGTGTATAACGTTGACAGCAATAGTGGCCAAAGCACATGCTTAAGTTTCCCAAACTGACTTCCTGTGCAGCTCCTTGCTGAGTTTCATAACAACAGGAAATTGGTAACCAATAGGCTTCTGTTAAGATCATCATCATCATCAGGAACTCCTGTAATGAAACATCATCCAAATATGACTGACTGACTGACTATGATGTGTGTAACACCAATGGCAACAATTTTGTGGAACAATATCTTTATCTTTATACCTGTCTGAAGTAACAATTTCAAACAGCATGAGATTTAAAAAAAATAATTAACACTAAGGTATGAAAATGAGATAGCTGCAGTCTTCCTTTAATTAGTAATAAATGTAACTATATAATACAATGAAATTTTAGAAATACTTTATCCACTAGCTGCTCCTCATGTTTTAACATGCACTTGAAGATTTTCATATTTTTATTTGCCTCAGTTGTCAACTAAAGGGGTGCTTCCTGTGAAGAAACTGCAGATGTTTCCAGTTTCACAGTATTAATAGTTTTAAAATGTAACAGCCATGGATTAAAGGTAACAGAAACTCTTACTTTATATTTTCCTGTTAAAATGTAATATGAATTGATGTCCTGGCTTCAACTTAGTTAGCTCTTAAATTGAAATATTTAGTATACTGTCTTCCTTTTTATTAGTTGAGTCACACTGCTCATTTACCAAACCACCTGGTCCCTGGGCTAAGAGTCTTGTCCATGATAAGAGGCTGAATTAAATTTTAATTTGAAGGATGACCTAACTGAAATACATAAGATTGTGAAGGGACTTGACAGGGTGGGGAATTTTA
This sequence comes from Rhincodon typus, assembly GCF_021869965.1. Taxonomy (NCBI): domain Eukaryota; kingdom Metazoa; phylum Chordata; class Chondrichthyes; order Orectolobiformes; family Rhincodontidae; genus Rhincodon; species Rhincodon typus. Next base: position 25,061,595 of record NC_063356.1, read on the forward strand.
TATTGTAAGGCATGGTTTTGGGATGTGTGATTGATCATTTAGTACTGAGGAGATATTTCTTAAAGGGTTGTGAATCTTTGGAATTCTCAACCAAAAAGTTTGAAGGTCAGTAATAATTGAATATTTTAAGTTTGTTTGTTTTTTGTGTTTTGGTCTCCCAGGGAATCCATGGGGAGCTGAAGTCCAAGATTAGCTACCCTCGTGCTGAATGGTGGAGTAGGCTCAGGGCTGTATGGTCTCTCTGCTCCTTTTTTTTTTTTTAGTCTGCTATTAACGGACTCCCTCCCTCTCATACTTCAGAATGCTGTACAACTATGACCTTTACGGCTACAAAAGAGACCCTTCGGTTCACTTTGTCCAGGCCAATCAGATATCCTAAATTAATCTAGTCCCATTTGCCAGTATTTGGTCCAGATCCCTTTTAAGCCCTTCTTATTCATATACCCATCCAGCTACCCTTCAAATGTTGTGATTGTAACAGCTACCACTGCCTCTTTAGGCAGCTCTTTCCATACACTCACCACCCTGTGTGGAAGAAGTTGCCCCTTAGGACCCTTTTTAAATCTTTCCCCTCTCTCCTTCAAACCTGTAGCCTGAAGTTTTGGACTCCCCTACCCTGGGGAAAAGACCACGGCTATTCACCCTGTCTATGCCCCTTGTGAGTCTATAAACTAAAGTCACCCCTTTGGCCTCTGTTGCTTCAGGGGAAAATAGCCCCAAGCGCTTCAGCCTCTCCCTCTAGCTCAAATTCTCCAACCCTGGCAACATCTTTTTTTAAATCTTTTCTGCACACTTTTCACAATGTCTTATAGCAGAGAGACTAGAATTAAATGCAGTATTCCAAAAGTGGTCTAATCAATGTCCTGTACAGCCACAACATGACCTCCCAACTCCTAATACTTGAGGCACTGACCAATGATGGCAAATATACCCAACGCCCTGCCTACCTGCAACTCCTCCACTTGCAAGGAGCTATGGACCTGCATCCCCAGATCTTTGTTTGGCAAAAGTGTGCAAATGCACACGCCCTCTCTGTTGTTATTTAACCTTCCAACTGCTGGGGCAAGCGTGTGTGTGTGCACAATGTAACTGCCACTGCTGTTATGATGGCTTCTCAGACCTCTGATTGATTACTATTTTAGGGAAAGGGCATCACTTTGCAGGTGAGTGAGAGAGTGGCAACATGTGGAGAGAGAACAGAACTTGTGGAAATTGAAGAGACTGTGGTTTTTTTTTTCCACACTCCTGCTGCTCCTCCAATCACAGTCCATTTCTTTCCCCCATATTTTCTGCCAGTAGGATCACTGCTGCAAATCATGGGTGCTCTCAGGTGGCTTCCTTGTAGTTTTGAGCGTGACTGAGAAAATAAGCAGTGGCTGTACAGAACACGACTGCTCCAAACCCAAGGAAGTGGAAGAAACAATGTTGCAACCTGAATAGTACCTTTCAAAATGATCAAAATATTCACAAGTAATACTAGTAGCTTTGACCCCAACTCACCATTCATCAACAAATCACATCCCTTATCTCTTCTCTTTTTGACTCTCACATTACCCTCATGAACACCCAGGAAACCTGACACGTTTCAATTCAAATGTATGATTTGAATCATATTTCATGCACATAAAAATTTAAACTTCATCCTCGTGGTCTCTCAGCGCCTCACCCATATATCTTTACCTGTCTCAAGTGCCCTTATGAGGTCCTACCATGTGGATGATGGGAGGCTGCTTACAGTTAGTGGAGAAGACGGGAGGTAGATGAGGGCAAATTCAAACACCATTATGTGTACCATCTTGGCCTAGCTGCTGACAGACAAAGTTTAGATCAGCAGACAGTAAGCACTGCAGATGCTAAAAGCTAGACTCAATAAATGTGGAGCTGGAAAAGCACAGCAAGTCTGATAGTATCCAAGGAACAGGGAAGTCCATGTTTCAGACTGAAACCCTTCATCCTGGCAAAAGATTTAGACCAGAGTGTTTTTAATTAATACACTGATACCAAGGGGAACAGTGTGTACAGAAATGCACTGGATAGACATGATTTTACCAGGTTGGTGGGGGAAAAGGGCCTAACATGAAGTAAGGGGTGGAGTTATCTTTCCACCATCATGGCATTTTACTGACAGCAGAGAAGATGGAGAACAATCCTTTGCACAGAGGATAATAGAGGTGTTCAAATAACAAAATAAAGGCTTCTTTCTAACACTGGCATTACTTCATCAGTGGGACAATAATCAGTGGCCTTCCAGAACACAACTGTTAGAAAGCCGAGGAGCTTTAAGTGGAAGAAGAATCAATGGAGTAGAGAGGAGAGCTGCAACCTGGATAGCCCCTTTCTGTACCCTATGCTTCCCCCACCACATTAGGCTCAGTGACCTTCCCAATTGGTTCCTCTATGATCACGGAGTGGCACACTTCCCATCCTGGCAGCAGCGACCAAGCCCATGTTTAACATCTCAAGCCTCCAGCTTCACAATCACCAACCAATCACTTTGCCTGACTAGTCCCAATAACTCCAAGTTCCCAAACACCAAGATGTGAAAAGTGGCATCCACCAGTACGTCCTCTTGGCTGTGTGCAGTACCAGCATTGGCCACTACTCCCAGTGTCGCTATTGAAGCTGAAAAGCTGCTGGTTTTCCAATTGATCAGCAGCTGTTGGGGGGAAGCTCCTGTTTTTAAAAGGAGCAGGAGCTTCAACAGCTATTAGTTAGTTCTTAGATGGGGTTGGGGTTGGGGCAGTGGTCCATCAAATACTTGCATTACAGTTTCCCCAGGTTTTCCAGCTCCTCAATTTTCCAGTGGTTTTGCGGGATGAGCTAACACTGATAGATGCTCCAATATCCAAGGAGGCAGCCTCGAGCGGCAAAAGCTACCACCATAGTGCTGATTATGCCACTCTGATCAGTGGGACCTGGCTGCCTGGCTCTTGCAGAGTAAAAGAAAACAATGCTAACATTGGATGTATAGTACTAATGTTAACTAGAGTGCAAAGAAAAGAGGACATTGGTGTTCCAATCTGCTATCATCTCTTCAGCCTTGTGATCCTCATTTAATAGTATGTTTCCACATACTCTTTCGAATCCTATTTTCACACAATTGAACTACTTTTTTGCATTCTCAGTAAACAATAACAATTGCAGCTAGTTGCTTTCTTGCACAAGATGGGGACCTTAGATTTATTCATATCCACAGCTGGTGTCTTTGTCTACTCTGGTGCTTTGCGAGGAACTGGTGGTGGTGGATGATTGGTTGGTATGCTTAAGCTGGCTGATGATGGTGAGTGGATGACTTCTAGAGTCTAGCAGTTTCTAGTAACTGAATTCAGGTGGTGGTTGGCTGAAAGATGGAGGACTTGCAGCAAACTGATGGAAGAGGAATTTTATGGTCCTTATGACATTGAATAATGATTATTAGAATCAGCTACAACGCATTTAATGTCTTATCTTTTAGCGAATGAAACTAATCCTATTACATGTGTTGGAATATAATGAACAGCAGTCTTTTACGTGACCAAACTGGCAACTTGTTTTCTGGCGTGTCGACATTTGACGATTGTTGGTGGATTGTTGCCAGTAATAACTAGATAGCTTCTGGCAAGTAGATTTATAGGTTGGTTAGCTTTCTTGATCTGTGTAGCTTAGGTAATGGGCTGAATCAACATGGGAATATGCTTTCCTCATAACTGAAACAACACTGGGTGGAAATGAAGTACAGTTCCCAGCCCTCTCCCACCACTTCTGGAATTTTCCACTGCAAATGATAGGGATTTACAATACATCCATCCATACATGGGCAGGCATGTTGCAGCACTATGCAAATCATAGGAATATTTTCCATGATTCATGTCATTGCAATGCTGGTGCCAGTAATGCTGATTTTTCCCTGAGCTCTAGTGATATGGGAGTGGAATAGGGTAAGATATTTAGACTTTTTAAGGGTGTATCCAATTGATTTTTGGCCAAATTTATTGTCAATGCTAAGGCAAATTTTTAACAAAAAATTTTCGACTGTGCTCAGTCCCAAGACTGCCTATTCTGAGACAGGCAAAGGTGGTTTATTGCAGTAAGTCTCTGTCAGGATCTAGGTAGGATTCTAGTAAAGGCTGAGAGCCAACTAAAACATGCAAAGTTCTCTGATCCTGGAAAGTTGACTGGGATCATGTGTTCATCATTGGGAAAAGTGAAGTACCCAGTAAGACTAAGATGTGCCACATTCATAAGTGCCATAAATTGAAAATGCTTGGGCTTATTATGGGCAGTATTTTGCTTGTTGCAGACCTTGAAAAGAAACCTACCTCCATACATTCTATAAATTCTAAAGATTCAATTTCTCTGTTTCTGAGTTCAATTTCTATAAGGTGCCATTTGTAGAGGATCTGTGGCACCCAGAAAAAGCCGTCAGAACAACCAATCATTCCAAAAAGGCAGCAAACTGCAAAGTGATAAACTTAAGTATTTTATAGAGAGTGAAATAAAAATGGGAACATATGCTTGGGATTAAGATAGATGCAAACAAACTTTAAAACAAAAATAAATTGTAAATTATATTTTTAAAAAGCCATGCAAGTTTTATCAAGGAGTGAAGGGATTATACTCCATAATTAAAATTATTTCACAAGACCAGAGAAGTTGTTCAGAAAATAATTTTGGCTTATTGCAGAGTTACAAACTTAATAATACCCCATTAAACAAAATTTTACTTTGAATAGTTACTACAATGCGAATTGTGCATATAATGTGAAATTACCGATTTGTATTGATTGAATTTGTGCAGACTACAATATTGCAACATCTGGAGGTAAAGGTATTACTGATAGCAGCATCCAGATTTCCATGTTTAATTGTGCGTGTTCCAACAGTGCTGGAAGTTGGTGTCATTTTGCAGTTGTGGTGGTGAACACTAATAATTTTGCTATCATTATAACTACAAATTCTGGGCTATTATTTCTGTAAATTCAAACTTCACGTCAGAGAATTGAGCACATAATCTAAACTGATTTATCAGTGCAGTATAGAAGGAGTACTGTACTGTGAGAAGTGCTACATCTCAAATAAGTTGTTAAGTAGAGATTCTACCTTGTCTGTGAGGTTGACCCAAAAGATTCCATGGCTATTAGTGGATAATATCAGGTAAGTTCTAATGAATATATGAAAGATTCATTGTAGTTAGAACTTTATTACAATAAAAAATGAAAAACTCCAAAATACCTCCCTAAAAATTCCTGTATGATTACTTTTCAAAATAACCTTCCTCTGTAAAAACTAAAGCAGAGCTCACATAGGAATAACTTATTTAACGGCAGGTTATTGCAATTCTCAAAACTGTCCTAATATCCAATGTCATGGCTGATCTCTACCTCATCTTCATTTACCTGTACTGAAGCATATTCCATTGTACCATTCCCTGACTAAAAAAAAATCTTAGTCTTGAAAATTAAAATCCAGATTTCCATTATTCTTTGTGTGTAAAATGCTTCTTATTTTTTCTTCCAAAAGACCAAGCTTTAATTTTAAAATTCCCCTGAACTCCGCCCTGATGCTCAAGTTTATACAATCTGTCCTCAACTCAAACCGGATGCTGGTAAGATTCTGCTGATCTTGCATTGCATGCCAAACAAGTCCATTATTTTCTTCCTGAGGTAGGTTTTCAAAAATCTGAACATAGTATTTCAGACGGAGTCTGAGTAATGCTCTGTATAACTGTCCTGCCTTTTACAGTACAGCCATCTTGAAATGAAGGTGAACGTTCTGTTAGGCTTTCTGATTAATTAGGTTTCTGAAATTTGTTTGCCTGGACACTCCAAATCCCTTTGCTGCCAAAGTACCTGATTTCCTGCTATTACTAAAATATTAGAACTTGTTGCTCTTGGATCTAACGTTGTTCATTCAGCAAGGAAAATTAGCTGCACACACGAGATTTCTTCAAAACTCCACAATATGTGCACACATGTGCATAGCAGTAGCTATGACATGCCTCATACATTAGCAGTTTGAAAACCACAATTGAGGATGAGAGAGATTGTATTGTTTAATGTGGATCACTCATACCAGAATTTTTCATGTATCAAGGGTATAGATAAGTATTAAGTGACGTCATTCACTCAAAGGTCACAGATGAAATAAAGATGCTGGTAACTTAAATCTTATAAATAAATTACTTACCAGATGAATTTGCAAATGATGAAAGGCATTCACAGCAAATAGGGGAACATGACTCATACCTTGAAATGAGTGAATGACTGTCACTAAAATTTGGTGCTACTTTCAAAATGATGAGATAAAGACAAATAAAGACTGAATTCAAATCTGGATAACCCCAGAAATAAGTAGCAACAGAGCAATACTTCACACATTAATGTTGACTTGTGTTGGCAAAAATAAATTTGCTTGATGTTCATATTTTATAAACAAGGTGTCCACAGGTCCTAATGACCAGTTCAGTCATTATAATTGAACTCTAGTACATAAAGCACTATATGCCTCTCTTGTTTGTAACTACCAGATATTTTGCCAAGTAAGATGTCAAATTCTGCGGTTTTGAATAGCAAAATAAAAGTCACTGACATTACAAGTAAATCTGGCATTACTTCAGGACTGGGGTCAAGCCAGATTTCCAGTATTTCCAGATTTTGAATTTGCGGGATTAGGTTGTGGGCAATTTGGTTGGATTCAAAGATCATTTGGAGCACACAATACAGCAACGCAGAAACTGAAAATCAACAACTACTTCAGAACGATAATACATGAATGCAGTGTCCAAGTGACCACTGAACCCATCTGTAAGTTATAGTTTTAAAATTGATATATGGAGGATTATAAGAATGTGCAGTTTTCAGGTGTTTGTGTAGCTAAATTGGAGGAACTCTGCCTGCACATAGTTCAGTGCATACTCTCATTAAATGTCTAAATCTTGCATTAATTAAGAAGAGCTACAAATCCTTCTCATTGAAGGAATCAAAGTACAATGTATATTTGTGAAGCTTTTGGACAGATTGACAATTCAATTTAAAAATAAGGGACCACTGAGCAGCTTCACTTAACACATAATCAGAATTTATTGGTAGAATCATAGAATCCCTACAGTGTGGAAACAGGCCATTCAGCCCAACAAGTCCACACTGCCCCTCTGAAGAGCATCCCACCCAGACCCATCCCCATCCCCATCCCCATCCCCCTACCCTTTCCTTGGAACCCTGCATTTCCCATGTCTAATCTACCTAATTTACACACCCCTTGAACACTATGGGCAATTTAGTATGGCCAATCCACCTACCCTGCACATCTTTGGACTGTCGGAGGAAACCAGAGCACCTGGAGGAAACCCACACAGACGCGGGGAGAATGTGCAAACTCCTCATAGACAGTCACCTGAGGGTGGAGTTGAACCTGGGTCCCTGGTGCTGTGAGGCAGCAGTGCTAACCACTAAACCACGAAGCCACTAAGCCACCATGCCACCCCTAAAGGGGCTAAGAATCAAACTAGCAATATTACTACCTCACTACAAACAGTAAAACAAAAATTGTGTTTCAGATATTTAATATTACTTAAATGCAGGCATGGGAAGGTGTGAACGTGGGGAGCATGACAGGCCCCATAAGTGTACCCTCCCACCACTGCTGGCATTTTCCCAATGAATTCCCACATACCACTTGGCAAATCCACTTGACTATCCAACAGCTTGAGGAAGTCTATCATTTAAAAATTATGAGCCCAACTGGGGTTTTCAGGTCACATGGAGACAGGCTCAATTCTGACTTTTAAAATGAGACACTACAATCTCATATTGAACTGCAATCAAAGGGTATGGAGTTTCTCGTAGCATTAAGTCATTCCAGTGTTTAACTGGAGAAAATTAAAGTCCATTCAAGTCTAAATGTCAGCGGTCTGATAGCACAGAAACGTAGAGAGTGAAGGAAGCAAGCATGATGGAGACCTAAAAGTGATTGTCTTCAGCAATGCATATGGAGATTGTCCCCTATCTACATGAAAGATATCTTCAAGAGGCAGAATGTAGATATAAAGAAGAGGAGATAGGAAGGAACAAGCTCCAAAATACTTGGGATTAACACAGGAATATCGTGTTATAAATTATTTTTCAGTAATACTGAGAGCAAGATGTATTTGAACAGGGGACAAAACTAGTTTGTAAGGACAACATGATGAACTCCCTTCAAAACAATGTGAAGTTGCTGATAAGAAACACACATACCTAAACATTAATTTTCTGTTGTTCTCACTATCACACAAGCATGTAAGCATGCAACACTATCTCTGATTATTAATACCACAATCAGATAAAGGAATACTAAACCCCAAGTCTTATTATCTTGCTGGATGTTGTAATTTATTAAGAAAAAATGACAAACATGACTCCTATCTAGCTCAAGTTTTCAACAGCAAATTTGAAATAACATTTCTTAAAAATTGAATGTCAATCATTATTATAATAGGTAGTCATTTCACAAACTTAAGATAATAATTAGGGTGATCTATCGGTAATTAAACTGACATATTTTACATAACAATTAATTATGCTCTCCAAAACTTAATTATAAATATTTTAACATAACTTGAACAATGGGGAATTTGTTAGATTTGTTTAAATTCACGACAGGTTCATTCCCCAGGGGAATCAAGAAATCCTTATGTTAATATTTCATGGATATTCTCATTTTCCTTTAAAAATCTTATTTTCATAATAAATAAAATGTGAACTTTTGGATTCCTTTTGGTTTTTCTTTTGATAACACAGCTGTCTTTTCTTTTGGTAATATAGCTAATTAATGATTTATTGCATTCATATAACCAATGAGTTGTACGCATCCTCATTGCAATAAATTGTTTCATTCAGACTGCTCAGTGTATCAAGCTCCTAAATCCTTTGTTTGGGAATTATTGACTGAAATGTTCCACCCAGCCCCTAACAATATTGGGTTGGTTAGCTCAGTTGGCCAAATGTCTGGTTTGCAATGTAGAGTGATGCCAAGAGAATGGGTTCTGAGTGTACTACCAGCTGAGGTGACTCTCCTTTTTGACTTCTTCCCCTCACTTGTAGTGTGGTGACCCTCAGGTTAAACCACCACCAGTTGTCTCTCTCTAATAAGAGAGCAGCCCTATGGTCTGGAAAGACAATGGTGACTTTATCCTATTTTATACTAGAAAATTACAATTTAGCTAAAAACTATTTAAAACTGAGGCTATCAGGAAAGAGGGTAAAATTCTTATGTTACCTCCTTTAGGTGGCAGCATTATGGATCCAATGAATCCAGTTATGTGTCTTTTGGCCTGGATCCCCCTAGCTGATGTTGAGAGGAGTGCATTAAAAGGTTCACCTGAAATTGATAGCTCAGCACACTGCACAAATTTTAGATTTTAAAAAGCAACATCTTCATTATTTTCCTACGGACAAAGTTGTCAGAAGAGCAGAGAACAGACCTTTTGTTGGATCACATGTTTCCTCCACTATAATATGGCAGTAAAACCCCAATGGATGATGATCCTAAGTGTATTTTCAGTTGTGATTTTTATTGGGGGGGGTGGCTTTGGATCGGATGTATGGCCAATTTCCTGCAGCAGGATCACAAACTCTTCAACATGACAAGGAATAATTTTGGCCAGAAGACAAAAAGATGTTGGAGATCACAATGGGTCAGGCAGCATCTTCACTTCACCCTCTGATGAAGCATTATCTCGACTTGAAACGTTAGCTTGCTTTCTCTCTACGGATGCTGCCTGACCCGCTGTGATCGCCAGCATTTTTTGTTTTCATAACAGATTCCAACATCTGCAGTAATTTGCTCCTACATTGTGAATAATTTTGGCCACGTGTCTTTGCTGTACTGATGTAAAACAACATTATATTTCTCTGCCCCCACTACAATTTTCTTTCTTTGATAATCCGTAGACTCTCAGCAGATATTACCTTTGCTGAATCTATACATGATAGCCAAGTATATTATGAGTCAAGCTCTATGGGAAAGCTTGCGAGTTTCTTCATCAGTACTCAGTTTCCATGAGGCAGACAGAGTCTGTGAATATGTTTGTTCCCATTGCTACAATTTCCCGGATCAGGAAATCAGAGGCTATCAGAGGCTGGAGCTTGAGAGCTGCCACTCTGCATCAAGCTTAGCTGACAAAGAGACACTCCCATTCTTACCACCTGTCATAGCCTTACTGGAAGGATTTGTAGGCTGTAAACCACCCTTTTGGCTACATTATGGATGTTCTGGATTCGAACTGAGAATTGCTGGGTTATAGGCAAGGGCCCACAGCACCACAAGATCTCCCCTGTGTGTCACTCTAATTAGGGGAAGCAATCTTAGGGGATTTAATGTAATTTGCTCTCTCACCTGGCATGGTAAGTGGCTAGTTTAATTCTATTTAATTATTTTCAGACAAATAAGAGGAACCATTAACTTTAGGATTGGGCCAAGAACTTTATAACACTTTAACAAAGAAATAACATTTCAATGCACTTTTAACACAGCATATGAAAAGTATGTGAAAGGAAAGTTAATTTAATTTATGAAGAAATCATTCTTCAAATTACATTAGTGATTTTCCTCCCTATCTTTAAATAGTAAGAGTATTTCAAATTCCTGTGGTTAAGGCATAGGTCAGAGATTCAAATGGCTGACTCCCAATCTCTCTCTCTTTCTCTCTCTGTTTCTCTCCAGCTGTATCTAGCTCGGACCATAACAGTAAGAAACTACTGATGAATCGTATGTGCAAATAAACTTAATTAGCAAATAGGTCAATTTCCTATCAGGTTTGATTTATCTTTTTAAAAATGTTGCAGCTTTTCCAATATGGAGATTATAGCTATTTTCAAAGAGCTGCATGTTTCCCATGATATTTCCTGAATATTGACTTTTTTTAATTTCAGAGCAAATGATTGCACAGATTATGCTTGAAAGCCTGTTTGAAATGGATCCTTGCCCAAGGACTTATAAACAGACACAACACAATACAGGAGACAAATTACAGAATAAATCACAATGACAGTAGCAGATGCCATTTGAGTTATAGCTGTACTAATGCAACCAATAGTTTAGAAAAAATGCAATAATAATTACACTCACAATTACTAAAAGATGGTGCAGGGAAAGAAAATGAAACCATCAGTACAAGATAATTATCTAATACCAACTGTAAGCATTTTGACGAGATTCCTCTCACTGCTGACTATGAAGTGATTAATAATTTAAAATTATAGCACACATAAATCATAGGGTTTGACTAAATATAATTGTGTGTGACCTTTATGCTTCAGATACTCAACTTGACAAAAGCAATATGAATAGAAGTGAAGACAAACCTTTCAACTCTCAATCTTTTCTAACCGCTATATTATTTCATCAATTCCATGTTCCAAATGCAACCGTAAAAAAGATATCTGTTCCTCTGGAAAGATATTCTGAGGTGGCTCACTGTGGAAAGCAGTGTGGTTTTGTTGCCATGGTGCTTTTCATGGTTTAGCGTTGCTATGTAGCTCATAATGAGAGATGGACTTACATAAAAGGACAAGACTGCAATTTACACCAAACCTCTAATGGGTGGCAATGGAAGAAAAGGATATGATAATCTGACAGCCCCAAAGATCATTACAAACAAGAGATGGGGGATGCTGAATTAGATAATCCCTGAAAACAGCCATGGGCATCACAATGCATGTTTAACTTGTTTCCATTAGTTGTAATGCAGGCAGCAAGCCAACTTAATGTTGTCTGCCTATTTGAATCATCTCTGCATCCAACCACCACTAACTGTGCCATTCATCGGCAGGAGGTGAGCACCAGTTAAATTGGTATATGAAAGAAAACTAACAAAAAATATACAAACAAACAAAAACTCCTACAAATACATAAGAAAGAAAAAGAACAGCGACAGTGAGCTCTGACCCCTTTGTGTATGAGACTGGGGACTTATTAATGGGAAACACAGAAATTGCAGGCCTTGATCAAGTATTTTGCATCCATCTTCATTGTAGAAGACATAAAAAGCATCTCAAGAATAGTACAAAAGCAGAAAGCAGAAGGGAGAGAGAAACTTAAAACAATAGTGATCACTAGAGAAGAAAGACTAGAAAATCTATTAGGACTCAAGGCTGACAAGTCCCCTGGACCCAGTGGCTGCTTTGAGGATCCTAAAGGAAGTGATTGCAGAAATAATTGTTTGCATCAGCTTTAATCTTTCAAAATTCACTAGATTATAGTAGCATGGAAATCCACAGATGTAATACGATTATTTGAAGGAGACAGACAGAAAACAGGGAGTTAGTTTAATAACTGTCATTAGGGAAATGCTAGAAAATGTTATTAAGGAGGTAGTAGCAGGACATTTAGAAAACCATAATGTAAATTGATCTTTTGTAAAGGAAATCTGTTTGACAAATTTGTTAAAGTTTGTTGAAGATGTGACAGGGTGGACAAAGGATGTGATCTATTTGGACTTCTGAAAAGATATGATATGGTGCCACATTAAAGAATACTAGAAGATAGTAGACATGATATTGGGGGTGATTAAAAAAACTGCAGATTCTGGAAACCAAGGTAGACAAACAGGAGAACACAGAAAGCCAGGCAGCATCTGGAGGAGTGGAGCAGTCAACTTTTCAGCTATTACCTTTCTTCAGGACAGGGGATGTTGTATTTGCATAGATAGAAAATTGCCTAACTAACAGAAAACACAGAATTGGTGTAAATGGGTCATTTTGAGATTGCGCAAACTAGAACTAGTGCAGCCCAACAAGGATCAGTGTTGAAGCCTCAAATATTAAATAATAAATCAAGGAGCTAAAGGTGGAAAGGAAATAAACAAAATAACTAACACTAAAGAAAAAGTACAAGGGAAACAAATGGAAGGCTGATCAGTCCTCCAGAGCTGATGAGTTACATTCTAGGAATTTAATGGAAGCAACAGAGATAATACATTGGCAGCAAACAGCCAAGAATCCTTAGGTTCTGGAAAACTCCAAGAGGATTGGAAAACTGTCAAAAGTGAGTGAGCCAAATATAAATGTAAATATAGGCCTTTTGAACTTTCCACCTGCCTTTAGGAAAATGTTAGAATCTTTTCTAAAGGATGTAATAGTTGAGCATTTAGAATTGCGTAATATCACCAAGCAGAGAGAGTATGATATCATGAAAGGAAAATCATTCTTACCAAAGTTGTTGAAATTATTTGAAGAGGTGACAAGCTGAATAGATAACTGGGAATCAGTAGATGCACTACATTTGGATTTCGAAAAGGTGTGCAATAAAGTACCACATTAAGACTACATTATAAGCTCAGAGCTCATGCTTTTAGAAAACTTTCAATATTAATATCTGATGTATATTAACATGGAGAGAGGATTGGGAAAAAATAATAGAAGACAGAGAGTCGGGATAAAAGGGATATTTTTAGGGTGGCAACCTATAACTAGTCGAGTGCCACAGGGATGAATTCTCAGACCACGGTAATTTGTGATATATATAAATAACATGGATAAGGCAAGTGAATGTACTATCACCAAGTTTGCAGCGGACATTAAATTAGGTTGGAAGGCAAGTAGTGAGAATGACGTAATGAGTATACAGACGATATAAACAGGTCAAGTGAAGAAAACATTTGTTGGGTGGAATATCATGTGGGACAATAAGAGGTTATGCTTTTTGGCATGAAGAATCAAGGCACTGAATATCATTTAAATGGAGAAAACTCGCAAAAAGTTGCAGCACAGAAAGATTTTAGGGCCTTTATGCATAAATTACAAAGAGTAAGTATATAAATTCATCATGTAACATGAAAGGCAAATGAAACGTTGGTGTTTATTTCAAAGGGAATTAAGTTTAAAAGTTGGATGACCTTGCTAAAACCAAACCATGGAACTCGTCAGACCAGAGCTGAAATACTGTGAACAGTTTTTGGTTCCCTATCTAAGGAAAGATATATGGCTATGGAGACATTTCGGAGAACTAATTAAATAACACCTTCATAAAGTTGGCATTGACATGAGCAAATGGCCAGCTTCAATGCAGCAGAATTTTATGTAATAGTTTGATCCAATCTAATTTTTTGAAGTCCAACTTTAAAAATAAAGTTTATGACTTACAAAGGTAAGAGGTTCTGAGGCATTTTTATCAGACATACAACATCATCTTGTTACAACCTTCTCTTTAACTGTGTCAGAGACATTCACAGAAGAGGTGTAGGGTTGTACTTTTACAGATTAACCTGTACAGCAGGACAACAGTCTTCTATAAAATCAATAAATGTCAATGCAATTGTTTTGATGGTAAAAGGAGATTCAGACCAGCTTCCAACAACAAAGTTGGACTGAAACTGATTTCTTGTGGCTTTTAATTATTGTTTATTTTATTATTAATTGTCGGCTCTGCAGACAAAGAGGGTCAGAAATCAATCATGGTGGTGGATCTGAACAATGGCTCAGCATCTAAGGTCATAGCCAAACTCCTTTGAACTCTGCTGGGAAACAGTCACTTCTTTTTCTCATTAAATAAGAGGGTGGTGCTAGGTCTGAGGAATCTAAGGATGTGAGAAACCTCATATTAAGTGGTGACCTTCAGACGACCATCATCACAAGCCTGAGATCTAGCACCACCTACAGGACTTTATCTGTACGGAGGGCGGTGATATTGTTTTAACTTGTATACTTCCAACAGAAATCACCCCTCTACTGCCACTGATACAGGGCCTCTCCCAGCATGAAATTCTAATATTAGTAGGTGAAATAAAACAGGATGAGCCTCCAACATGCCGACTATATAAAAAAAAACATATTTGGTACCAGTTGTTTCCCCAGACCTGTACTCCATCTGGTTACTGGGTTTTCTTCCTCCTCTTCTTCTTTCTGCTGCTTTTCCTGTTTAGCTTCCTGGGGAATGTTGATTTCACATTCTCCTACATCTGACAGTAGGAGAACTGTCCTACAGGCTAACATAACTGTTCCTCAACCTTCAATTACTGGCTCCTGCCCATCCTCCAGAGACTGGATGTATGATTGAAGGAGAGTAAGGATGGCAAGGAGGAAACCTGTGATGGGAAGTGCTAGACATGTGAGTCAGAGTCTATGGTTTGAGAAAAAATGCATCACAGATTGGCACACTTCCAGAAATAGGGGTAAATTTTTTCCACTTCCCTCCTTCCCCGCTCCCCACCCCCGCCACACACACACACACACCACTCCCTGGCTATCTTTGACTCCTTGTGGGCTAGTTTGGAGCCTTTGAAACCAGATTCACCCACTGTGCTTTGTCCTCGAACCCTGACCTTGACTACAAAGTCCCTTTGGAATTGTACAGTTTCAACGTTTTAGAAAGGAAGAGTGAAAATACAATAGATGCTCGGGAAGTCCATGGAGGTTGAAAGTACTGAACACAGTGTAGCATAGTGAGGCTGCAGTCTTGAACTTTGAACTGAAAAGCATACACAATGATAATGTTTAACTTCATAGATCTTGGTGTAACCAGTAGATTCCTTGCAGATTAGTATACTAGAATCTTAGCAAAAAAAAACTCGATTGATGTGAGTACAAAATAAACAAGTGTTTCACTTTGATGATTCCAGTATAATAACTGAAATTTTAGTATTAATTTTAATACTTTACATTTTTCCGTAATAAGTTATTTGATTTCCTGAACTTAACACATTGTGTGCACTTGTTTCTGGGTAATTATGGAGAGGAAAAAGGAATGGAGACCTTACTCCAAAGAGCCTGTAACCCCTTTTAGTAGTACCTCCAAGCACACACACATCTGATTCAGAAGTGTATTGTCATTGCTTCAACACACTAGTTCGAAATCATGGAACTCATGACCAGACAGCACAATCATATATCTTCATCATTCTGACTACTGCAGTTCAGCAGAATGTGGTTCACTACCACATTGAAGGTTGATAAATTCCAGTCTAACCCATCCTCCCCACATCCTGTGAATGAATAAAAAACATGCATTTCACGCAGCATGTCTCCTGTTTCAGACTGAAGCGTTTGTAGAAAGCAGCCAGTAGCCTTGTGACAAACAAAAAAAACTGTTCTTTCACTACAACTTTGCTTTGTTGTGGAGATGATGAGAAGGAGAAGGGAAGGATGCTGTAATGAAAAATCGGTGCAAAAACTTAACATGGAGTCTTGCATTTACACCTTGATTGTGAACAAGGGAGAGTAATCCTTTTCAGGGCTTCATTAAATATCTAAACACGCTGAATCGAGAAAAAAAAGCATCTATGGTCAACCAAAGTGATTCTATTAATCACACCATCTGATATAGGGGTGAGTCAGTACTAGCACACCTGCTCAATGTCAATGCTCAATTTCAAAGACGTGAGTTTGTAATTCAGGGCATTATTCTTAGACCTTCCCTGTACTTCAAATATGTGTAAATATAATCCTGTACAAGTAAGGAGTGCCTTTGGTTTGTTTGCTGGATAGAGTCAAACTCCAGTATTGGTTTACTCCTTCATTTGCTGCTGTACAGAACCGAACTGCTTCAGTATGTATATAAAGACATTTTTATGAATAAAGTATATATTTGAATTTAAAATTCAGTGCATTATTGGGAATACTATTTTTCAGATAAGACATTACAGTAAGGCTCTGTTTGCCTTGTCCTGTGGCAGTAACATACCCCTTTGCGCTTTTAAAGAAAAACAGAGGAGTTTGCCTGGTGCCCTGACCACTACTTATTCCACAATCCGCATCATATTTGAAACAATGGTGTTACATTGTTTTTACACTTTTAAGACTATTTTTAACTGCTTAATGGAAATTAGTTTCACTTCAAATCAATAATTTTTTGTTAAAATCTTCTGCCTTGATATTTTAACTCGAAGTAGTCAAATTATATCACTGATTTAACAATTTTCTAAAACAGTCTACTTAAAAAATTTTTTTTTGCAGTTATTAAACAAATTTAATGGTGCTTATTCACAGAATATAATGATTTAAGCCTTATCTTAGCTTCTTAGTCTAGAACATTTATATTGAATGTCCAGATTTTCACCATGCCTCTAATGGATTTAACTTACTTTGGGTGTCTGATATGACCACAAAATCTTAAGTTTATGATTTGGTTATTTCCCCTATAGTTTTAGGAATGCTCTTTGTGGCCTCCAGAAGCTTTTTCAGTAGTTTTTGTGATTTCTATCTGTTTTGGAAGTCTACAGTCAGGTCTAGAATTGCTCTTGCCTCTGCAGACTTTTTATGTGCTGGCTGTTGATTTCACAGAAACTGACTGACTCTATCTGCTTCTCAGCCGCTGAATATTTGAAAATACACTCACAATGTTCTGACTGGATATTTTCCTTCTTTCTTCTCCTCAGGTGAATATAAGTCTTGTAGTACTGAAGATTTCTTCATAATTTAGCATATTATATGAATCAGTGGTACCTGTTTGCTGCTACCCTGGTATAGATGGTGAAATACATCCATCTATCAATACAGTATACTTGTGATCATGTTCACTAGAGCCATTTGAGATTGCATTGAAGATTTGCTACCACCTATCCTTATTATTGATATTATTCTAACTTAGTGATAGCATGTAGGAATGAATGAAGTATTTGGCAGAAGATATGCCCAATCTTAATAAACAGAATTGGCTTATTACATGATAGCATCTTGTGCAATCGTTAGGCTCAACTTAAGACTAAGTGCATATTGTTGTTAGCTATATAGACTTAATGATGGAACTAGTCTCACAACTTAGAACAACAACTTGTTTACTCATCCCAGGAATAGTTCTTTATAGCCTGATGGGTGGAGCTCATTTCATGATGTCAATTAACACTTTCAGATACCAACTGTCACATATAACAATGATCAAGTTGATAAATCTGGGAATTTACTGTTTAAAAATTGGCCGCCATGCTTTCTACATTCCAACAGTGAATACATTCAAAAGTGAAAAAACGTAACGTTGCCATAGTTTTACCAGACTGTAGGGCTTTTCTCTCATTAGAGAGAGATGACCATCGGTGACTTAACTTGAGGGTCGCCACTCCTCAGGTAAGGGGAGAAGCTGAGACCTTTATGGTAACCTTAACCAGTGCACAAATCAAACTCATGCAATTGGTGTCATTCTGCATCATAAGCGAGCCATCCAGCCAACTAAGCTAACCGATATCCTTTTCAAAAGTATTTTATTATCTGTAGTGTTTTTAGATATGCTGAAGTCACAAGAAGTGCTGTACAAATATAGATGTATTACAAATATATAAGATCCTATATGACAAGATGACTTTTTGGAATGAATTATAGGAAATTATATTTAGATTATAGGAATTATGGGAAAATTCACTTGACTTGAGAAATGACTGCATGTCACACAATTGCAATATGTAGCAAGTATGAGAAACTCTTGGCGGTCTGGATGACCATACCTGCAGGAGGTTCCACTGATTTGATCAGCTAGAGGACTGGGTTTATGAGTTTAGGCATCAGCTGAGGTACTACAATGCATCCACGAGGCTGAGAATTACATCGAAGCATTTTAAGATTGTATTGATATATAAGGGGGAAGAGGATAACCTGGGAAAGGGTAGGGATCTAAGTGGCAAACTGTGTACGGAGCTGGAAGACATTGGTGAGATTTTAAATTACTACTTTGCATCTGTATTCACGATAGAGAAGGGCAATGTAGATATAGAAATCACAACAGTGATATACTTGAACAAATTGCATATGAGTGGGAGGGGGTATTAGTAGTTTTTCATGGACTTAAATTCAGACAAGTCTCCAGGTTGTGATGAGATTGAAGTCTGCTGTGGGAGGCAAAGGAGGAGATTGAAGGGATCCTGACATTAATTTTCAAATCGTTTCTGGCCACAGGAGAGCTGCCAAGGGCCTATAAAACAAAAACCTAATGTGATACCATTATTCATGTGTGTTCTGTGATGAACCAGGGAACTTTAAGCAATTAAGCCTAACATCAGTGGTAGGAAAATAATCTGAGTGACAGGATTAATCTCCATTTAGAAAGGCAAGGTTTAATCAATGATTGTCAGCTTAGCTTTGTCAGGGGGAGATTATGTGAGGTTTGCTTGAATTTTCTGAGGACGTGACTAGTTGTGTGGATGAGGATAGTGCATTTGGTATACTCTACACAGACTTCAATAAGGCTTTTGACAAAACGTTGCTTAGGATGGTATACAGGGCAATTTGCTGTTTTAGTATATAATAATGACCTAGCCATAAATGTAAGAAGTTTGATCAATAAGTCTGGGTATGACACAAGATGTGGTTGTAAGACAAATTGGAGGAAAGCCTTAGAAAACAAGACAATACAGATGGGCTGGTCAAATGGACAGACAATGGTAAATGGAATTTAACCGTGAAAAAGGGTGAAATGATGCATTTTTGAAGGGCTAACAAGGCAAAGAAATATCTGATAAATGGAAGGACTCTAGGAATGACACAGGATCAGAGTGATTTTGCCTATAAATCCTTGAAGGCGACAGGAGAGGTGGAAAAGATGGTTCAGAAGGCATATTGGATACTTGCCTTTATTAGTTGAGGCATTGAATGTAAGAGCAGGGAGATTATGTTGGCACTGTATAAGACAACAGCTGGAATACTGTGTGTAGTTCTGGTTGCCACACCATGTGATTGTGAGGAAGAAGTTTTTCATCCAGAAGGTGGTGGGTATCTGGAGCTCACTGCCTGAGAGGGTAGTAGAAGTGAGAACCATTATCACATTCAAAGTACTAGATGAACATTTGAAGCACCATCGCATAAAAAGTTACAGACCAAGTGCTGGAAAATTGGAATAGAGTAGATGGGTACTTGATGACCGGTGTGGTTATGATGGGCTGAAGGACCTCTTTCTGTGCTCTAAAATGGTATGACTCAATGATTAATGCATTCCAAAAACAAGCAAAAGAGACCACTTTGGTGTGTTGAGGCTGCTGCCATTGTCCTCAGCATCCTATAGTCAGAAAGGGAGAAACAAAAATCAGACAGGGCTCCTACTTCCAATTGCTATACATTGGGTCCCAATGAAAAGTCTAAGTGTGTGGGCATCTGGAGAGGGCGTTTAACAAGTGGCTTTGATATTCCTCCTGAAATTCCTGTTGAATACCCAACTAATATTCACTGGTCTACGATGAAAAATGATGATTTCAGTGAGGGCTCCCAGCATCTTTCAAATATTAATCAATCATTGCCTTTAGATAAGAAAGAAAATAAAGGGAAGACAATTGAAACAAAACATTACCTTTATCTGTCCCTGAGGATGACCCTGTAGCCTGACTGTGTAATTGTATCGCCTCAACAATATTCTGTAAGTCAGTAACACAACTATTTATTTATCTTTGTTTTAATGCAGAATGCTAAGTCTTCACTTTTTATTTATCAGGCATAAATGATTGCCCTCTCCCTCTTACATGCAGAATATTAATAAAATTGTGAATGACTTACTGTCTTACATGTCCTACCTGTAGATTTTCTTGAGTATCAACGCATGAACTTCTTTCAGTTTCTCTGTTTTCCTTTGTGTCATTACAATGCTGATTAATTCCCGTTTCCATCTCCTCCTGTCAGTCTTTCATTCATTTTCTAATCTCAATTCATTTAAGCCTTTCACCAACACGACTTTCCATTAGATGTTAGGACTCCCTCCTGTCCTTCTTCTGGGAAATGCCGTACTCATCACTGACTTAACCACATTCTCTTCCACCCCGCAACAGATGACTATATGTTTCTCTTCTTGCATCCTTTTTTTCAATGGTTCCACAATCTTCACTGATCCTGAACGCAGGGTCTCCTGATCTCATTCTCTCTCAGTATTTCACATATTTCATTATTTGCATATAATTAGCATTATATTATTATTCTCCCCTACTTGGGGTTACCCACGTTTTTTCGTTTCTCTGTAAAAAGACTGGAGTCACAAATGTCTTTAGATTCTTCCTTTAGGCTTTAGTGTTACTTTTCTGTCACATAACACACCACTATACTCCTAATGATGCCAACTAGAGCTAATTATTTGCTTAATTTCTAACTACATATTTCCATCTTCCACCACTAGTGAGCCAAGGTTCTTGAAGATATTCACTTCAGGTTTGCACTAATAATATTGGAACCTTAATTCCTATCCTGTTCTCTTGCCCCAAATGAAAAGCCCATCTATTGGATCTTTTGTTACTCGTCTTTATACCCCAGACTTTTAGTGCTCACTCTAGTTGTTCAGAGCATATATCAGTCTCATCATCCTGACCGTATATCTCAATGTCTTGCTCCGTTAGAACACCCATGACGATCATGAAGGGGAAAAGGCTCCGTGCCCATCTTTGTAGTAATCTAACTGGCTTTGAAACTCTCAGCCTCTGTCACACTGTTTCTTCTGTTTGTCTGATGCTCCTTTTCATGTCCTGTAATAAAACTGTTCAATAACTCAATGAATCCTAGTAGATTCTGGACCAAGATGGCAGCATAGTAAGGCTCCCATGCCAGAGCTTGTCCGCTCTGACTGCTTTTGTTTTTCTTTCTTTTTGTCCTCTCTTGTCTTTTATTTACTTAATTACCTTGTCCTGAGCTTGGATGGCATTGGCAGCAGCGAGAGACCAGTGGGCGGACCTTGAGCAGTATCGCAATGGGACAAGACATGGACCTTGGGCAGGCCTACCGTGGACTTTGAGTATCAGCACAGTGACGAGGATGGTGCCTGAGGATTGGCAATTTTGATGTTAATTTGGTCCGGTGTATTCATTGGTGGGGGTTGGGTTCATAGGTTTTGAGAGGAATGCTGTTGGGGCAGCATCCCAATGCCCCTCAGGAAAGGTACCTGGATCTAGGAGGTAGGTGTAGAGGCACTTACCTCCTGAATCTTCTCCATCCTCTCCAAGGTAAGATTACTGAGCTCGTCAGAAACCTGGCCGATAATAATTAAAGGTAGAAACGCTGAAAGAAAACAAAGCTTGTGGCCTTGTTAGTATATTCAAATTTCTGACTCACTTCCTTGGATCAGGTTGATCTGTTAAAACTAAGGCAAAAAACCTGAGGCAGGAAACAGATTGCTCAGACTTGAACCGCCATGAACAAATCACTACCACCCCCCTCCCCCCAACCTCCCCAAGCTACACTGCACAACCTCCCTCCCCTCAAACACCGTCCAACCACCATTACCGCCTGATTCAAACCCAATCTCTTTTTTTAAGATACAGACAGAAATAGTAACCTTCTGTGGTCTGTGTCTGTTTCTTGCATACTTAAATATTATTAAAAATTGTCTGTATTTGATTCTTACTAAAACTTCTTAAAATGGGAAATCATTTTTGTTTATTTCTACATTATTTCCTCATTGAACGAATAATGAGAAATGATTTCTTTAAAAAAGTAAACAATATTGTAATAATTCCAAGCTATTAAAAATAATTCACATATTTCTCCTAAAATGGGAATATGAAGTCTATCATACGATTGGATGAACTGTACTTAGACAACAGTATGCTTGTACTGTGTCTAACCACAAAAAAACCCACAGGTCTGAAGCTCCTTAAATGGAAACACTTTAAACAGTTGCACAATGACATGCTGACTAGGAAAGGGGGTTCCTGTATTCCAGGAATCACATAGGATATTGTCAGTGGCTAAGAATCCTTCCAAATAATTTAACCTGAATAGAGAAAACTATTATGTATAGTTTTCACTCTAGATCATACTGACTGCGTTGACTTTAAGGACTGCAATTTTCGGGAGCAGTTGTTTTTTGTGTTGGAAAGAGGGAGGGGCACCAAAAGTCCAGTGTTACAGAAGAAATTTGCTAATTTTTGAACATTCAGCAAGTGTTGAGTGGATGGGTTTTGAAAGGTAGTATCCTGGACCCTCAGCTATTCCCAAAACTCCTCCACTGAACTTGCTGACCTTGCAAGGTCCTGAGCTCAAACAGAACATTCGGCTCCCACTGAACAACATTGTTACTGGACCTGCTCCAAACGTTGTCAGAAACTGGGAGGGATACACTGTTTTCTTAGCTTTCCAAATGTTCTGTACGCTAAAGAAAGCCTGGGATTGCACCCACCTGCAGCCCATTCATACCCCCTAACCCTAACCTAAACTTAACTCTAAGCCTAAACCTAACCCTAACCCTAAACTTAATCCTAACCCAAACTTTAATCCTAACCCTAACCATAAACCTAATCCTAACCCTATCCCAAACCCTAACCCTCATCCTAACTCTATCCCAAACCCTAATCCTAACCCATTCCCAGAACCACAGGCTGGCTGATACACTGCCATGATGGGAGACTGGCATTGAGATGCCTCAAATGGCAAATTTTTTGGTTTTATGTAAATGTGGTAATTTAAAGTGAGCCTTGAGCCGATGTCTTTGGACATTCATCTCCCAATCTTTTAAAGTTTGAAACGTGTCTATTTTACTAAAACTTTAACATGCTGTCAACCGTGAACCTCCCACTCAACATCCTTTCCATCATACACGGAAAGAACATTTAATTCCACCTCTGCAATAGTGCCCATTCCAGCTCCTCTCTACTGTTGAAGCCCTAATACTTTTGCTATCTCCTCTCATCCTTCACCTTCCATAAGCTTCAGCTCTGCTATCCACATGCACACCTCAATCAAAACCTACTAATCCTGAATGAATGCATCTCCAATATAACACGGCTCCCAATGAGCCAACACCTCAAATATAAAACTTATGCTCGTGTTCAAGTCAGTCCATGCCCTTAGCCCTCCCTACCTCTGTAATGACCTTTAACCCTGCTGGAAGTTGCTTCGACAGCCTGCCACACAGAGTGACAGGCTGCAGATCCTGAATTCTCTCTGGGGCAGTCCTGAGGAATTAGCTGGGGCCCAGTCATGTTAAACTTCCAGATAATTTCCCTTAGATGTTTGAATCCCAGGCCTCAGGATCAGCCTGTTGATCGTTCAGGAGGATGCAATGGGTCCCTGTAGGAGCAGAGGGAGTCTCACTGCCTAAAGTGGGTGGAGTATTCAAGGCTGGAGAGGGAGACAGGGCCAAGTGTTGAGGTGGAAGTCAAGGACAGTGACAGGGGCAAGAGGGCAGCTCAAGGTGAATGGGGACATGCAGAACAGTTTTGGAGGCCATGAGACTCAATGGGAGGAGGAGTCATTGGCAGTGACCCTCATCATGGCCTCCTCAAATAGAGTGTAGAGGAGCAGAGTAGCCATCAATAACACGTAATGTAAGGGATAAAGGGGCAGGGAAGACATTGGTTTGAGGCAAAACTCAATGTAGTGGGTCTCTACATGTGGGGGCAGAAATGGACTGTTTGAGTGGTGCGAGATAACAGGGTCAGGGTTAGTGGGTGTTAGAGGGATGGTGCAGTGAACTGGTGATGAAGCAGAACCCAGTGCTGAGTGCGTGCACTGGAACCTGCATTCCCTGCCATTCTCTAGTTGTGAAAAGCATCCGGAAAGTGGCTGGGACCTCACCCAGTTTGATGGACAAAAGCATAGGATCCATGCCCAATAGATGCCAGGACATTGAAGGGACAAATACATGAAGTGGGCATTTGCAAACTGTAGCTACATGTGATTTGCAATCATTTCATTGGCCATTTGCAATGCATGCAGACGGAGCATGCTTGGGGTTCAAATGTTGGTCGAAGGCAATTTGCCATTGGTGCTTGCAAATTGAACAAGAACATCTCAACAATGCAGAAGTTAGCAGCAATGACTGAAAAAAAAAGTGTTGAATGTTGTCCAAAAGAGACCCATTACTTGTGCGAAAGGGTGGTCTGAAAGATAGAGACCATCACTTCATCGTCTAACATGGAAATTTAACAACAGTTTGTATTGAATGGAATTAAAGCTTGAAAGGTTGGTGTGTCTCCGAGATGGGAAGGGTTCAGAGTGAAGCAAGCATTTCCTTTTGATGTAATGTGTTCTGTCACTCTTGCAGGCACAGCACCATCACCAAGTTGCTGCACACATTGAGGCTGAAGCTGGATGAATGATGAAGACATGGCCATCATTTTCACAGCACCCCATGTCTCACTGCATTGAGCTGTGTGTGCAGTCCTTAACTGCAGGGGCTATACAACACTGACTCTTCTGAGACCTAAGAACTTCTTTCACCCTTGTGTTTCCAACATTTCTAGCTGGATTCTTGGGAACGGCCACTGGTGGGATGTTGGTTGTTATGGCTGCCTTCCTAAGTAGGGGAAGGCAGGTAAAGGGCTAATGGTAAGCCCAGGAGTAGCAACAGGCTGTCATGGAGGATGAGGGACATATAGTTTGGGGAGAGATCATTGCTGCTGGTCTCCTCAGGAAGCACAGAATCTGCAGGAGAATCAGAGTTTTCAACCCTGACTCCACTTCTCAGGTGTGAGCAAATAACAGTGTCTTCATAGGCTCTATATGGCACTGTGATGGAACTTTGCTGGATTTTGGAGCTGAGGGCTGTAGGAATGGCAGTCCAACTTCTCCCAGTGGCTGTGAAGGTCACTGTGGCTCTGAACTTCTATACAACTAGCTTCTGCCAGACACCTGGTGGGGACCTGTGTGGGATCTCTCAGTCGTGCACCCATAAATACATCAGGACTGTGACTGATCTGTGCGAGATCACATCGGTTCACTTTGTTCTCCCATGATGAGGTCAGTGCTGCAGCCCAGGCAATGGGATTGAGAAACATAGCTGACTTCCCCTGTATGTGGGGACAGTACACCCATGGCACTGAGAGGGCCATATCACAATCCTGCTGAATTCATCTCCAGGAAGGGTTCTGAGATCACCGTTACCACTTCCTGCAGATATGTGCCCATTACTCTGGCAGGTACCACAACTCCTACATTCCACAGCACCCTCATAAACCTGGTGTGGAGCTGGAGGAACACAGCAGGTCAGGCAGCATCAGAGGAACAGGAAAGCCGACGTTTCAGGTTGGGATAGTAGGAACTGCAGATGCTGGAGAATCCGAGACAACAAGGTGCAGAGTTGGATGAACACAGCAGGCCAA
>NC_063356.1:25087942-25205550 GCF_021869965.1 Rhincodon typus
TCTACATCTTGTTATCTCAGATTTTCCAGCATCGGCAGTTCTTACTGTCTCTGAAGATTATCAAACACCTTCTTTACTACCCTCTCTACCTGTGGCTCCACTTTCAAGGAACTATGAACCTGCACTCCAAGGTCTCTTTGTTCAGCAACACTCCCCAGGGCCTTACCATTAAGTGTATAAGTCCTGCCCTGATTTGCTTTTCCAAAATGCAGCACCTCACCTTTATTTAAATTAAACTCCATCTGTCACTCCTCAGCCCGCTTGCCCATCTGATCAAGATCCCATTGTACTCTGACATAACCTTCCCTGTCCAATGCACCACCGATTTTGGTATCATCTGCAAACTTACTAATCAGACCTTCTATATTTCTAGACAATATTTTACTCAAGGAAGGAATGCGTCAAAAGTTGGTGGAAAGCAGCTCTACATACTCTTAAGGAAAAAAAGTCTTTGTTTACGCACTGCAGACAGCAGCGAGTGAGTGATACAAGTTGGATTTCTGCATATACAAAGTCAGCTAACCTGGAATTAAGAGTGAACAGATTCATACACATTATGAATGACTCTGGTTCTTTTAGTTCTTGCTATGTACCATTCCAAAATGTCAATGCACAGATTAAGTTCTACAGTGAGGCAACAACTGAAGATTCACTTCTGGGAGATGCTGGAGTCAGAGATAACATAGTGCGGAGCTGGAGAAATAGAGCAGGCCAGGCAGCATCAGAGGAGCAGGAAAGTTGACGTTTCTTCAGAAGAGTCCGAAACGTCAGTTTTCCTGCTCCTCTGATGCTGCCTGGCCTGCTGTGTTCCTCCAGCTCCACACTGTGTTATCTCTTCACTCTGACCTGTTTTAAGCTGCTTATGAAACCTGTGGAAAGGAAAATCGTGTGCAGGTGTTTGGTGAATTCTGCAGCTGATTCCTCCACTCAACTAGAACTTCCTCAACATTTCTGCTGTGTTGATCAAAATGATTAACTGGGACAACATTAGCACAAAGAAGATGACTATGCTACGAATCAGCCCTGTCTTCAGTGCACAATGTGATCCATTTAAACTGATATTCAAGATGTAAGATTATAGTCTGGGTTAAAATGAGACACAAATCACAGTCAGTGTGTTCAGTAGTTGTGAGGGGCATCTGTTCATTCAGTTGGAAATTTCGAGCTGTCAGCTCTTTCCTTAGCCTTTTTACAAATTCTCCAGGTTCTGGGGAGGCCATAGAAATGTTATCCTCTATCCTTACAACAAACCTTTCTTTTCGTGTTCCTGCGGTATTTTTTGTTTGGGATACTGTCATTCCTCTTCTTCTCTCTGTAGTGATTGTAACAAGGTCAGTCAGCTGGACCTCATAGTAAATGAGTTCCCTGATTGGGACTGTTAATTTGGTTCAATCAGGGAGCCCTGGCTGACAGATATAAACAGGAGAGTCAGAGGTTCTGTCTCCAGAACCAACAGCTGGCTCAGAGGAAACTGGGCCAGTGTCAAAGTACTAAGCATGGGTAAATAAAGGGTGACTTGGTGACAGGATACTGTCCTCTGTGGTGTTATTTCACTTTTTACAATAACCAGCCGGATTAACAGCAGCAAAAATTAAACAATCTGTGATTTTATGAATTAATTCATTTGTCTCATGAAAATTGAAATGAATAACTGTCAACATCCTGGGATAACAATTGGCCACACAAATGAACTTGACCAGCTATCTAAACATTGTGGCTACAACAGCTAAAATAGTTCAGAGGCGAGGAATTCACTTCCTGACTCCCCCAAGTGCCTGTCCACCATCTACGTGACAGAGAACAGGAACGTGATGCAATACTCTTCACTTGCTTGTTGCAGCTCTAACAAAGTTCAAGCAGTTCAATGCCATCCTGGACCAGCATCCCATTTGACTGGTACCTCATCCACCACTTTCAACATTTACGTATTTCACTCCTGAAGCACAGTGGAAGCAGTATGTACCATCCGCAAAATTCACTGTATTAACACAGCAAAGCTTTTTTGCCGTTGCCTTGCAAACCTGTGACCTCTCTGGAAGGACAAGGGCAGCAGATTCTGCATCTGCAATTTCGCCTCCAATTCACATACCACCCTGATTTGGAAATGTAACGCCATTCCTTCACAGTTCCTGGGTCAACATCCTGGAAGGTGCTCCCTAACAGCACTGTGGGTGTCCCTACACCCAAGTACTGCAGCAACTCAAGGATACACCACACCAACAGCTTCTCAAGGCCAATAGGGATAAGCAGTTATTGCAGGTTTAGCTAGCAACACCCATCACTCATGAATGATTTTTTTTTAAGAAAACAAAGCACACTTATACTGATTTCTAATATTAAAGACGCATATTTGAGTCTATAAATGTTTAACGAAGTTGTCAGTGTCTTTGTCCAGCGCTTGATCTGATCTACTTCAAAAAATGTCTCGTGTCATGAAAAGATCACTGTTAAAAAATAATACAAGAAAACTCTTCTTACCCCAATTGTATTGCATTAAACAGAGGTTTTACCGTGTCCTAAAAGGCGATCTGTTTTGCAATAAGCATGATCTGATTATTCATCCCTCTCTACCAACCTTATTAATGGGCTGCTGTTGGTCGAGACAATAACAAAGCAACAAGGCATTCACACCGGCTGTCACATTTCTTGAAGATAATGCAACACCACCATCTGCTGGGAAGGAACTGTTATAACATTCCTGTTTCAGGCCACTTGCAAAATTGACCATGGGCTACCGCAACAATCTTGATCCATTGTGAAAAATGTGTGTCAGTTCCTGTTCCAATGTTCACCGTTTTAAGGTCAACAATTTTCAGGGGAGGTTTTATAAATCTCTGAATGTAAAATACAGGGCTGCCACAAAACTATGCATCCAAAATAAACCTCGCACAGTGCCACCTGCAGTTTCCACATGTTCCAACTCCGGTGAGAAAAGAGGTTTGGATAAAAGCAAGACAAGTGTAAACAATATGATGCTGTGAGTAACCTTTTCCCTGTTAAACATAACACCTACTGACAATGTTGTAATTATTTACAGAATTTTAAAGCTGCCACATCCGTGGATCACTTACACACATGTCCATCGCCCCTCAATCTGCATCAGAAAGGGATAGTGGTTCAAACAAAGGGAATGAAATCATTTCTAGGTTTGCCTAAAGATTTCTAAAGTGAAAATTTCGACCTTGCCTTGAAACAGGATATCTGTAGCAAATTCTTAGTGGTTAATTAATACGTTTCATTAGACCAGTGAGTTTTTAACTCCCAGTTATATCATTATCCAAGGAGAGCTAAGGTCTTAGGGTCAGTAGAAGTAACTGTTTACCTGTAGTTAGAATCATATTCTGAGATGTCTTGGCAGTGGAGGGGTAAGATTGAATAATCTTTGTGAGGCAGGTATGAGAGGTGACCAGCAACATTTGCTGAAACTTGGAATAGTTTTCTCCAGTTCTTCATCAGATGCTGAACAGTAAGCCAGAATGGAAGTGCTGGAGGATAGATTTGGAATTCAAATTGGCTTTATTGTCACATGAATGCAATGAAAAGTTTACAAGTCGCCACTTATGGCACCATCTTAGGGACCAAGGTACCTAGGCACAGAACCTAGGGGGAAAAAATAGAAAAATAAAGAAATAAATGTCCAGCAATAAGTTAGAAAAATAGAGAAATAAGAGTTCAGAGCAACAGTCCTTCCAACTCAGACCATGTCAGGCTTCACTTCAAGGCAGAGAATGCCAGGAGTTGAGTCCACACTGAGGCTGGGAGTTCAAGAGCCAATGGACATGATGTATTTGGGTTTCCCGAAGGCCTTAAGCATGGTGCTGCACAGGAGGCTGCTTTTGCACTGAACTGTTATTTGAAATGTGATGGAGACAGGATGTACATTGTGAAGAGGTAGATCATTTGTTGCAAATAAATATATTGATGAATTTAAATCCAATGCATTAGGGCCAAAGTAACAGTGAAGCTAGTAGTGCTGGAGTTGCAAATGGCCAAGCAAATTCAGGCAAGAGGCTGATGCGCAGTGAAACATGAATATTCAAACATTGTTGTTTAGACTGTGGCAGCAAAAGCAAAATCTCACTATCTGTTTCACCATTGACTTAAAGTGAGCAGCGAGGTCTAGACTCCATCACAACCTCCACAGAAATTCAACTCTTGCCCATTCATTTTTATGCATCTTGTAACAATGGATTAACTGTTAATTTTTACTTAACGGCTTCTCTGGAAACTAAACATTGCTGTTCTAGCTTTGGCTTTCCATATATTTAGATTTTAATCGCTGTTGGGTGTTTTCAAAATATGGCATGTTAATTTTAATAGAACTTTTTTTTCTTGATGTCTGGCCTACAGCTAAGATATTACACAAGAAAGACAGTATACTTCTATTAGCAGGTCATGCTTCAAGTGACCCAAGTTATGATGATGATGAAACCCTCCCCAATGCTGTTGCATAAAAATGTGGCACTTCTAGGTGAAAATCCTGTTTTGTTGCTCGATTCTCAATGCCCGTTAACTTGATAACACATACCATACACTCTGCTAGGCTGTTGGAACATGGATGGCAATGTGATACGGGTCATACCCCTCTTGGTACATGTCTTTAAATGGTTTGTCAATGAAATGCAGTCCATTGTAGTACACTCTCCATTGCAGAATACTGAGTAAATTGAAAATTGCAGTCATACTATCGGTGATGGTCACACTTTGTATTGCTACGATGTCAAACAATGGGAAATTTACAGAAGTAATCCATAGCAACAATGTAATTTTCCCCATTCACTGTGAATAAGTCCAATGCTACCTTCACCCAAGGAGTGGCTGAATAGTGTGTGGACATAGAGGTCCCTTGATGCATGTGTAGCTATGTTTGGCATGCCTCATATGTGCTCAAAAGTCACTGAATATCATAATTCATCCCTGGTCAGTACATAAATTCATATGCTATCCCTCTTGTATGATCAGTACCCATCTGTATAGTGTGGACACGATGACTTGACGTAATGCTTTTGCTATTGTTATGATCCCAGCTGATGTAATTATAAGACAATTCAGATCCTGGACTGAAATAAAGTTTGATTAGTTTCAAAAGAAAAATAATGAACTGGTCTTTCATTGTGACATGTGCACATAATTAAATTGTTTATGTTTATTATGCAAAATGAATGAAGACAAAATGGAATATGCCAAACTATTTATGTATAACACCATTTGATAGATTTTGAAACACACAGTAAAAAATACAATCCCATCTATCCCAGTATGATCACTTTACAGTGCTCAAATACCAGAGGGAGTTTCCTTGTCTATCATATTTATGGATTTAACACATCAGTGTCTGGACTAAAGTTAAGAGATGAAGTTATATAGAGTGATATGCATCTATTAGTGTGTCATACTTCAAGTGTCTGTGTTAATGGGGCACAATACAACTTTAAACCCACAGGTCACACGCTATGATAGCATGATGATATCATGAACATGTCTCTTAAAAGTAAATTAATATATTGATCATTGGATACAATACAAAAAAAAAGGTGCAGCCATTATTTTAAAAAGAGCAAAATGCCTAGAATTTTAATCATTCATTAGAAACAAAGTTGGAAGTAATTTCATGAGTTACTTGAATTGTTTTGGACTAAGTATTACATTTATTATCATAACTGATCTATGGTAGACTTGCACTCAATAATAACTGCCCATTTGGCACAAATAGGCAGGTGAGCAGTTAAACATGGGGCTAATCACTTGCTAAGATTATGACTCCATCACTCCATCTCTGATATTAATCTGACAGATTGTACAGGCTGAAAGTCTGTTGTAGAGTCAGTGCTGACTAGGGAATGTCAGCTTCAGTGTTGGAAATACCAAATTTCTAAGATGAGACCATAAAAGATGAGACAGTTTGCTCTCACAAGTGGCGGTAAAAAGATATGCTTTAACACTATTGTCAGAAGAGTCTGGTGTTCTATCCAGTGTTCTGTCCAATGTTTATCTCCCAACCAACTTAGAGTCATTGAGTCATAGAGATGTGCAGCACGGAAACAGACCTTTTGGTTCAACTCATCCATACCAACCAGATATCCTAGGTAAATCTAGTCCCATTTGCCAGCATTTGGCCCACATCCCTCTAAACCCTTCCTATTCATAAAACATCCATATGCCTTTTAACTTGTAATTGTACCAGCCTGCACCACTTCTTCTGGCAGCTCATTCCATACATGCACCATCTTCTGCATGAAAAAGGTTGCTCCTTGGATCCCCTTTAAATCTTTCCCCTCTCACCTTAAACCTATGCCCTCTGGTTGTTTGCTCCATTACCCTGAGGAAAAGACCTTGGCTATTCACCCTATCCATGCCCCTCAGGGTTTTATAAACCTCTATAAGGTCACCCCTTAGCCAAGGGAGGTAGCCCCAGTGTATTTAACCTCTACCTATAGTCCAAAATATCCAACCTTGGCAGCATCCTTGTAAATCTTTTCTGAGCCCTTTCAAGTTTAACAAAATTGTTCCTATAACAGGGTGATCAGAATTGAATGCAGTATTCCAAAAGTGGCCTAACCAATTTCCTCTACAGCCACAACATCACCTCCCAATTCATATACTCAATGCCCTGACCAATAAAAGCAAGCATACCAAACGCCTTCTTCACTATCCTGTCTTCCTGCGAGTCCACTCTCAAGGAACTATGAGCCTGTACTCCAAGGTCTCTTTGTTCAGCAACACTTGCCAGGACCTTACCATTAAGTGTATAAGTCCTGCCCTGATTTATCTTTTCAAAATGCAGCAGCTCACATTTATCTAAATTAAACTCCATTTGCCACTCCTCGGCCCATTGGCCCATCTGATCAAGATCCCGTTGTACTCTAAGGTAACCTTCTTCGCTGTCCACTACACCTCCAATTTTGGTGTCATCTGCAAACTTACTAACCATACCTCCCATGTTCACATCCAAATCATTTATATAAATGACAAAAAGCAGTGGACCCAGCACTGATCCTTGTGGCACACCACTGGTCACAGGCCTCCAGTCTGAAAAGCAACCCTCCAACCTCTGTCTTCTACCTTTGAACATGTTCTGTGTCTAAACGATACTTCTCCCTGTATTCCATGCAATCTAACCTTGCTAACCAGTCTACCACGAGGAACCTTGTTGAATGCCCTACTGAAGTCCATATCTGCCCTCATCAATCCATTTCATTACTTCTTCAAAAAACTCAATCAAGTTTGTGAGACATGGTTTCCGATGCACAAAGCCATGTTGACTATCCGTTATCAGTCCTTGCCTTTCCAACTACACGTAAATCCTGTCCCTCAGGATACCCTCCAACAACTTGCCCACCACTTTCATGAAAACAAAATCAGGATTATCAGATCATGAACATGTTGCTGTAGTAGCTCTCTATGTATTGGGTTTAGAAATTGGGTACAATATTTTTTGACATTACACCTTTTTTGTAGTACTTAATCGGCTGGCAAGTTCTTTGGGATGTCCTCAGATCATGAAAGATGCAAAATAAATGAACACCTTTCTCTGCCTATCTGGTCCAAATATGTGAATGGAACAACAATGGCATTTGAACAGGGGCTGAGTGGAAAAAATTCCGGCTAGTTTCAAACTTATTTTTACTATAAATATATGACTCTCAGCATGTGATAAAGTGATAACATGTCAGAAAATATATATTTACTTCTCTGTTCACATAACTTAATCGACATTAGGGCAATTAAGGTAAATTTGAAAGAAAACAAAAAAAATTCACAGAAATAAAAAACATTGATCATTGATATGTATGGATGATATGTATGAATGGGGAAGAAATAAAATCTTCAGATGTTTGTATTGTCTGCACTAGGGGGCAGCACTTTCATGTTATACAGCAGTCACTAAGTGGAGTGTGACTGCAGGGTTATTTTATGTAACATAAGTATTAATTTAAAATTACTTATTAATAAGATCTAATGAATGTAGCTTGAATCGGTAAAGATCATCAGTTTTATGAAGATCTGTATACTTAGTGCTATTTACTCAGCGTAATTAATTAGTGAAAATCAATCAGGAGCCTTAGCATTAATAGCTCTTACCTGGAGGCCTGGTGTCTGAAGACAGGGTGGCAATGTTTGGTCAGGTAGAGTATTGTGTCACTGTAGCATTTCTCATGCCTCATATGGTTTAATTGCAAGAATTCTGGCAGGGTAAAGGCTGACTGCCTAAATAAAATCTAAATGCTTTAGCTCCATAACTGTACTGGGACTTCAAATTAGCATCAGATCTGTCAGCAAAACCAAGTATGAGGCAGCAGAATGTCTGAAGGAAGCCAGTTGTTGAAATATTCAGGCAATATGAACGTATTCA
The DNA here is from genome assembly GCF_021869965.1 of Rhincodon typus. Taxonomy (NCBI): domain Eukaryota; kingdom Metazoa; phylum Chordata; class Chondrichthyes; order Orectolobiformes; family Rhincodontidae; genus Rhincodon; species Rhincodon typus. The sequence continues at coordinate 25,096,296 of NC_063356.1, forward strand.
TTTTTGATCTGTGTACTGAATCAAAATATAACTTCAGTCAGAGTAGAACGCTGAGCATAGTCATGCAGATGTTTTCAGATTTCCTACTATTCATCTGAACACTGAGGGTATACAGTTCAGTTTCGTACCATCCAGTTTTTCTGTGCTAGAACTGCCTTTTTACCTGCAGCTATACATGGGTTAAAACAAACTGAAATAGCATAGATCTAAAGATTAATAGGCTAGATGGCACAGTAGTAAACATTTGACAATCTGTTGCAATTGGGTTTATACCATTTGTGGAATGGTATTGATGTGCTTTTAGTGAGGCTTCAGCATGTACATACAAGGAGGGTCTACTGGAACTCCACAGAGGCCCTCCTTTGGGGTAAGGACATGCAGCTGTTTCTAAGCTTGTATTAACTCCTGCTGTATCCAGTTATGTGCCAACTTGCCCTGCAAGCAAGGGACAAGTGTGGGTTGTTGTGCAATGTGTTTGGGTGAAATTGCCGTCACAGTTGAAAAGCTGACAATGTGTGCCAGCTGTGAGATCTGGGTGTGAGGCTTGCACCAGAGCTCAGTGGATGAAGCAATAGTACACCAGTGGAGTCAGCTTGTTAGGAAGGAGTTTGGAATTATCCTTATCCTCCACTATGATTCCTCAGCACATGATGGGTTCAAACAAACTGAAATGGCATAAGTCTAAAGATTAACAAGCTGCAATGACATTGTTTTAAATACTTTGTCAATCTGTTGTGATTAGTTTCATGCCATTTGTAGAAGGGGTTTTACTGTGTCTTTAAAAATATTTATTGCTGAGATACCACAGCTGCAACAAAACTTGGTCATATTACCATATTTCTAGTGTTTGGGAAATCGGATTTCACCCAGCATCATTGGAAAAACCGCAGACTCTTGGACACTAGTGGGGTGAGCAATACAGAAACAAAATTAGCTGAGGGAGGCTGGATTCAATATGTTCCTGGTCAAGCATTGTATTTTATGCAGGAGGGGGCAGGACTCAACATATCCACATTTCCATGTCACAACTGGTAGGATTGCAAATCAGTATTCCTCTAGATTCAGTGTGCCAAGCTAGCTTAGTGGAAGGGTCACTTCACCCGAAACATTAACTCCGATTTCTCTCCACAGGTGCTGCCAGACCTGCTGAGTTTTTTCCAGCAATTTATGTTTTAGCTTAGTGTTCATGTGGCTGCAAAACAACAGCCACGCTGAAATTCTGACTTTTACTGTGGCAGAATATGCAAACTATTTCTCTATTATTATTGAAATGAGTCTTTTGTTGCAGTTTATGCTCCTTTGAAACAGTCTGACAACCTGTTCTCATCAAACCAACAATGCGCGTCGATTTGCAATCTCTTCAGAATTCAGCCGTCTAAAGAATGTCCTATATAATACTGGCACCAATTAATGGGAACCTAAGTTAAAAAAAAAACTTCTCCCTGACTGTGCACAATTTAGCAGAGTCAGCAGCAGAGATTCCAAACGCTTGCATCCAGCCACTCAACCCACAATGTGATATCTCACAGAAATTTGGTCTTGCATTACAATGAATAAGATTTATTGTATGGCAGTGGGGTTGCATAACTTGCATTTTCAAAGTAGGAGGTAAAAGTGTGGTGGAACTAAGAAATTACAGTCAAAGGTTTCAAATCAATATTTTTCAAGGGAAGACATGAAATCACAAAAATTTGGATTCAGTCAATTGCATCAGAATGATATTGACCAGACCTTCACCTCTGTGGAATAACTGCACCATATGAGAGAGTAGGAGCTACTTCCTAAAGTATGCCTGGATCATGTGAAAAATACAGACACTTGATGTGAGGATCGGATTTCCCCACTTTAGACTGCCATGAATCAGCATCTCGTATTCTTCCGGGGAGAGTTTCCATCCCCAAATGTTGAGAATACGTAACACTGAGAGTCCAACATGGATAAATTGCTAGACAAAGATAATTGCAGCGTGAAGTGACACATGAGGCTGGCAGTCCTGAGCATAGTTCTTGTCTTTCTTTTGTATTAAGCTGATTTCAAAGTTTCTGTTACCCCCTGGAATCAAAGGTTGGGGATTAAAGAAAAATGAAGCATTGGCAAGCAGGGGAGACTCCGGTCTGGGGCTGAGGAAGTCTAAATGAGGCTTCTCCGACACACAAAGGTGAGAGTTTCCACATTCATTCACACATAAAGAATCCCATAAATTTGGCTTTCTCACCTTCTGTGATGTTATAGGAAATTAGTGACCTCGCACTGACAAACATAAAAGCAAAATTCTCCAGAATAGCCTAGCTCTCACACGCTCTGTACAAATAAGGGCCAGACAGGCATCAAGCATGAAGAGCACAAAGTGACAAATGATAAATGTAGGTCATTTTCACCAGGATAAACTGGTAAATGCAATGATGAGCTAATGATAATTACTTAAATGAAAAAAAAATGCTGAGGTACCTAAAACACAATGTGCTTCATGACATGCAATAGTCTATCCATATTTCTCAATTGATATTTAATTTTTATATTTGAGGCTGCTGTGTTTAGAATTTTAATCCTAACTGTTTGATATAGCTACTTTCAATCACATTGTGCTATTCATGCTCACTGTCTTTCTGCTCCATGACTCTTCCTGCATCCATTCAGCAAAGGACATTGCTTGTATTTTACTTTCTATTTTATTTTTATTTATGTACTTATTATTATGTAATTAGATAATTTAGTTCGAGATTTACTTTTTATTCTACAACATGTGATGCAAATGTGATTAATTTAACCACAAGTTCTGACAGACTAATCAAAGGCTTTGTCCCATCAATAAAGAGATTAAAACAGAGCTCTCAATGTAATTAATTGTAAACAGGGTCAAAATGACATGCAAATGGATTTGAATTTTCCATTTCAATGGAAGTTGGATCATTGAACTTCCATTCAATTGAAGTAATGCATGTTTAGGGGTGAGAACTAAATTACGTATGTATTAACATGTATTAATGCAGGTATTAAGTAATACATTTTGTATAATTCATTACAATTTTTCATTATAATTTAGAAGAATTATATTTGCAGCTATTAATATGAAAAATAAAGACTTAATGAATACTGATTAAGCTTTTGAATAATAAAGGAGTAAATAGAAGATTAGGAAAGTGCTAAATTTGAATAAGCCTAACAATAACAGAGATTTGGATTCATTGAAATTTTATCTTGTTTATCTTATTACGTGCACATATGGGAATTAGAATGATATATTTTCTACAGGCTGGAGGCAATTTACAATAGCAGTCAATAGGAGCATCGCTTCTGATATTCTGAGGAAGCGTCACCGGAGCCGAAACGTTAACTCTGTTTTCTCCTCCACAGATGCTGCCAGACTTGCTGAGCTTTTCCAGCAACTTTGTTTTTGTGTCGCTTCTGATATTAATGGGGAGAGTGTGGAGGAGGCCAAAAATTACAGAAGAACTCGGCAAGGCTGAGGATGTGGAGGTTCTTCTGATCTTAACAGCAGGGCCTCATTAATGTACTGTAATTCCATCTCCGGTTTGGTAGCCAGCCAGACAAACAACCCAACTAGCAGCAGGCAGGTTCTTCAGTGGCCGGAGGCCACAGCTGGAGATACTTATGGATGAGAAGAAAGCTCCAGCAATGAGGAAGGTCGGGAATTGGAGTCGGGAGTTGGAGAACAAGGAGACTGGAGATTGGCCTGCAGGGAGAGATAGGACATTGGGACTGAGATAATCCAAATAAGGCTGAGGGAAAGACTCCTGATCTTCCTGGCTCACAAACAATGGTGAAAGAGCCACTTTCTTAGGGGAGTTCACAGGACCCACTTTGGTTTACATGTCACAGTGGGAATCTGACAACGTGCATCTTTGTTTCACCTTCTGTTGGATTTCAAACATGGCTGCCCGTGTTATAATCAGACAAAAAGAATTTTATGCTAATTAGAGACCTCCTTACCCTTTGTGGGCATCTTATCCATCACCTGATTCTTGAACTTTGTAATTTAAAGGGGTTACAAATGGAGGTCAACTTGCCGGATCTTGCTCGCACCCAATCCTGTTTTCTGCTGCTTATCCATTGTTGTGGGAGTGGGGATGAGTGGATAAAAATGTGTTTAAACTGAGGAATTGTTTCCAAGAGCAGATTGTGAAACTTTACTGTTTAGTTGGTAGTTCACTTCATGGACATTTTGGTCATAATCAGATAATAGATGTTTCCACAGCCTACTTAAAGTTGTGGTTACATTTTGATGGCCAAACATTTCAAGTAGTTGATAACCTATGAATAGTTCTTACACGATGACGATAGCCACTGGTTTCAACAAAATGTCAAAGTAGTTGCTAAGAGATAGTAAAGGAGTTGCTAACATCTTTTGTGTGGGTCAGTGTTACCTGATGTTTAGGAGATTAGTTAGCCAGACAACTGGTTACTAGTTAATTGTTGGTGATACCAACAGTGAGGGTTCAATTACTGCACCAACTGAAGTTACCATGAAGGACTCTCCTTCTCAATCTCTCCCCTCACCTGAGGGATGGTGACCCTCAGGTTAAACCATCAACATTCATTTCTGGGAGAGCAGCGCTATGCTGGTAGGAGTATGGTATTTTGTCTTTGCTTTTCTCACCTGAGATGGTGGGGATTTTTTCCATTCATTTGTGGGATGTGGGCATCGCTGGCTGGCCAGCATTTCTTGCCCATCCCTAGTTGTCCTTGAGAAGGTGGTGGTGAGTTGCCTCCTTGAACCTCTGTAGTCTTCCTGCTGCGGGTTGACCCACAATGCTATTAGGAAGGGAATTCCAGGATTTTGTCCCAGCGCCACTGAAGGAACAGCAATATATTTCCAAGTCTGGATGGTGAGTGACTTGGAGGGAGTTTTTCAAGGATTGTGAGCTGTGCAGCTAGAGAGGCTGGGTATTAAGCTTTGTACCTTAGCAGCAAAGAAGACACATTGAAGACTGAAGAGATGTCAGGCATACATCTGACCAAAAAGGATCCCATGGCGCAGTGGTAGAGCCTATACCTCTAGGCCAAAAGATCTGGGATCAAATTTCACCTACCCTGTATATGTGTCATAACATGTCCAAACAAGTTGATTAAAATAACTACATCTGGCAAAAAATGAGTAGTATCTTTGTTGTTTAATGTTTTGAGGTAGATAATGGTGTAATAATTTGTTTCGTCCAGTATATGATTCATTTACCATTCTTAATTTCAAGACCATTTGCTTGTTTGGAGCCTGTGTCTGGTAGAATATACATTTTTGTAAAATTGTGGACATTGCTGGCAAGGCAGCATTTATTGCTCATCCCTAATTGCCTTGAGTCAACCACATTGCTGTGGGTCTGGAGTTACATATAGGCCAGACCAGGTAAGGATGGCAGTTTCCTTCTCTAAAGGACATTTAGTGAACCAGATGGCTTTTTCCCCCAACTATTGGCAATAGATTCATGGTCATCATTAGATTCTTAATTCCAGATATTTTTATTGAATTCAAACTCCACCATCTGCTGTGGTAGGATTTGAAACCAGGTCCCTAGAACATGGTCTGGGTCTCTGGTCTAGCAATAATACCACTAGGCTATTGCCTCCCCACATTAACTTTGAAATGGATGGAATATCATATAGTGCAACATTATACATTTCAATGGGTGAGCGCAGACTGTGGGTTCCTTGTTACAAGTCCTCACTATCAGATAACTGAACATTAGGCAGGTATTGATATGCTCCAGATCATGGCAATGTCCCACCAGAATAATGGCCACTATGTCAATGATCTTAACTGACTAACTGGGCAAATATCACAAACTGTGAAAAAAACCAAGCAGAGAAACCTACTGTTCTTACAATTATATTGGGCCTGAAATTGTTTGTTATTTAAGAGTAAGTTGTATAACGATTGAAATACAGCAGGAGCAGTGAGCCTTTTTAATTGACAGAATCATAAAATGGTTACCACAGCGGGAAAGGTCATTCAGCCCATCGAATGCAAGGCAACTTTCTACAAGAATAATTTATCTAGCCCCACTCCCCTTCCTTTCCCTGCAGCCCTAATTTGTTTTGCCTTCAGTTGTTCTCAAATTCCCTTTTGGATGCAATGCTTGATTCTGCAGCCTTCATTCTCTCCGCCAAATCACAGAAAGCTAACATCCCAAATTCAACAGATAATAGGGAACATAAATGGATTGTTGTCCTTTATTTCAGAGGGAACAGAGTATAAAAATAGGGAAGTCTTGCTGAAACTATACAAGGCAATTATCAGATCACACCTGGAAAACTGCAAATAGTTTTGGCCCCTTATCAGTTGTAAGATATATTCACATTGGAGACAGTCCTGAGAGTGTCATTATGTTGATGCTGGGTGTGGAGGGCTTTTCCTATGAGTAGAGATTGAGTAGGTTGGCTTGTATGCATTGGAGTTTAAAAGAACAGGAGGAGGCCTTACTGAAACATATAACATTCTTAGGGTCTTGACAGGGTTAGTGTGGAAAGGTTGCTTCCCCTTGTGGGATGCCAGAATAATGAGTCACATGTTTAGAACAGAGAAGTGGATGAATTTCTTCTCTCAGAGGGTAGTGAATCTGTCGTATTCTTTACCACAGAGGGCTGTTGATGCTGGTTCATTAAATATATTCAATGTTGAGATGGGTAGGTTATAAATCAGAAAGGGAATAAAAATTTATGGGAATAAGGCAGAAAAGTGGAGCTGAGGATTATCAGATCAGCGTTAACCTCGTCAAATGGTGGAGGTGGAGCAGCCTTGATGGGCTGAATGGCCTACATCTGCTCCTTCACTATGTGAAAAGCCTTTTCTTCATGTTACCTTTGGTTATGTTTTTTTGCAATAAATTTGAATCTGTGTTCTCTGATGACCTTGTCACTAATGAACGCGGTTCTTCTCTTATCTGGACCTTTGTGATTTTACTCACCCTATTATATCTCCTTTAATCCTTTTCTTTGTCTATGGCTGATTTTTTCAACCTATTAACAGAATGAAATCCCTTATTCTTGGAACCATAAATAGATTCTGTATCATCTAGAGTGGCACAGTGGCACAGTGGCTAACACTGCTGCCTCACAGTACCAGGAACCTGGGTTCAATTCCACCCTTGGGTAACTGTCTGTGTGGAGTTTACACATTCTCCCCGTTTCTGCATGAGTTTCATCCAGGTGCTCCAGTTTCTTCCCACAGTCCAAAGATGTGTAGGTTAGGTGATTTGGCCATGCTAAATTGCCCATAGTGTCCAGGGTGGAAAACGTAGGGATGGACCTGGGTGGAATTCTCTTTGGAGGGTCAGTGTGGACTGAATGGCCTGCTTCCACGCTGTAGGGATTCTATGAAACAAACCCTTCACATTGGATGGTGCCTATCCTTTTACCTCCTCTGTCTTCATCTTCCAAGATCACAAACACTCATTCCAGGTTTTTAAAAAAGTGATAAAGATAGTATACAGTGTCCACGATACCATCTCCTCTGCACTGGGGAGAGTAAGCACAGAATGGGTGACCCCTTTGTAGGTGGGCTTGAAATGGATATCGGTTTCTAGGTGGTTGCCCGAGATGGAGTCAGAGAGGTCCAGGAAGGTGAGAGAGGTGTTCGAGATGGTCCAGGTGAACTTAAGGTTGGGGTGGAAGGTGTTAGTGAAGTGGATGAACTGTTCGAGCTCCTCGTGGGAGCACGAGGTGGCGCCGATACACTTTTGTTTGTCATTTATACGAATGATTTGGATGAGAATATAGAAGGCATGGTTAGTAAGTTTGCAGATGACACCAAATTGGTGGCATAGTAGAGAGTGAAGAAGATTTTCTGAGATTATAAAGGGATATTGATCAAATGGGGTCAATGGGCTGAGAAATGGCAGGTGGAGTTCAATCTGGATAAATGCAAGGTATTGCATTTTGGGACAACAAACAAGGGTAGGGCTTATACAGTTAATGGTAAGGCCTTGGGTAGTGTTGTAGAAAAGAGGGACCTAGGGGTGCAGGTGCATAATTCTTTGAAGTTTGTGTCACATTTAGACAGGATGGTTAGAAAGGCATTTGGCACGCTTGTCTTCATTGCTCAGCACTTCAAGTGTTAAAGTTGGGAAGACATGTTGAGGTTGTACAGGACATTGGTGAGGCCTCTTCTGGAATACTGTGCCCAGTTCTGGTCGCTTAATTATAGGAAAGATATTATTAAGCTGGTGAGGGTTCAGAAGAGATTTACCAGGATGTTGCTGAGTATGGAAGGTTTGAGTTATGAAGAAAGGCTAAATAGGCTGGGACTTTTTTCACAAGAGCATGGGGGTTAAGAGGCAACATTATAGAAGTTTGTAAAATAATGAGAGATATAGATAAAATGCTATCCCCTATTCCCAATTCCTTCACCTCCGCCGCATCTGCTCCCAGGATGAGGCATTCCACTCCCGTACATCTCAGTTGTCCTCGTTTTTCAAGGACCGTAACTTCCCCTCCTCGGTGGTCGAGAACGCCCTCAACCGTGTCTCCCACATCTCCCGCACCTCATCCCTCACACCCCGTCCACGCAATAAGAACCAAAAAAGAATCCCCCTCGTCCACACGTACCACCCCACCAACCTCCGGATCCAACGCATCATCCTCCGACACTTCCGCCATCTGCAATCCGACCCCACCACCAAAGACATCTTTCCCTCCCCACCCTTATCTGCTTTCCGGAGGGACAACTCTCTCCGTGACTCCCTTGTCCGCTCCACACTCCCCTCCAGCTCCACCACACCCGGCACTTTTCCCTGCAACCGCAGGAAGTGCTACACCTGCCCCCATACCTCCTCCCTCACCCCCATCCCAGGCCCCAAGAAGACTTTCCACATCAAGCAGATGTTCACCTGCACATCTGCCAATGTGGTATACTGCATCCGCTGTACCCGGTGTGGCTTCCTCTACATCGGGGAAACCAAGCGGAGACTCGGGGACCGCTTTGCAGAACATCTACGCTCGGTTCGCAATAAACAACTGCACCTCCCAGTCGCGAACCATTTCAACTCCCCCTCCCATTCCTCAGACGACATGTCCATCCTGGGCCTCCTGCAGTGCCACAACGATGCCACCCGAAGGTTGCAGGAACAGCAACTCATATTCCGCTTGGGAACCCTGCAGCCCAATGGTATCAATGTGGATTTCACAAGTTTCAAAATCTCCCCTCCCCCTACCGCATCCCAAAACCAGTCCAGCTCGTCCCTGCCTCCCTAACCTGTTCTTCCTCCCACCTATCCCCTCCTCCCACCTCAAGCCGCACCTCCATCTCCTACCGACCAACCTCATCCCGCCCCCTTGACCTGTCCGTCCTCCCTGGACTGACCTATCCCCTTCCTAACTCCCTACCTACACTCACCTTTACTGGCTCCATCCCCGCCTCTTCGACCTGTTTGTTTCCTCTCCACCTATCCTCTCCTCTATCCCTCTTCTATCCACCTCCCACTCTCTCCCTATTTATTTCAGAACCCCCTTCCCCACCCCCTTTTCTGATGAAGGGTCTAGGCCCGAAACGTCAGCCTTCCTGCTCCTGTGATGCTGCTTGGCCTGCTGTGTTCATCCAGCCCTGCACCTTGTTGTCTCGGATTCTCCAGCATCTGCAGTTCCTACTATCTCTAGAGTTAATGATGGTTGTCTTTTCCCTAGGATGGGGGATTTCAAGACTATGGGGCATATTTTAAAGGAGACAAGTTTAAAAAAGACATGAGAGGTAAATTTTTCACACAGCAGGTGGTTCGCATGTGGAATGAGCTTCCTGAGGAAATGGTGGAAGTGTGTACAATTACACCATTCAAAAGACATTTGGATAAGTAAATAAATGGGAAAGGTTTGGAGGAATATGGGCCAGGAGCAGGCAGGTGGGACTAGTTTAGTTTGGGATTGTGTTTGGCGTGGACTGGTAAGACCAAAGGGTCTGTTTCCGTGCTCTATGACTCTGTAACATAATGTCAAAAGAAATCGCAAATATCAAAATCAAATTACCATGGCACTGAAGCTGTTTCAAACTCAATATCACAATGCTTGAACAAATTTATCACAATATTTAAATTATTCCCTCTGGACCTTTCACAAAGTGTTTGTCATTTTTCGACCACATTGACAGCAGTAGTTCGAAAAGATCCCTCACCACCACCTTCTCCAGGGTAATTAGGGATGAACAATAAATGTTGGCTTATCCAGTTACACTGACATCTCATGAAAGAGTGAAAAATATCACAAGTAGCTAAATTTATTGATTTTAGTAACGAAGTCCAAAGTGTTTAGAGATTTTCCTGTTTAATTTTTCTGACTGTTGTTCCAGCCTGAATAAATCAACATTTAAATACACAACCTGTACTACATTGAGTAAAATGATATAGACAATCTTATATAGTAAAGTTTCTTGCAAGATACATTGCAAGAATTTTGAGTGGGGAAAATTGGAGTGGGACATTCAATGATGCAAAAGTAGGAGCCAGGTTTGGAATACAAGAGGTTTTTTTTTCACACATTGGGCATTACTGGGTAGGACAACATTTATTACCTGTCCCTAGTTACCCTTGAGAAGGCAGTGCTGAGCCACCTTCTTGAACCACTGCAGTTCATCTGCTGTAGGTAGACCAACAATACCCTTAAAGAAGGAATTCCAGGATTTTGACCTGCAATGCTGAAGGAATGGCGATATATTTCCAAGTCAGGAAGGTGAGTGGCTTGGAGGGGACCTTGCAGGTGGTGGTGTTCCCACGTATCTTCTGCTCTTGTCCTTCTAGATGGAAATCGTTATGGGTTTGGTAGCTCCTGCCTAAGAAGCCTTGGTGAATTTCTGCAATGCATCTTGGAGATAACACTCACTGCTGCTACCGAGGATCGGTGATGGAGGGAGTAAATGCTTGTGGTTGTGATGCCAATCAAACTGGTTGGATTGGCCTGGATGATGTCAAGCTTTATGAGTGTTGTTGCATTCATCCAGGTAAGTTGGAAATATCCCAAAACACTCATGACTTGTGCCTTGTAAATGGTGATCATGCTCTGGGGAGTCAGGAGGTGCAATACTCACTGCAGTATTCCCAGGCTCAGATCTGCTCATGTAACCACTGTCTTTATATGGCAAATCAAGTTTAAGTTTCTGGTCAATGGTAAACCCCAGGATGTTGGTAATGAGGGATTCAGTGATGATAAAAGCTGTTTCTGATTCTTATAAGAATAGGCTTTGCACAAAGTATCTCACCAGTGTGGTGATAAGCTTGTCTCAGAAATAATTCAAATATTTTTCTGTTATACAGATAAATGTGAATGTATTTATTTATATACAGATGTATCGCTCTTTTGTGTCTCATGTGTTATTTCTTCAGATGTATACTTTATATACTGATATTAACCTGCTGCAGAGATTGATTTATGTGGTAAGAACCTGAGTACACCAGACTCTTGACAGATATTTTCTTCCTATACGTACATGACATTCCACATAATGTCCAAATTAGTGAAATTATATTTTAAATAAGCTGTGTACTAATTTCAACCAGTGATGTGGAATGGTGCTGTCTTATAATAGTACACAAATCCATTAACTTATTTATGTGAAATCCTGACCATTATTTTCAAATCTTCTCGCATTTAAAATAGACCTTTGTTTAAATAGCACAGAATTAATTTCCATGCAAACTGTTAGCTGTCATGCCATGATTGTACAGAGCTGTTTCATCCTAGAAGGATATTTTTCTCTGTACTTCTCGTGCAAGGGAATATTTGCAAAAGAACATTAAAAGCACATCCAAATTAGAATACACCCTTTTCAAATTTACACATTTCCTGCTGAAAATGGGAATATTTATTCTGCTGGAACTGTCATGCATTTTCTGTGTGAGAGAGAATCCTCAAGGCTTAATTAAACAATCATTTTAACTCGCTTAGCTCAATTAAGACTTGGCAATGCATATTTTATGAAATTCTCAACAAGGCATTAACTCCTGTGGTAGACAAGGCTATATTTGGATATATTGTCAATATCCATTCTGTTGAAATTTAATATGGTAGCTGCAGGACCATAAGAGATATTTTTATCTCTTAACCGATGTCTGCTTTGCATCAGAACATGATTAGGTAATTACAGATACCACTTCCCTTCTTCCTTTTTCACTCCATTTAACATGGGAAAGTCTGTAGGTGTATTTTGAACTCCTACATGGTTTGAGTTTCTTTGCAGAAACTGTTTTTGTCTTTTACACAAAATAAACCGGATATGCCTAAGGAATGAATGTTGAATCACATTAAATTCACGCCCAACAGCGGTGGTCCAAGGTCAGGATATAGGCTCAGTTCATACACGTAGTTTGAAATCAGTCCTATTCTACTTTGGATATCATCATGTCATAATGTTATACAGCACTGAAGGAGGCCATTGGACCCATCTTGTCTGTGCTTTCTCCTTGAAAAAGGCATTCATCTAATCCTCCTCTTCAGCTCTCTTCCTGAAGCGCAGTATTGCTTTCCTTTTCAAATATATCAAGACCCTTTTGAACATTGAACTTCTAAATATTTGTTGTTGAATCTGCTTCCAACACCATTTCAATCAATATATTCTAGATCATCAAAATTTACTCTGAGAAAACAAAGAAAAAGTTCTCCTCCTCACATCCTTTCCACCCCTTTTGCCAGGTTTTTCCCTTATTCATTCAATCATAAACCTTCATTATTTTCAATGCCTCTACTAAATCTCACGATAACACTGGTGCTTTAAAGAAAACAACTCCAGTTTTTCACTGTTCTTTCTGAATAAACAGTCTCTACTCTTGGCATAATTTTATAAACCTGACTTGCTCATTCATTAATCATTTTACATCATTTTTAAAATGCAGTACCAGAACTTGAGGGACAGGGTTTAAAATATATTTGAAAAATCAGAAAGCCATGTCATACCTACCACCTACAAAGCTGCATCTAGTTTTAACAGAGGCAGAGTGAAGTGTAATCTAACTTTCTCTCTGGAGACAGGGACATAGATTTTAGCATTTTAAAGATTAAAATATGGACAAATCATATTTTTAAGTCTGTTTTAAATTTAAGGCTGGTGAACTGGGAAACTAACCAATTGAAGGGAGGACAGGATAGCTATAAACAGCACATTGGTGTTTTTTCCAGCACTGCTTGTGGGTCAAGGGAAACAGAGATGCTTCCCCCTGGTTCCCAAAGCTTACCTGTAAAGTACTACCACAATTGGGCATGTGACCTTCTCTGACCATCATGTCTGCACCTCACTGTTGTTCAAATCCATTTGATGTTCACTCCCCTTCAAATGTTGACACATGTCCCACTGTTCAAGTCCCCATCAGGTTTCTATTTCTTTCTCAGTTCCTGGTCCATGTCAAGTTTGGACCCCCCTCCAAGTTTTGGCTCCCCTCACGATGTCTACTCTCGTCCACAGCCTCACTCCCTTCCCATGTTTGCTTCCCTCCCCACAGTCAGTCAGACTTTCACCTGGTCTGTTTGAGGCTAGGAAACAAAGTTTTTTTTCAGTCAATCCTGCAAATACGTTCTTTAGGACCTTTGAAGCCTGTAGTTCCAAATGTTCAACTGCTAAACTTCTCTTCTACTCCCTTCCTCCTTCCCCTTTATTATCAGTGGCAACATACCTACTTTCTCATAAAATCTTCAGATAATTAGGTAATTATTCTGATTGTAGTTGTAAAATTAATTAATTGATTTTGGGATCCTCCTCCGATAAATTCATATTTGTATCTTAGATCTCCGTGCCTTGCCTGTCAATAGTCTTTGGCTCAGACTGATTCAATATTAAGCTGTTTCCATTGTGGAGTATTTGCCAAAAAGCTTGGCTGAGAGAAGGAAATAAAATTGCTGTTTATGTGTCTCGCGAGCTACAGAAAAAAGCCTTAGCTCCCAGCAGAGATTGAACTCGTCATACATTGGTGCACAAGAATTGTTTATTTTCAACAGAAACAGCTGTTCATAAATGAAGTCAAGGTGAATAACTGGATTGTGGTGCTTTGTGGCAGTATTAAACAATTGCCTTGCAATGTGATCTGTTTGACATAATGGTAAGTTTTTGTTGAATTGCTTCAGCAAAATGCACTAAAAATCAGAATTGCAAAATAAAATCTTATCATTCCTTGTAAGCTTCAATAGACAAACCTGATTCCATCATCCTTTCATTTTTCTGCTGCTAAAAGCCCTTATTCATGCCATTGTTCCCTCTAGAGTTGACAATTCCGACACATTTTTCCCTCATTTCACCTTCAGCACGCTTGAGTCATTCCAAACTTTCCTGCCTGAATCCTAACTTGTGCCAAGTCTCATTCACAAATCACCTTGGTAAATGTTGTCCTATATCCAATGCTTTGACTTCAGAAATGCTCATCCTTGTTTACAAATTTGTCCACGACCTTGTTCTCCCCATCTCCTCCAGAGTATCATTAGATGGGGTACGACAATGAGACAGCAATATATATCATGATGTTTATGATAGCATAGTGGCAATGTCACTGGACCAGTATTCCAGTAACATCAGGCTAATGTTATGACAACATGGGTTCAAATCACACAGTGCAAGATGATAGAATTTGAATTCATTACAAACCTGGAATAAAAAGCTGGCCCAATGGTGATTATGTAACCACTGTTCATTGTTGTAAAAGTCCATTGGTTCACTAATGTCCTTTAGAGAAGGAAATCTGCTGTCCTCACCTGGTCTGACTTACATGTGATTCCAGACCCACAGCAATATGGTTGACTTTTAACTCCCTAAGAGCAATTAGGGATAGGCAATAAATGCTGGCCTAGTCAGTGATATTCATAAACTGTGAATGAATAACAAAACGTAGTGACGTCAGCAGTGATCAGTAAGACACTGTATATATAGGGAACTGAGTAAGTTATGATCATATGAACAAAACAATTTGCACAAACCTATTGGAATCAGACAGCAGTCATCCATAGGTAATGGGAAACTATTACAATCCCAAAATATCAGAGGAGATAAGAACAGCTATCTCACAATGTGCAGAATTAAGCCAAAACCTGACTGAAATACAAATCATCTTCCAACTCGACATTGCTAATTCAGGCCTCTGGAACATCACTTGTTTTCATTGCTCCACACTGATGGGCGTACTTCAGCTTTCTATTTCAAAAGCTTTGAAGCTTACTCGGTAAGCCGCTTGACCACTTTACCTGTTCATGTCTCTGCCTCTCTCCCTCTCCACTTCTTCACATTTTCCCCGCTCCTTCCTGCTTTCAGAGACTCCTTTCATTATACTCCTTTGGGACATTTAATATCACTAAAGGTAACTACAAATTTATTGTTACAAATATGATAATTCTACGCAGACATGATTTGGAGAAGTCTGTTGAACAAATTTATTGGCCCTGGCAAAAAAAAAGTCAATTGCCTTTGGGTGAGTTCTCTCTATGATATTCCTGGCCAGGAGCCTTCTCATCTGAAGCACTGCAGCCAAATCCAGGAATCCTCTTTATTTTAGCCAGTACTGAAATACTAACCTTTTGGAAGATCAAAATAAAAGATTCTGTGCCTCTAATCTTCATTGACCAATTCATAAATATTATTGGATTATGTTTGGATTGATTAAATATCTGTTCACTCATGGGTCATTCAGTTCTCAGAGAGGTATTATTCCCTGCATGTATCAATGGGACTCCATAGCTGACCATTCACAAAAATATCCTGCAGTTTTATTGCAAGTGGGCAGGTTCTTAAAAATACCCCATCTGGATTACTGTTTTGGTAGCTTTCTTAAGAAAGGATAAAATTGTGTTGGAATAAGTGCAGAGAAGGTTATTGCAGAGCATAAAAACTCATGGTACAGAGGGTAACAAATTGGCATGGATAGAAGATTGGCTAGTTCACAGGAGAAACAGAGTAGACATAACTAAGTCATTTTCTGGTTAGCAATGTGAAACAAATAGTGTGCCACAGAGCTCAGTGCTGGGACCTCAACTTATCACAATTTATCTAACTGACTTGGATGAAGTATCTGAAGGTATGGTTCCTAAATTTACTGATTGGACAAAGACAAATAGGATAGTAAATTGTGAGGAGGACATGAGGAGATTACAAAGGATATGGATTGATGAAGTGAATGGACGAAGAACTGGAAAATAGAGTATAGTATGGTGAAATGTGAAATTGTCCATATTGCCAGGAGGAATAAACTAACCTAAACGGAGGGAGAGTGCAGAGCTTTAAGATATAAAAAAAGTACATTTGGTTGGCCTAAATCACAAACATTTAGTTTTCAGGAACAACAAATAACCAGGAAAGGCAACAGAATATTAATGTTTATTGTGAGGAGAATTGAATACAAAAGTAGGGAGATTATATGTCAGCAATACAGGATATTGCTGAGACAGCATCTGGCATATTGTACACAGTATTGGTCACCTTATGACAGGAAAGATATAAATGCATTGGAAGCATTCAAATAAGTTCCAATAGATTAATATCTGAAATGTGTGGGTTGCCCTAATAGGAAAAGTTGGACAGGCCAGGCTTGTATCTATTGGAGTTATGAAGTTTCAGACATGCTTTGTTTGAAATATGTAAAACCCCAAGAGGTCACTTAAACTAACTGGTTCTCTAGGAAATTTTAGAGAGCAGTTAGGAGTCAACCACATTGCTGTATGCCTGGAGTTGCATAATAGTGAGGCTAAGTAAGGACAGCAGTTTTTATCCAGTTCTGAGGAAGGGTCTTGGATCTAAAATATTAACTGATTTTTCTTCACAGATGCTGCCAGATCTACTGAGCTTTTCTAGCAACTTCTGTTTTTATTCCTGATTTACAGCATCCGCAGTTCTTTCAGTTTAGATTTTATCCACTATTGGATATTGATGAAACCAGCTTTTAAAAAAAATTGTAATCAGCAATGATTTCATGGTTGTCAGATTCCTTCAAACAGATGTATTTTCAATAACTCACAAGATTGTTTGTAATCTTTTTTTTCTATGAAGTTAGTTGTCTGTACTCGTGGACATGAAAAGAATTGGTCTTAGATACCTTATGGTATTGCATATCTAATCTTGCAGCAAATTTACTGTCTTTGATGCAGCTACTATTTGTTTCTGCATTATTTGCAGAATGACACTGTTCTTAGCTCCTGGAGAGATAAGATTTGTAATCTGTCGTCAGGTACTAGTGTGTGGCCTCATGAATAATATCTCTATTGCTCACCAAAAATGATTTAAAGTTAGACATCATTGCTGCACAATGAGAAGTGATCATGACATTTGTGCTTAATTATGATAAATTAGTTTTTCTACGGATCTCTGTGTTAACTTTCCAGTTTGGTTTGATTTTGAATTTTGAGCAACTCCACAAACATTAGGAGTGATGAATTCCACAAATGTAATTTTCTCTTCATATGTCCATTTAAGCAAGGCATCACACAAAGGGTTATTCAATTAGGAGCTTCTCAGAAACTTTTGACTAGCTTTCAATTCCTGTCATTATTAAATTCAAATTTCACCATCTGCTGTGGAGGAATGCAAACTCATGTTCCCAGAATATTAGCCTGGGGCTGTAGATTACTAGTCCAGTGACATTACCCCTTCTGCTACCTCCCTTTTTCACAGCTCCTTGACAGTTCCAATTAACCAGTTTTTACATGCACGTATTTCTGTGGTTTGCAATTACAAAAGGCCCCTGACTTCTCCCAAGGGGCACCTGACATCTGCTAAAGGTGTCCCTAGACCTTATTTTGAGGGGTACCTTATCTCTTCAAAAGGGTTATCCCAGCTATCCCAATGAAGCCATGAGCTTTAGACCTGTTCCAATCACACACTTTAGGGTTCAAATACCTACTTGACCAAAATCTCACATGAATGGAGGCAACTCCTGATTTAACTACCCCAGGAAATACATTTTAATTTAGAAACTACCTTCAATTTGTACAGGGCCGACAAAAATGGTGGAGGTCAGATTTCAGCCTGTCTGACTGTGGAAATTCAGGTTTTGGTTTAGTATCTCACTCAGTACTATGATGGCGTGTTAGCCTTGACTGAGGTGCCCAACCACAGGATTGAAACTTGAAGCTCAAACCTTGTGACTGTGAGGTAAGAGTGCTGAGCCACAACTATCACTTGCAGTATTTGTAAGCTTTTATTATAGGATCCTAAAGAAATGCATAAGTGAGAAGGCCATGGGTTTGAATTGAGTGTCGACAAGGAATTGAGTGCTCTCGTGCTGTTTTAATTATGTGTCTGCCTTGTTTCCACTGAGAACAAGTTATATTTAGGAATAATTTACCTGTGTGTAACAGTAAATGTATTGTTCATTTACTTTCATTACATTTTTGAACTCGTCGAAAATCTGCAGAAAAGAAGTGCTGTAAGATGCTTATCAAATGAGTTCTATGATTTAGTTGCCTAGGAAATTCAGTTAAAGCTAATTTGTTCCTATGGAGAAAATGCTGAAAAGTTTTTTTTAATTGTTGCAGCTAGCAAATCAAATTTTAGTCATTGAACACTTTCTGCACTTTGTACAGGAAGCAATATGTGATCTACACGCAGAGTCGTACTTAATTGCATTAACTTGACTTTTCCATTTTGGAAACAAAATAAGTCAATAAAAAAGCATGTCTTATTATCATATTGATTGCCCAACATTATCATAAACAAAAAATTGCAGATGCTGGAAACCTGAAACAAAACAGGAATTGCTGGAGAAACACAGCAGGTCTGGCAGCATCTGTGCAGAGAAAGCAAAGTTAATTTTTCGAGTCCAGTGACCCTTCTTTAAAGGGATCTTCAGTTCTGAAGAAGGGCCACTGGACTTGAAACATTAACTCTGCTTTCTTACTGCAGATGCTGCCAGACTATTGAATTTCTCCAGCAATTCCTGTTTTTGTTCTTGATAATATTGAGTCCAGGACAGTTAGACAGAACTATTAATTTAAAGTCTCTTAAGTTAAATGAAATGTGTTCACTTTCTGGCACTGGCCTTGAAATAGGGCACACAGGAGGGATGGGTAAGATACAATGGTTTAGGGCATGTGCTGCACTGCACATATCACTCAATGCTGAAGTAACACAAGATATTCAATCTGCCTTCCTATTACCATCATGCAAGCGTGCAAAAAAACTAATTACCTGCATAGTTGTATGGTAAGGCCAGATATCAGACATCTCTGACTGCTCTTAAAGATGGCCAGCATCGCTTTAAAAAAAAGGGTGCCCGCTGGTTGCAAATTACAAAGAAATAACAAAGAGAGGGCAACAAAATTTTCTGTTGCTGCCTTGGAGACTCCAGTGCCTCAACAGCAGGAAGAATCCTATTCTTCCTGAGTCAAAAGGCTCTCCAAATAGCAAAGGGAAGATGTGAGTGTTTCATAACCCCAAAGTATACAATCAATTTGAATAACCGCTTTTCATAGGTTTAAAGAAAGGGGATTTTATATTCATGTATTTTCCTGGAAAATCTCGTGCGAGAACGTTCACTTATCACTCACACTCATTCTCAAGGAAATACAATTAAAGAAGATAGTTCTTTCCAAGCTATAAGCAAAAGAATAGTTTGTAAGTTAAGTAATTCTACCACATGGGGTGGCATGGTAGCTCAGTGGTTAGCACTACCACCTCACAATGCCAGGTAACTGTGTGGAGTTTGCACATTCTCCCTGTGTCTGCATGGGTTTCCTCCCACAGTTCAATGATGTGCAGGTTAGGTGGATTGGCCATGCTAAATTGCCCATAGTGTCCAGGGCATGCAGGTTACGTGAATTAGCCATGGGAAATGTAGGGCTACAGGGATGGGGTGTTTCTGGGTGGGATGCTCTTTGGATTGTTGGTGTGAACTTGAAGGGCTGAATGGCCTGCTTCCACACTGCAGAGATTCTATGATTCATATCAGTGCAGCCCCAGTGAAGAGAAGGCTATTTTCTTGAGGTTTAGTTAAGTGAATTCAAAGTCATTATTCAGGTTCCTTCAGACAGATAGATTTTCAACAGCTCACAAAGTTGGTTGCTTGTAGTCTCTTTTTCTATGAAGTTAGTTTTTTGTACAAGTGGACTTGAACAGAAATAGGCTTGGAGCGCATTCTTGGAGCGCATACTGTCTTTGATGCAGCCACTGTTTCTGACTGCATTGTTTGCAGAATGACTGTGTTCTTTCTAGTTCCTGGAGAGATAAGAGTTGTAATCTGTAGTCAGCTACTAGTATGTGGACACATGAGTAATTCTTCTATTGCTCACTGAGAATGATTTGAAAGTTCGACACCATTGCTACATAACGAGGACTGATTGTGACATTCACACTTAATTATGATGAATTAATTTTTGTACAGGTCTCTGCATTAAATTTCCAGTTTGGTTTGACTTGAGTTTTGTGTAACTCTGCAAACAATAGGAGTAGTGAATTCCATAAATGTATTTTTCTTTTCATTTGTCCATTTAAGGAAAGCACGCCACATATGGTGATTCAGTTTGGAACTTTAAAGAAACTTTAGACACTTCTGAGTCTGAGCAGAAGTTTCAAAATTAACCTGACACTTGGCAGTCATCTGAGCAGCTGTTTAATGTTCATATTTGGAAGAAAGTACAGTTCTACAAAATTTTATGTTGAAAACAGTTCATGTTTAAAGTTATGAACATGACATTCCTTTAGTGGGCATGACAAGGGAAGAGACAATAATTGGAGGAGGCAGAGGTCACTAAAGGTGATGGAGAAAGAGGTTACAGACGAAGAGATGAGGTCAGAGAGAATCATAATCATGATGAGAATTTTAAATTGGGAGCAGTGCAATACTGTTAGTTAAAGGAGCATACTGAGGACAAGATTGTTCAGGAAATGAAACAGATCATGTAGTGTAATATGGTTAATGGGGTTTTAAAGTATGTTCAAATGTATGGAAGGCCCAAGGTGAGAGATCGCTCAGAAGAGGATTGGAGTAGTTCGAAGTAACAAAGGTGTGGAAGAGGGTTTCAGTAGCAGATGAATTAATTCAGGTTCAGAGATGAGTGACTTTACAGAAATGGAAATATTTGTTCTTTCAGTGCTGTCCATGACCATACATGAAGCACAAATCTGACTGCAGCTGGTGATATATCTTGGTGATAGCCTCCTTTGTAAAGTGAAGGTGTCTCCTACCTTTACATCAGTAAAGTTAATACTCACAATGGATGAGGTATAGAGCCCTGATGGTCCCTTTTGTGTAAACCACATCTACATTTCTCTTTCTTCTTTTTTGTTACCTCTTTCTTCAGCCTCGAAAGCAGACCTACCAATCTTCCATGACACCTGTATGGCAATGCCAGTAAGATTTTGCTTTGTGCAGATGAAAATGAAACAGCGAACAATGAAAAATGACTCCAAGGAATGTTCAGAAGTTAACCAGGAATCTGAAGTGGCCAGCTGACAATTAACCTTTAAGTGCTGCATGATATTTTTAAAATGGTTTTTGCAAGAGTTCCTTCCTGCTAGTAAGTGGTAGGAGTTACTGAGCACTCCCAACACATGATGATGGACCACTGGAGGAACTACAAATTCAGGAAAGGGTCTGCAACAAGTGAAAAATTCCAATTTAAATAACTTACTCATATTTTTAAATTTTTCTGGAGTGTGTTTTTTTTGATACCAGTAGAATAACTCAATCCAATATATTAACAATGCATATTTAATTTGAAATATGTTGCTGCATCATGCCCACCAATTGAAGTTTTGTATTTTGATGTTACTCAAGACGTATTGGCTGCAAATTGTCTGAAAAATAACTTTAATAACCCATTGCTAATATTTAGGCCTCAACATAATGTCCCACCCACATAAACAGTGCTGGGGTGGGGAAAGTTAAAAATGAAAAAGAAAATCATGAACATCTCTCAAACCTATTAGTTACACGCTGGTCACCATTCTCATGATAGTAGGAACTGCAGATGCTGGAGAATCCGAGACAACAAGGTGCAGGGCTGGATGAACACAGCAGGCCAAGCAGCATCATAGGATCTCACCATTCTCATGATGCCTGGTTTTGTTGTATCTGAGTGTCAGAGTTTTCAGAGGGAGCTCCAAAGTTGTCATCGGCATTCAATTGGGTCATGACAGTTTAATTGGAACCTGCTTTCGATCTTACAGTCATTCAGACAGGTTTTCAGGGGACAGAAATGAAAGGGAAGTGGAAGACACCAGCTCAAGTGTCCTTTATAGTCCTCCTTCTGTGTCAGGAAGTGTGTATGTCTACTTTCAATCGGCCCCAAGAGGAAACCTTCAACCTCCCCTTTGACAATTATGGCCTCTCTCTTATATATTGTTGTATTGTCTGTAAAAAACCAGGAAGTAATTAGCTGGGTTCAAATTGTACGGATAAGAGTTCCAGTAGGCCTTCTTTCACAGCTACACTGGAATGTCAGCTTTTGTGTAACCTACACCAGTCTAAGCAATCTTCTGACACAATAAACATGGCAACTGTGTGCCATCATATTAAAGACAATGTGCCATCATATTAAACAACTGGGAACCAAAAGGCAACCAGCATACATAACACTACTATCTAATGCTAACCTCGCCTCTGCTTCCAACTCTACTAGCCTCGATCATTTACCCCGCTTTAAACTTCCGCCTGTATGTCCAGCTGGCTGATTGTGCTAACCAACCTCTCTTTTCCAATTGCTGTGGACAGTCCTGGAGGGACCGTAGATGCATCTTCCTGGCATTGGTGGTCATGAATATTTTGCTGACTGCACTTTGGCCCCCTTTTAGCCTCCCAATTAATATCAGTAGCTTGAGTGTTGTGGGGGAGGGGATTTATTGTTTTTCCACAAAAATCTTAGCAGCAAAATGCAAAACATAATTAATTGTATGTTTTCTGAGCTAAAGCCCCTTCACTGAGGGACCATTTACATTTCTGAGATTTGACAGCTCATGTCTGCAGGCATTTTGATCATGGGAATGACACAGTTCAGCCCAATTCTGTCATATCTGATGACTTAACACACACACACATTGTCTGACACTTCACTTGCCTCACCACAGTTTACTATTCTTCCTTCTTTATTGTTTCTCTAGGGTTTGAAGAGATTGTCAGCTTAGTTCAGGAAATGACAATTACATTAAGCTGGTATGCTTGTCCCTGGAGACAACAGAGACTGTGATGAAACTACATGCTTAATTATTATGCTAATTCTGATCTTTTTTTTAACCATCTGATTTTGTTCTTAGGTTAGTTGGATAAGAAAAGCAAGTCGGGATCAGATGTGAATTGATTTTGGATTGGCATCTATTGTGTGACTGTTGTCAGCTGTCATTATGTCCGCATGATGTGATTAACAAATAAGTATCTGGTGAAAGCTCACAATGACAGAGTTTTTCACAGATGGTGCACACGGTGTTTCAGGGACAGATTGATGGATTGCTTTCCATCCAGCCCAAAGGATCTTTGTTTATTCACTCGTGAGATGTGGGCATCGCTGGCTGGGTCAGCATTTATTGCCCATCCCTAGGTGACCTTATAAAGTTGTTGGTGAGTTGCCTTTTTGAACTGCTGCAGTCCATATCCTGTAGCTAGACCCACAATACTGTTACGGAGGGAATCCCAGATTTTGACCCAGTGACAGTGAAGGAACAGCGATATATTTCCAAGCCAGAATGGAATGGCATGGAGGGGAACTTGCAGTTGGTGCTGTTCCCATTGGTGCTGCCCTTGTCACCCTAGACAGAATGGTCATGCATTTGGAAGGCACTGTCTAAAAATCTTTGGCAAATTTCTTCAGTGTTTCTTGTAAATAGAACACACTGCTGCTGCTGAGCTTTGGTAATGGAGTGGCTGGATGTTTGTGGAGGTGGTGTTAATCAAGCAGCGTGCCGCATGGCACTGAGCTTTTCCAGCAACTTCTGTTTTTGTCCCCAATCAAGTGGGCTACTTTGTCCTGGATGGTGTGAAACTTCCTGAGTGTTGCTAGAGCTGCACTCATCCAGGCAAGTGGGTTGCATTACATCACATGAGTGTGCCATGTAGATGGTGGACAAATTGGTGGGGTCAGAAGGTGAGTTACTCTCTGCAATATTTCTAGCCTCTGATCTGCTCTTGGAGCCACTTTATTTATATGGCAAGACTAGTTCAGTTTCTGGTCAATTGTTGATTGTTGGAGATTCAGTGATGGTCACAGTATTGAATGTCAAAGGGCAGCGATTAGATTTTCTTTTATTTGAGATAGTCATTGTCTGGAGTTTGTGTGGTATCGATGTTTCTTGCCACTGAGTATTGTCAAGTTCTTAAATAAAAACTGAAAGGACTGCGGATGCTGTAAATCAGGAACAAAAACAAAGTTGCTGGAAAAGTTCAGCAGGTCTGGCAGCATCTGTGAAGGAAAAAACAGAGTTAACGTTTCGGATCCGGTGACCCTTCCTCAGAACTGATGGTGGCTGGGAAAATATCAGTTTATATGAAGAAAAGAGGAAGAAGGGTGGGGTAGGGAGTAAACGATAGGATAGAGCCTAAAGAGAGAGAAGTACAGTTGGACAGACAAAGAGTTGATAACAATCAGGCTGGGGGTGTGAATAGTTGTTAATGGGGACTATTAGTGACCAACAACAGGGGGTGTGTAATGGCAGGCTATGTGGTAACAAGGCCTGGTGTGTGGGGTAGGGGGCTGGGACATGGGAGAGTTTAGGCCCTAAAATTATTGAACTCGATATTGAGTCCAGAGGGCTGCAGTGTCCCCAAGCAGAAAATAAGGTGTTGTTCTTCCAGCTTGCGTTGAGCTTTGCTGGAACTCCGCAGCAAGCCAGAGACAGAGATGTTGGCCAGGGAGCAAGGTGGTGCGTTAAATTGGCAGGCAACAGGTAGTTCAGGGTCTTTTTTGCAAGCAGAACGTAGATGTTCTGCGAAGCAGTCACCCAGTCTACGCTTCGTTTCCCCAATGTAGAGGAGACCTCGTCTAAAGAGAGAGAAGAGCAGTTGGACAGACAAAGAGTCGATAACTATCAAGCTGGGAGTCCAGCCACCATCAGTTCTGAGGAAGGATCACTGGACCTGAAACATTAACTCTGTTTTTCCCTTCACAGATGCTGCCAGACCTGCTGAGCTTTTCCAGCAACTATTGTCCAGTTCTTGTTGCATATGAAAATGGACTGCTTCAATGTCTGAGGAATTGTGCTGAACTACAATCATTGGTGAACATCCCCACTTCTGATCTAATGTTGGAGGGAAGGCCATTGATGAAGCAGATGAAGATGGTTGTGCCTAGGACACTATCCTGAAGAACTCCTGCACAGATGCCCTGGAGCTGAGATAACTGACCTCCAACAACCACTAGCACCTATTTTGCAAGATGCTTCAATTGATAAAATTCCTACTGAAGTAGAGCTAGTTTCTGTGTGCAGTAAGGATTTGCATTCATATCTTATGATACCTTCAGTACATCCAAAAGTATTTTATAATTAATGGATTACTTTTAAAGTGCACTGATCATTAGGTGGCGAAGTGCAATCAACAAATGAATCACTATTGGTTAAGAGAAGAATTTGGTCAGAAGTGGTGGGTGTGTAGAATGCGCTGCTGGCAGTGATAGTGGAGTCAGATACTTTAGAGACTTTTAACCGACTCTTGGATAGGCACATGGAGGATAGTAAAATGTAGGGTATGCAGGGTAGTTTGATCTTAGTAGGATAATAGGTCGGCACAGCATCGTGGGCCAAAGAGCCTGTACTGTGCTGTACTGTTCTATATGTCCTATGTAATACCGGAAAAACATTCTACACTACCTCATCCTCTGAGTTCTTTTTTATTTATTATTACTATAATAAGATTCTCTGTGTTCTTAGAACCTGAGCTAAGGTTTAAACCCATATCTTCCATATCACAAAACACCTCGTTTCAACTCTGCAACTTCATCTGTCTACACCGTTGCTTTAGTACATTTGCTGTTGAAACCCTAATCCCTGATCCTGGTGCTTCCACACCTTACTATTCCAATGCTGTCTTTCTTAGCCAGGCTCCTATTTTCTACCTTGCAAATCTCTGTTACAGATATCCTAACGACACACTGTGCATTGGCTCCCAGTCCATTAACACCTCAAATTTAAAATTCTCATCTTTGTTTTTCAACCCTCATGGTCTTTACACTTCCTAACTCTGGAACATTATTCTGTCCGACAATCCTCCAAAAAAATGGCTCTCCACTAATACTGACATTTTCCACATTCTGTTTTCCCTTGCCTCACTATTATGTGGAGGAGCCAGTGACAGACTAGGGAGGACAAAGTCAGAAGTCACACAACACCAGGTTATAGTCCAACAGTTTATTTGGAATCACAGGCTTTCTGAGTGCAGCCCCTTCGTCAGGTGCAGTGAGAGTGTGGGGCACAGAGACACAGAGTTTACAGGCAAAGAGATTAAGGGATCATACAATTGGTGTGAGTGGGGTGTCAGATGATAAGTCTCTGCAGGTGACCAAGAGTATTAGACGGTGTGTAAAGTGTTTATAAAGTCAATGTCAGTGCTGTGCTGTCATGACAGTCAGGCAGAGCCACAGGAATATATACAAAAGGTGACATCTCAGGTCAGACACTGATTTGTGAGGCTTTGTTCAGAATCTGTCTCAGAGTTTTCACCTGAAATAAGGCTGGTTTTATTCCAAAAGCTGGAATTTATAAGATGCCACACTGACTGACTGTGACTACAAACTGTGTTTTTTGAACAAAATGGTATATATCTGCAAATAAACAAACATCTTGGATGGAATGATTCACTCCTAAATTCATGTGTGTGTGTGTGTGTGTGTGTGTGTGTGGGGGGGGGGGGGGGGGGGGGGGGGGGGGGGTGCGGTGGAGGGAGAGAGAGAGAGAGAAAGCGTGTGTGTGAATGTATGTGTGTGCTTGAGAAAATGTTTGAGTGTGAGAGAGTATATATGTGTGAGAGAGTGTGTATGTGTGAGAAAGTGTGTGTGAGAGAGGGTCTGTGTGAATGTGTGTGTGTGTATGTGTGTGCATGTGTGTGTGTGTGAGACAGTGTGTAAGGCTGTGTATGAGAGAGGATCTGTGTGAGTGTGTATGTGTGTGCACG
This sequence comes from Rhincodon typus, assembly GCF_021869965.1. NCBI lineage: Eukaryota > Metazoa > Chordata > Chondrichthyes > Orectolobiformes > Rhincodontidae > Rhincodon > Rhincodon typus. Next base: position 25,123,286 of record NC_063356.1, read on the forward strand.
CATGTGCATGTGTGTGAGACAGTGTGTGTGAGACTGTGCATGAGACAGGATCTGTGTAAGTGTGTGTGTGCATGTGTGAGTTTGTGTGCCTGTGTGAGAGAGTGTTTGTGTGACACTGTGTGAGAGAGGATCTCTGTGTGTGTGTTTGTGTGAGAGAGGATCTGTGTGTGTGTTTGTGTGAGAGAGAGTGTGTGTGCATCTGCGTGTGTGAGTGTGCATGTGCATGAGATTGTGTGTGAGAGAGAGTGTGTGTGAGAGAGTCTGTGTGAGTGTGCGTGTATGAGTGTGTTTGTGCGAGAGACAGTGTGTGTGTGCATGTACGTGTGTGTGAGAGAGTGTGTATGTGTAAGTGTGTGTTCGTGTGAGAGTGTGTGTGTGTGTGTGTGTGTGTGTGTAATAAGTAATTCAAAACTGTACAAACTAATTAAGGTAGAGAGATCATAACAATTTATCAAGGTGATGCTGTCAAAACAGGAAAGTAAGGAAGATTTTACAGATACAGAACAGTGCGGTGCAACATGAACCTCAGATCACGGTTGAGGCCGTCTTCATGGGTATGAAGGTTGGCTATCAGTCTTTGCTCGACGATTCTGCGTTGTTGCTTATCTCAGAGTCTTTACATACTGTCCAACACTCTTGGTCACCTGCAGCGACTTATCATCTGATACTCCACTCACACGAGTTGTATGATCTTTTGTCCTTGCTGCCCTTGATCTCTCTGCCTATACACTCTGTGCCTGTGTGCCCCACTCTCTCACTACAGCTGACGAGGAGGTGCACTCTGAAAGCTTGTGTGATTCCAAATAAATCTGTTGGACTATAACCTGGTGTCGTGTGACTTCTGACCTTGCCTCACTATTGGTAACTTTGTCTTCAGATAACTAAGCCCGAAGGTCTGGAATTCTGTCTCTAAGCCTTGCTGCTCCTCCAGTTCTAAATCTCTTGATTTTCATTTATCCTTAAAATCTATCTCTTAGCCTTGGATTTTAGTCAGCAGTCCTCATATACCCTTCTATGGCTTGATATTAATTTTTATTTGAATATGCTACTGCAAAATGCATTCGGATATTCTGCATCAGGGTATAAATGCAAATGTTGTTGGAGCTTCAATATTATTCTTGAACCTGGAATATTTAATTGAGAAGAGTTCTTAGTAATTGATACCTAATAATATGTAGTCAACTGAGAAGGGTTATTAATGTATTGCCATTTGAGAACATGCAATAAAGAGAAAGAGAGTGCTTGCAGTTATAGCTTTTTATGTGTTGAAATTTTGGGCATTTTGCTGCTTTGACATTTGGTTTGATTTTAGTCCACTCAAACTCCAAAGTATGGAGATCTTTTGGACAGGTTATAGAGTCATAGAGTCATACAGCACAGAAAAAGATGCTTCGGTCCAAACAATCCATGCTGACCATAATCCCAGTCAAAACTGGTCCCACCTGCCTGCTCCTGGCCCATATTCCTCCAAATGTTTCCTATTCATGTACTTATCCAAATGTTTTTTAAATGTTGTAATTGTACTCACACCCACCACTTCCTCAGGAAGTTCATTCCACATATGAGCCACCCTCTGTGGGAAAAAAAATCCCCTCATGTCTTTTTTAAATCTCTCTTCTCTCACCTTAAAAATGTGCCCCTAGTTTTGAAATCCCCCATCCTAGGATAGTGACAACTACCATTAACTCTAGCTACACCCCTCATTATTGTATAAACTTCTTTAAGGTCACCTCTTAACCTCCTATGCTTCAGTGAGAAAAGTCCCAGCCTATCCAGCCTTGCTTTATAACTGAAACCTTCCATATCTGGCAAAATCCTAGAAAATCTCTTCTGAACCCTCTACAGCTTAATAATATCCTTCCTGTAACTGGGTGACCAGATCCAGACACAGTAATCCAAAAGAGGCCTCACCAATGTCCTGTACATCCTCAACATGACTTCCCAACTCCTATACTCAAAGGGCTGAGCAATGAAGGCAAATGTGCCAAATGCCTTTTAAACCACCCTTTTATGTTTGCAGAACCACCAGAATTGCCTGGACTCCTAAACATAGTTGAAAATCTACCATGTTTCAAAAAATATTATAATTCATACCTTTATTCAGGGGCGCTGTTAATGTTGCAAGATAAATTGTAACCATGTTAAGGATTTTTCTTTTGTTTTTTGTTGTAGGAGATGACACCCGCATTTACAGACAGAGGATGTACTCTAAACGTAGTTGAAAATCTGCCATGTTTCAAACGACGTTATGACTTATACCTTTTTTCAGGGGTGCAGTTAATGTGCAAGATAAATTGTAATCATATTAAGGATTTTTTTTTTGCTTTTTTGTTGTGGGAGATGATACTCCAGCATTTGCTGACAAAGGGTATACCATGACATGATGCTGTTAAGCTATTTTTTCATGTCAGTGGGATTCATTTTTCCAGTGTTAATCAAGACTGCATATTTCCATCTTTACAACATATCACACCTTCACCCTTACCTCATCTGAACCAGTCCTTCAATCTACATTATATAGTAATTAATGTAAGAATAAACTTCTCCAGTGTTTTCCTTGGTGGTCCCAGAGCTCACTCTTTGAGAGTGATTACTTTCCCAAATTTTATCACCCCACCTGCATTCAACATCCTGCTTATCCATCACTCCCATCTTGTAAATTCGCATAGCTTCCCATTATCTAAAATGCTGACTCATATTTTGGTGTAACAACTTGAACCATGCTTTCAGGTAGTGCTTTCAAGATAATTCATGGAGTAAAATAATATTTCCACTTATTAGCATTAGTTCTCTTGTTAATCATCTAAGGTCTATATTTCTGGTAACTGCGCCTTTCACCTTCAGAAACCATTTCTCCTTACTTATAAAAACCATTCATGATTTGAAGTGACTCTATCAAATGCAGGCTGAAAGCAAGCAGGTTGTAGAACATTTGTAAAAATCTTGCATTCAAATAAAAATTCTCACTGCAGTAACACAACAGAGATACTTTGATGGAGAATTTTACTCTGTTGACTTACTTTTTAAGCTGCTGCGATATTTGAGTATTTCGCTGTGAATCAATTTTTATTCTTGCTTGATCTTCACTGCTGCTACATTCAAGTCTCCATGTGTGTCATGGAGGCATTATTAATGGGATTTCCCGAGCACTCTTTTTTTTCTGATAAAATTCCATCTCCTCCCGAAGTCCATAGGATTAACACTAGGAGTCTTGAACTAAGCAAAAATTCACCAGCTTTGAAGATGTATGGACTGTAGGTTTTGCTGTTTTCCTTTCATTTGATTGCCCAGTCATGGTGATTCACCCATGGGTTCTACCACAGGATATTGGGAAATAACCTGGAAAGTATCAACTACCACTGTAGATTCATGGTTGAAGAGATGTTTAAAATGTTCTTTGTAGTGTTGACAAGTGGCATTGTCACCCTTAAGTAGAGAAACACCTTCCTGTGAATGAATGTCCATTTAAGTTTGGCTTATAGATGAAAAAAATTACGTTCAAAGGTATGTATCGCTTGTTAAAAAAGAAACCTTTATTTCTTCCCGAATAAGATTGCAACTCAAGAAGGCAGAACTTAATCTGCTCAGAGCCCAAAGACAAATCCAAAAACAAAGGGCATGTGGCAGGAAGAAAGGCCTGAGAGATTCAACAAATGCTGACCTTCATGACAAGCTTTTGAAACCACGAATACCATCCATAGACGAAGGTCAAGTATTTTTTTCCCCTTTGAGATGTTATTAAATCCTATCTATTTGGTCATTTGGTACAACACCTCTTTATGTGGCTGGGTGTCACAAATTTAGTAATGCTCCTGTGACGTCAGGTATTTTGTGATGTTTAAGATGCTCTGTAAAGAGACACAACTGATCTTCTTGGTGATAATGCTGTTTAAGATAACTGCTTGCAATAGAGAAATTAAACTGGCAACAGGATGTTCCCAAAATAGTAAGCAGATTTTCCTGTCTGTTATGATACTCTTCATTGTTATGTTTCCAATTTGCATATCATTTGCAAACTTTGTAATCATGCCTTGTATACCCGTGAACAAGTCAATACATACATCAAAAACATTAAGCTTATTGATCTGCCAACAATAATTAATGGCTTGTTTAGTAATATTTTGTCTTAATTGCTCCCAAATGAGTCTCACTGCATAGAATTCCACCTATTGAGTCTATGGCTTAACTTTATAGAATCTCTACAGTGTGGAAGCAGGCCATTCATCCCATCACGTCTACACCGACCCTCCAAAGACCATCCCACCTAGACCCACCCCTGCTACCCTAGCCCTGTAACACTGCATTTCCCATGGCAAATCCACCTAACCTGCACATCGCTGGACACTGAGCAATTTAGCATGGCTGATCCACCTAACCAGCACATCTTTGGACTGTGGGAGAAAACCAGAGCATCTGGAGGAAACCCACGTAGATACAGGGAGAATGTGCAAACTCCACACAGGCAGTCTCCTGGGGTGAAATCAAACCTGGGTCCCTGGCGCTGTGAGGGAGCAGTCCTAACCACTGAGCCACCATGCTGCTCATCTCTGAGCATTACGGCTATGTGAGTCGTAAATACTAGGTAGTTGTTCACATGAATCTCATAAGCAATGGCATATATTATGTATTCAAGACTGAGTTAGACAATTTTAGCAAATCAAGAGTTGGTGTCATAAGTGGGAAGGTGGAGTGAAGGTCCAGTATCTGGTCAGCCATGATCTTATGGAATGCTTGAACAAGTTCAAGAGTGTAAATGGTCTACTCCCACTCCTATTTATTACATTGTTACAATGGACTGGCTGTAGAACCCATGTATCAGTGGTATAAAGTGACCTTGAATGACAATACATTGTGTAATCAATTAGGTACAAAGTTATTACACAAAGCCATTGTGGAGAGAGTTGTTAAACAAACATTGGTATTGGCCTGTCATGATGCCTTTCCTTAGCCCAGATTTTCTGATCACCTGATTCGCAGGTGATTAACAGGCAATTTCTGATCAACAGATTCAATGACAGTAAGGCTGTTAAATTATTTTAAATTGCCAGTGATTTTTGTGACAATAAGTATGAGTCTAGTATATCCCGAATGCATGCATCAGAGGCAAGAGGGGAGAAATGGGTTTAGCCAAAGAACTGTTTTCCAAGCTAAGACACATCCCTTTATTTCCAGCACTTGCTGCTGTATTTCAGGAGATAAATCATGCGAAGGTTCCAAAACCACATTGACAACAACTGAGGACAGGTGTGTGTATGGTAAGTGAGGGAGTAGGGTGGCAGATGATTAAGACAGGAGAAGGACATGTAAGTTTTGGATTAGGGTACAAGGTGTGTCATGTGGGTAGAGAGCCACATAGGTGAGGCAGATACTGTGCCAAGCAGGTGAGGCATTTGACATGCCGGTTGGATAGGCTGCCAGGTGGACAACAGAGCTAGTGTGCCAAGTACATGGATGAGTAGTTTGGGGGAGGAGGGGGTGATGGTTGTGGACATGTCCAGCAGCAGAGGGAAGGGGTGTGGTGTTGAGTGTGTCTGGGCATTCAGTTTGTTTTGGATTGCTAAGGTCGTATTGGGAGTCAAGTGCAGTAGAGTCAGGGTGTGTCAGGGGCTGTTGTTGTTGTGGGGGGGAGGGGTATGGGGGGGCAGGGGCAGCAAGTGAGGGTCAGTGGTGAGTTACTGGTTCAGTCTAATAGTTACCCGGAATAGAATAAGTTTTAATTCCTTTAACAAAAACAGTAATTGCTGGAGAAACTCAGCAGGTCTGGCAGCATCTGTGGAGAGAAAGCAGAGTTAATGTATTGAGCCCAATGACTTTTCTTCAGAACTAGTAATGGTTAGGGAAAGGTGTTATATATGCCAAAGACAGGTGGTGGGTAAAGGAGTAAGCAATAGATGGAGACTGAGCCCAGAGGAAGAGAAAAACAGTTAAGCAGACAAGAGGATAGATAATGGTAAACCAGGGAGAAAGAAAAGATCATAATGGAGATTCTTTACATCAGTCTCAGAATTTTCAGTTTGCTGACACCAGCTGTTTCCTCTTTACCATGGTTGTGTAATCCCTGTGCACATCCATCCTCAGTCAGGATGGTCTTAGGGCCCTTTCCTCCCTGGAAAAAAAAAGGCCTGAACCATCCCCATTACCTCCAGTTGGCCGAGCTCATCCACAATTTGAACAACCTCTCCTTTAACACCTCCAACTTTCTTCAGGCTGAAGTGTGGCCATGGTTACCCACATGGGCCCCAGTTATGCCTGTCTCTTTGTGGGCTATGTGGAACATTCCTTGTTCCAATTCTACTTAGATCGCCCGCTACAACTCTCTCTTTGATATATCGATTACATCATCAGTGCTGCTTTCCTCTCTCGTCCTGAATTGGAAAAAAGTATCAATTTCACTTCCAATTTCCAGCCTGCTCTCACATTCACATGATCTATCTCTGACTACTCCCTTCCCTTTCTTGATATTTCTGTTTTCATTTCTGGGGATAGGATATGACAGCTGGCCATCAACATCCACTACAAACCCACCCTGCAGCCTATAAAGATTCCATTCCATTCTCCCAGCTTCTCTGTCTTTGTCACATCTGTTCTGATGATGCCAACTTCTGCAGGTGGGCCTCAGAAATGTCCAAATTTTTCCTAAACTACCATGGTTGGCAGGGACCTCAGCCGTGTCCAACCCATTTCACACACTTCTGCCCTCACCCCTTCTCTTCCTTCCCACAATAGTGATAGGGTCCTCCTCATCCTCACTTCATACCCCATCAGAATCCCCATCTAAAGGATCATTACCTGCCATTTCTACCATCTTCAGCAGGATGCTACCAGCAGAAATGCATTATCCTCCACTCCCTTGTCAGCCTTCTGCAGGGACCATTCTTTCTGGGACACCCTGGCCACCTCCCTGCAGCCCCTCAGCACCTTTCCATGCCTTCACAGAAGGTGTAACATCGGTCTGTTTCCTTCCTCCTTCCTCACTATCCAAGGCTCCAGATACACCTTCCACGTGAAGCAGCAATCTACCTGCATTTCACTCAGTTTACTGTATTCATTGCTCACAAATGTGGATTCTTCTACATTGGGGAGATGAAACGGAGCCTGGGTGACTGCTTTCTGGACACCTACATTCTTCAGCAAAAATGACCATGAGCTTTCAGTAGCCTGCACCTTCAACATACCAACGTGTTCCCTGGCTAACATCCCTGTCTCAGGCTTGCTGCAGTGCTCCCAGAAGCTCAATGCAAGCTGTAAGAAGAGCATCTCACTTTTCTCTTGGAGACCCTGCAGCCTTCAGGACTCAATATCAAGCTCAATAATTTTAGGGCCTGAGCATCTTCTTCCATGCCCTTTACTCACTCCCACGCCCTGTCATCACACAGGCTGCTTTTAGCAGAGCCAACCTATTTTCACCTACTTACAGTCCCCATTAGTGGCTTTTCACAGAATCCCTACAGTGTGAAAGCAGGCCATTCAACCCATCAAGTCCACACCAACCTTTTTTCTCCATGGCTAATCCACCTAATCTACACATCCCTGGACACTGTCGGTAATCTAGTATGCCCAATCCACATAACCTGCAGGTCTTTGGACTATGGGAGGGAACCACGTAGATGTGGGGAGGATGTACAATCTCCACACAGTTAGCTCCCCAGGGTGGAATCAAACCCAGGTCCCTGGTGCTGTGAAGCAGCCATGTTAACCGCTGAGCCACTGTGCCATTCTTCTTTCCATTGGCTTACCATTGTCCATCCCTTTGTCTGCCAAGTAGCCTTTCTCTCTTTCTCTCTGGACTCCATCTCCACCTGTTGCTTATTCCTGAACCCCCACCCCTTAACGTCAGCATATATACTACCTTTTCCTGGCTGCTTCAGTTCTGAAGTAACTGAACCAGAATCCTTCAAAATTTTTAGAGGTTTTCTTGGATGGTTCTGAACACAGGGGAATTGAATACCAAAAGCTTCAATTCTCTGGGCAATTCCGTCTGATACAGCTGCATTTGGAAATCTGCATAGTCCCATTGTATAACCAGTGTTCCAATGATTATCTAGCCTGCTACATATCAGGGTTAACATCGTAAAAATTAGCTCATTCAGTGGAACATTTTAGCATTGCAACCGTGACTGCAGTTTTAAAAACAAAAATCCTTTATTGGCTGTAAGGCCTTGTGGAATGGTTTGAGCTTCTGGAGAGACGCTATGTAAAGGTAAGGTTATTATTCCTTAACATGGAATAATGAACTGACACCATTGGTTATAAACCAGAAATAATTCTTCAAAATGTTGGTTCAATTCCTTAGCAGTTCTGTACACGAAACAAAAATGATCAAGAGAACGCCACAATCTGAAAACAATATCTGAGCGAAGCAGAATTTCTGAAGGAGGGACTGTAGGCTGTAAAAGATGATTGTTTCCATGAAGCAACGGTACAATGGGCCTGGACACAATGAGGTCTCAGGAGACCCGCTGGAGTGCAGAAAGCACGGTCAGTAACACAAGACGATTGAAAGGCATCTGCAAGCAAGGCCAGCTGTAGAGTTGCCCTGCTGGAGGAACACGGAGACAATTAGTCTCACTTTACCATCTCAGGAATAGGGACGATATACATATATATATATAGAGAGAGAGAGAGATCACCACCCGGGAAGTGGATTTTTCTTAACACACGAGCCTAGAGGATGAATAAATTCGGGACAGTCAGAAGGAAACACAAAGCGCTGAATGAATAAACCACCCAAGACCTAGACAGGAGAGGTGGGGGAAAAGTCTGGTCCCGAAACGAAAACAAAAACGTATACACAGAGGGGTTTGCAGGCTGTTAACTAAACATCTGATAGCAGCAGCTTTCAGGCAACTCCGAATCCCCTGCTTATTTACAGGGGTTTGGATCAACAATAAAAACAATGGACACAAATTAAGACTAAAATTCCCCCTTTATAACTGGTGAGGCTCTCAAATCAATCAGATACAATACCACCACCTCTAAGTTTGCAAATGTAGGGGAATGTTTACATGTTTCAAAAAACTCTCCGTGCGTGTTTGTTGAGGGGTGGGGGGGTGATGTTTAGGACCAGACCCGGAATTCCACCCCTTTTGAGAAACACTTGATGGTATAAAATGTTCCCAAGCCAGAGCGGCGCAAGGCTCTCTCCACACACCCCCCCCACCCTCGTCTGCCAATGTTTTCTCAATGACTCAGTTGGTGCGGGGGAGGAAGCCTTTGATCTGGGAACGTCAGGAGGAGGGCTGGACGAAGAGATGCTGAAATGAATAAAAAGCCATCTGGGCATGTTGCAACAGCTCCCAGGGAAGCACCGAGTGAGGGACGGCGAAGAGGGAGGAAAGGAAATGAACTAGAACGACCCATCATCATCACATCTTTGCAGGTTTAAAAAAAAACTAGTTAAAAAGGGAGAGAGTCCAGGTTAAACAGCATGCCAGAGATGAACGGTCAAACGGTCCTTAAGGAAGGGCTGTTGGAGAAAAGGAGTGACGGCTTGTTGCAGTTATGGAAGAGGAAAAGCTGCGTGCTCACTGACGAAGGGCTGTGCATCTACGAGCCGAAGGCGACCCGCTCCAAATGCAAAGTGCTGCCGTTCGACAACATGAAGACGGTGGACTGCGTGGAGAGAAAAGGCCGGTACATCTACTTCACCATCGTGATGGCCGACAGCAAGGAGATCGACTTCAGGTGCCTGGAAGACACAACGTGGAACGCGGAGATCACCCTGGGCATGGTGCAGTTTAAGAACCGCCAGGCCATCCAGTCGGTGAAATCCAGGCAGCTGGCTCATATCTGCACGCCTCCCCCAGCCATCAGCACCATGTCCTGATCCAAAGAGCCCGAGGTGAGTGCGTTGTGCGAGCGCCTGCCCCGTCCTTTGTCCCATCGCCGGCCTGCAGCTGCTGTCTCTCTGTACAACCTGCACTCGGGGTTTCCAACCGAATGAATGAAGGAACAATGAACGCGGCTTAACTGTGAAGCCAGTTTGATGATCAGGCAATCGCCACTCGGTTCTGACCATTTCAGTTCTCCCATCAACACGAACACAAGCTCGCAACTGTATCAAATTACTGTAGAAATTTGGAAGAGTGGAAATTTAGTGTAAAACAAGGAACAGTAAGATGTTTTAGTGCCCTGGGATGAGAGCATTTCTATACAGGGTATAGCTCCACACCTTCTGAAAAGCAAATTTTAATAGTAATGCCATTTTAGTGAAACAAAGGCAATAATTGTGCACAATGAGACCACAGCTTGATGGGAATTGACAATGATAACCCATAAAATCACAGATATAGGAGCAGAATCAGGTCATTCGGCCCATCAAGTCTGCACCTCCATTGAATCATTGTCGAATTGTTTCTCAACCCCATTATCCTCCCTTGTCCCGGTAACCCTAGATCTCCTTACTAATCAAGACTTCATCTATCTCTGTGGCAATGAGTTTTACAGATTCATCACCCTCTGGCTGATGAAATTCCTCCTCATCTCAGTTCTAAAGGGTTGCCCCTTCACTCTGAAGCTGTGCCCTTGGGTCCTAGTCTCTCCTAGTGGAAACATCTTCTCCACATCCACTCTATCGATGTCTCCCAGTATTCTGGAAGTTTCATTGAGATGTCACTCCCATCCTTCTAAACTCCATCTAGTACAGACTCAGAGTCCTCAACCCAAAAACAATTAAGTTCCACAGGACTAGGATCCTGACATTTTCCAACAAGGAATGATTAAGAAACATAAAAACTCAGTCAGTCATTTTGAATTGCGTGAATATAGTACTCCTGAAAGTACCCATATTAAGAAAGACGTTTTTCAGTAAGAGAATCAAAAGTTATGGGGAAAAAAGGCAAGAAAGTAGAGTTTAGGATTATCAGATTAGCCATGATCTTCTTCAGAAAGGTCCCGACCCGAAACGTCAGTTTTCTTGCTCCTCTGATGCTGCCTAGCCTACTGTGTTCCTCCAGCTCCACATTGTGTTATCTCAGACTCCAGCATCGGCAGTTCTTACTATCTCCCAGCTTTTTAAAGTACTTGCTGCAGCTGCTGCTCAGAAAGTGAGTCATAGCTTTCTTATCACTGAGGTTGCTGGTACATGATCAATACTGAATCCAACTGTGTTACACAGCGTATGAAAAGCTTTGTATATGTTGCCAATAATTTAAAAATAGCTACATTTGTATACGACAGTTAAATTAAATTATCCTTTCAAGGCACTGAGCCACAGACGAAGGTATCAAGTCAGATGATGAAAGGTTTGATCAATGAGGTAGACATTTAGAATCATTTTAAAAGAGGAACTGTTAAGGGCTCTTCTGGTGCAGTGTTAGAATCCCTGCCTCTGGGGCAGAAGGCCTGGGTTCAAGTCCCAGCTGCACCAGGATGTGTATGAGCATGTCTGTACACATTGGTTAAAAATATCTAAAAGAGGAAGTGGGGATAGAAGGTCTAGGGAGGGGAATTCTGAGCTTTCAGTCAAGGTGACAATGATGGAGCAATTAATATCAGAACTGCACAAGGGTGTAGGCTGAGAGCTGGAGGGCTTGTGGAAATGGAAAAGGTTGGGAGGGAGGAATAATTTGAAAGGCAAGATGAGGATTTAAAATCTGATGTTTTGTCAGCCCTGAAAACCAATAAGCACAGGGCTGCTTGGGGAATAGGTTTTAGGGTGAGGTAAAATGTGACAGCAGTTTTGGAGGGTCTGTGGAGGGTGGAAGAGGGAAAGCCAGCCACAGTAGCAAGTTTCCTCAGCAGGTAAGGCAGGCCTGAAGTCAAAAGGTGGAGGGAGTAGGCTTGGCAATGATGCCAATTCATGGTTAAAACCTCATCTCAGGTTCTGACACAAGTTTAAGACATGGAAACATTGGACAGGAACCAAGTTTCTGAGAGGGACCAAAGCCAGTGGCTTTCATTTGAGGAAATCTCTGCTTGATTCAAAATTAGGTGTCAGATATGCAGAGACGGCAGAGGAATCCAAAGGGTGAAGATGAGTTTGATCTCGATGTCATATTGTAATTGACATAGATGGAGTGATCAAAAACTGCCTTCTAATATTTAGTTCAGATAATATTCTTACACACTCTAGATGTATTAAGTGTATAAACGTATCTAAAAACTATAATCAGACCACTGTCTTTTAAATAAGCTCAGCTGCTGATACGATCGTCTTCAAATCAAACAGTGTGAAAAAATTGCTTTATAGCATTTTTATTTTGTGATGAATGTTCCTATTGTCATTTCTCCAAACTATAATGTAAATATTTTCATACATCATCATATTCTTGCTCTGTATTTGTGCTGACTAATTTTAGGAAAAAGTAGGTTAAAGTATTCATTCATTTCAGAGTTGTTTGTAGAATCATAATGTGCAGAAGGTGGCTGCTATGTTAGGTAATAAATACAGTTCATTTGCTATTAAGTGAACTGGGGCTTGCTCAGGATATGACAGGTGCCATAAAAATTCAAACTTTTATTTAATCTAACATGAACTTCTCTGCTACTTAAACAAAGGCACTCAATTCGTTCTAAAAATCAATTAAAATAAAATATTGAATAGAAGGATTTTGTACCAAGAATCCAATATATTGATTACTAACATCACATGTGATGACTCAAAAATGTTAATATTTTCAAATATTAAGAATAGCAATATCAAAACACAATTCAAATATTAGGAAAACAGTTCAAGCAGTAAATACCCTGTGTAATGCCTTATAAGCTTTTTGGATTCAATATTTGAAGTCATTAGTTCACATAAATAAAGATTCAAGTTGTATATTTGCTTAGAGTGGTGTGCAGAATCCCACATTCAGTTGTTCTGTTTTCATCAATTTCTCAAATTCGCAAGAACAAAATACTGAGGAAGCCTGAAGCAAAAACAGAAAGTTTGGGAAATAGCAAATCTAGCAGCATCTACATGAATGTTTCATTACAATTGATTATCCATTAACCGGGTTTTAGATGGTTCTCAAAAAAGATTTTTTCTCTAACAGATGCTGGCAATTAGTAATTTTGCTAGGGGTTCATTGAAATCTATTAGAAACAATCTAACTTAATTATATTTAAAATACCTTGCTTAACATGTAACATAACAGATACAGATACCTTTCCTTGCAAAAGCTACAGACCTAGAAAGGTACTTCAACGATGGGATGTAGTGTGCTTAAGGTCTACCATTAAAACCTAAAGTCAGAATAAACTGAAAGTTGACCTTTTTTTTAATGTTTATCTCAAGACATTATTATGCTACACTATTATTCTATTGTGCCAACTGTTCAATATTTCAGCTGAATAGCTATTCTTAATATGTGTAGTCGGAAGTACTAGAACCACCTGTGGTCATTGCTTGAGTCTCATTCACTTTCCTGGTGGTCACCCAAGATACACTTATTTCACAGTTAGCTGTATTGAACAAGATGTCCCATGAGCCTCAATAGTATAAGTGCTGCTATTGTCTTAAAGTTGTTCAACAATGCCATGTGAGGCAACATAGTTGGATCCGATTCTATCCTTATTCAACACGCAGTGGAAAAGGCAAAAGAAAAGGCAAAAGGTGAACTACCTTCCATTGCCTGTTAGATATGACCAGGGAAAACTCAGGTGAACTTGCACACATGCAGTTGAGGCAAATTATTTCAGCACAAATTAGCTTTATTTTAAACAGATAGCCAACAGTCATATATCATTTACATTAAGCAGATTGCATAATTAGAAGTAAATGCCTTGGATGTTGGGTACAGTAGCTTCTTTATCATTTAAGTCAATCAGATAACACAATATGAAATTAGCACTAGATGGTTTATTTTTCAATTGTGGTGAAATACACACCCATAGCTATATCCTGTAATACTGCTTCTGGTCCCTCCCTGTAATTATACTAGGTGGTATTGACTTTGTGTGTCATTATAGCTTTTAGTCATTGTCCTTTTGCATGAAGAGAAGTGCATTTTGTCTGATGTTTAGGATGGTCAGCTTCATTAGGATGTGAATAGATCTGAACCATGATGCTGTGTCTCCAGCTTCAGTGCTGTGAATGGATTGCTTTGAATATGGTTGAATATTGAAACAGATTGGCAGTATTAATATGAAAATAATTTTTTCCTAGCATGAGTCATATTCAAATTTCATTAATTAGTATTGTGCATGATGAAAGAAAATAACGTGTGTGTAGGTGGGATGCTGTAGACAACTTTCATTGACATACCACATTTTTCCTGTGATCCAGATTCATGAAAGATTGCTGGTGCTCCAAACTTCACAGTTTGCTGTTTAAATTAAAAAAAAACAACCAGAGAGTAAACTGTTATGATTCTTTAGGAACCGGCTTGCCACTGTCTAGACTTGGATATAAATCCAGTCTGGACAGATTACCACTTTTTGTAGTAGATGTGTGTATTATATCATTTGCAATCTGTATTTTCTGGAGTGCGAAGCAATCTTCATCTGTGCAACAGTAATAGAAAAGAATGTTAATATAAACAAGTCGGTGAGGCCTCTTCCAGAGTACTGTGTGCAGTTCTGGTCACCCCGTAATAAAAGGGATATTATTAAACTGGAGAGGGTTCAGAAAAGATTTACCAGAATGTTGCCAGGAATGGAGGGTTTGCGATATAAAAATAGACTGGGACTTTTTTCACTGGAGCATAGGAGGTTGAAAGGTGACCTTATTGAGGTTTATAAAATCATGATGGGAATGAACTGCCAGAGAAAGTGATGAATGCAGGTACACTTATGACGCTTAAAAAGTCATTTGGATAAGTTTATGAATTGGAAAGATTTGGAAGGATATGGGCAGGTGGAACTAGTTTAGTTTGGGAACATAGACGGTGTGGACTGGTTGGGCCAAATGTTCTGTTCCCATGCTGTATGACTATGACTCTGTAAGTGACGAAAAATATAGCAATTGCATTGGACCAGCTTTTCTTTCATTTTCTTTAACATTCCAGATTTGATGCTTTTTAGTGTACCAGCAACACTTTAACACGTAAGACTGAAGTCTAAAGCTTTTTAAGGATTTCAAATGAACTAGGTTTTGGTACAAATCTCTGAAAGCAGTTTCCTATAATGAAATTTCCATGCAATCTGCTGTAAATAATAAGCTTCTAAACCTGTAGTACTATTACGGGGCAGCACAATACGCTTAAGTAAACACAATTTGGGATTGTTTCCACTTCACTAGAACAATCAAAATTTCTAGGGCTGTTACCAGAAGCAAAAATACTTTGTGTTTAAAAAAAGGCTACAAATTATTATTAATGCTACCAAAATTAATGCCTCATGTATTTGTTAAATATGCTGTAGCTTATTATCTTTCAGGCACTTATGTGTATTAAAACTAATGAGTTAATAATATTAAAATATGGGGAAATGAATGCAAAAATGAATATATCAAGATTCATCTACCAGTTTTAGTAACAGTAATTTTTAGATTAATAAGCATGACAATTAATGCAAAGTAAGATTGCAGGTGCATCATTTAAGGTAATAATCTAACCTTTAGTTTAATATTAGCATTGGAATTATAGGGTGTGACTTGTGGAAATCTACATAGGCATGTGGCATCCATAACCCACTCACTTCAATCTTTTATTAGTTCCATTAGTGCGACCATTCAACTTGAACGGTGCTGTGTATTAACACAATTTCAGCAATTCCACCTTGAATGTTCCACCAGTACCAAATGAGTAACTATTTCAGTCAGAGCTGGGAATAAAGTGCATTGTTAGGGAGATAAAGAACATAAATCAATACAACTAGGTTTTCTGCAACCGATTTGAAGTTAGTTACTGCTATCTCTGCATGAAAAATGGGGATGAACCAGGAGGAATTCCATTGACTAAACTACCATTATCTTCAGACTCCAGCATTCAAAATAGATTCAAATAATATTATATGAATGAATTAATCACATATTATCTGGTTCTTTGCACATCTGATGTGACCAGAACACAATGTCTGCTAGATTTGGCACATAGATGTAAGTTTTACAGATCCAGGATATAACATTTTTGTTTGCATAGATTAAAACTTAAACATTCTACCAGGATTATATTTAAATTTTAATATAGCAGCGTCTCTAAACTGAGGACATTAATAAGGTGTAACAAACTATATTAATCAGTACAATGCAGTGCTGACATAGAGTGCCATCAGTGCCATCACTCATAAGTCAAGTGTTACTTGATCTTTATCTCACTTGATTAATAGTGGAAGTATTGATAGTTAATATTTAACTATGATTATACAGGCATTCATGTCTTTTTAAAAATTTCTCTCACAGTACTTAATACAACTTCACTGTACTTGGATTAATATTTATCAGGTCGCATTGATGCTATGGATAGATAAATGTAGCTCATTGTGAAGAGAAATCTCACCGTAGACTTGTTGATATAAAGCAAGCAATTAGTTTAATCTCTTGAGGTCTTGCTGACCATGTAGTCTTGCTAGGAATGAATGTGGCTTACAAAGAGGGCTCTAATATTACTGAATAACTCTGATCAGCTGACTTACTGTCACCACAAGCCAGACTACATGCTAGTAATGTACCCTCACAAATATATTACTGACTTGGAAGGATTGTACAGGATGTATGTTCTTTATCAAAATGAGCTAATGGAAACTATAACCCAACCTGATCTTTGCTTTGGCATCTCGAGTATATAAGACACAGTGTGGCTGACTTGGGCTGTAAATTATATGTTCAGTATAATTCAAAATAAATGACCTTGCACATTATTGAATTTAATGCTTGAATATAAAGTGGTCATTTTTAGAACAGATCCTCATTTTTGTTCAAATCAGTTCGAGTCATAGAGCGCAGTCAACAGATCCTTCGGTCCAACCAGTCCACGCCATCCATAATCCCAAGCTAAACTAGACCCACCTGCCTGTGCATGGCCCATATCCCTCTAAACATTTCTTATTCATGAACTTATCCAAATGTATTTTAAATGTTGTAACCGTACCTGCACCCACCACTTCCTCTGGATGTTCATTTCACCTAAGAACCATGGGAAAAGGCACCTGCCATTCACCTTACCTATACCCCTCATGATTTTATAAACCTCTATAAGGCCACCCCTGAAACTCCTACGCTCCAATGAAATAAGTCCCAGCCTAGCCAGCCTCTCCTTGTAACTCAAACCCTCTATTCCCGACAAGATCCTGGTAAATCTTTTATGAATCCTCTTCAGCTAATAATATCCTTCCTGTAACAGGGCGACCAGAACTGGACACGATATTCCAGAAGAGGCCTCACCAGCAACCTGTACAACCTTAACATGATGTCCCAACTCCTATGCTCAAAGGTCTGAGCAATAAAGGCAAGCGTGCTAAACACCTCCTTAACCAGCTTGTCTAAATGTGCTGCAAACTTCAAAGAATTATGTACCTGAACCCCTACCTCTCTTCTCTACAACACTACCCAATGCCTTAGTTTTAATTGTATAAGTCCTGCCCTCATTTGTTTTACCAAAATGCAATATTTCGCATTTATCCCAATTAAACTGCATCTGCCAATCCTCAGCCCATTGACCCAATTGATCAAGATTTCTTTGTAATCTTAGATAACCTTTTTCACTGTCCACTATACTGCCAATTTTGGTGTCACCTGCAAACTTACTAACCATGCCTTCTATACAGGTATTTCTACTATAACGCGTGCTTTGTTAACGCAAATTGGCTGTAACGTGATTGATGAATAGTGGACAGTTTGGATAACACAAATTTTCTACTGTATAGTGTCGCAATTTTCTATAACAATTTCGCTATAACACAATTTTCTATGGCGTTTTTCTATAGCGCGAAGTCAAACAAGAACACAGCTATCATGTTATGGGAGAACTATCTATATTCTCATCTAAATCATTTATATAAATGACAAATAAAAGTGGACCCAGCACTGATCCGTGTGGAACACCGCTGGTCGCAGATGTCAAGTCCGATAAACAACCCTCCACCATCATGCCCTGTCTCCTGCTCTTAAACCAATTTTGTATTCAATTGGCAAGCTCACCCTGAATCCCATGTGATCTAATTTTACTAATTAGTCTAAAATGCAGAACCTTGTTAGAGGCTTGATTTAAGCAGCAACATCAGTGAAAGCACAACAATTAGTCTTAGAGTAGCCAAGGGAAAAAGTAGCTCAAGTTTGAATTCCCAACAAGATGATCAGCTGAGGCATACAATGTTATGGGTCAAGTGTTGGAAAATGGGGTTAGAATAGTTAGGTGGTTGTGTTTGATTGGTGGATGCAATGGGCTGAAGGGCCTTTTTCTGTATTGTAGATCTCAATGACAGCCTGACATTTGCATGTGTAAGCTTTGGCCAAGGACAGAATCAGATTCGTCTACAATGCCAACCCATGAGTAAATAGAATGAACAAGGCTTTTAATTTATGGGAAGGTGTATAACATACATAGAACATATTTCAACAATGAGTCAGTGTGTACATGGAAATAGGAAGCGGAGAGAACTGACAAGGGAATATATATATATCTGTCTTCACCTTAATTAATAAAGTACCTGTGACACCTTTCATGGTTACATTGAGTTCTTCTGTTCCAACTTTGGATTCTAAATGTTGCACTGTAACTAAGAAAATAACATAAATGGGCTCCACCTTTTTACTCTAATTTATTCCTGTTTCATGTCCAACTTACATTTTATTATATAATCCTTTTCTCTCCAGTTATCATTGATATGCAAAAGTGATGAACAAATCTTGACCTGCAACCAAACAACGCTGAATGGGACAGGATTGATTTTGTGTCTGCATCCATCACAAGAATACACCTCAGTTCAACCAAATGACAATCATGACTCAAAATGGATGTATCTTCATGAGAAGGACTGTATTATAATAATCTAGAGAACAGATTCATTATTCACAATACGCTTCTCAGTCTTAATTTTTTATTCTTATTTATTAAATGACCAATACTCACTGTAGGGATGACTTCATGAAAGTCATACATAATGCATTGTAAATTACTGATGCCAACTTTATTTATTGAGATATTCTGTCTTTTCAATGCTTGACATTGTGGTTTTTCTCTGCCAAATGGTAAACCTTGCAATCTGTATGAAGATTGTTTTTTGTCTGTTAACCTGTAAATAAAAATAATGACAAACATGACCTGAAACAACTTTTTGTTTGATAGTACCATGCATCATACAATATTACACAAGAAGACTGTTATGAATTAAGGTGAGTGGGCCAAGGTCAATATTACAGGGCACTGGCAAGGTTAGAGAGGAGAGAGGAAAGAATGGAGAAAGAAGGAATGGCTACGCAATGTTCAATTTGGCTGTTCAAAAGTACAGCAGGTTACAAACATTTTGCAACACTATGTACTTCATTGACTGAGAGGCTAAGGTGCATTGAAATGTACAATGCAATATGTGGCTGATTTTCTTCTCTACCAGATTACCAGCTTCAAGTCAGGCAGTAGCAATTTGAAAAGTCACCTGACTTGAACGTGTTTGAAACAAGTTGGTTTTCCAGATTTAGCTCAATGTCATGTGCATATATACTGGGAAGAGGGCTCTTATAGTGTACTGGTAGTGTCCCTACCTTTGAGCTAGATGGTTCAGTTCATGACCCACCTGCCACTGATTTGTGTTAAAACATGCCTAAACACATTGATTAAAAATACTTTTTTAGGTCTTGTGATGCAGTGGTAGTGTCTCTGCCCTAGAAAGTCCATATTCAAGTTCTACCTACCCTGGGCATGTGCCATCACATATCTGAATGAGTTGATTAAAATAACAATGTTCTGGGAGGGACGAATGCATTTGGCAGCGGAGAGGGATGGTGGTAGGATATCATGGTGTATCTGATAGTCTTTGCATTGGGATGTTTGAGAGCTGTGGCAGAGGCATTGCAAATGAAGGCTTCCTGTCAACTGTGTTAGAAAGAGAAGACATTCTGATGTTGAAGCAGTAGAAATCCTTTTGCTGCAATTACAGCTTTGGACAAATATGATATCGCCCCAAGGTGGCTGCTGGGTGATCAAAATTACGCTGCATGATGCTTGGCAGAATGTAGTCAGCATTTCCCTGAGGATGTGGGTACAGTGAGTCCAGTGACTTTTATAGAAGTGGCAAGGTTGATGACTGCACTGGCTATTCATCTAATATCATACATTTATTATTCTCACAAACATATTATTCATGCACATTGATTTCATTGCCATGGCTCTAGCTTTACAATGTCATTTAAGCTTCATCATGCATTTTCTAGTACCCCTTTAAAACTGACGTATTTAAGTAATGATCCTGTTACTTGTTTCCAATATAATGTATATATCAACATGAAACTATTGGAAAATATCTGATGAAGCCACACATACTCTCCTTTTAGTCAGTGGCCCCTTAAAAACCAAGGCTGAAAGTGGATAAAGAAACTGAGAATGGGAAAGCAGGAAGTTTAGCCTTGCTCAAGGTTAATTAAACATTTGTCCATTCTTCACTCTCCAGCTATTCATTACACAATCACTTACACCAAATCTTGTGTTGATCAGCAGATTCATATCCTGACTAGAATTAAGTTTATTTACCAGCAAATTATAATGGAACCTTGTTGGGAACCTTTTTTATTCACCTATTCAGTGCCAGAGAAAGCTTTGCCTTGGCTTCTGCACAATGAGTCACTGCACAAAGCATCTTTAACTATCAATGTTATTGTACAAGCAACAGCACATGGATTCATTCCAATTAACTAAGGTAGTATGCTTAGAGAGCACAATGAATGGGTGAACCCGTGAGGAGGAGGAGGAAATGGAAGAAGCAGGAAGAGTTGGAAACACCTGGTTGTAAAGTTTTGTGTACATCCACAGCTGATGAGCGCAGGACTTTAATGTAACAAGTTAGTCTTTGCAAACTACTGCCTCATCTACAATGTTTTCTTTTCAAAGTCATTCAACTCATTATTTCCCCAATCTATGCCCACTTTTTCTGCAAGTCTTCATAAGGTTTCTATCTCTTGCACTGCACTGAAATGGCTCTAATCAGAAGTAAATGGCATCTTCTGTGACAGTGACTATGGTCCAATGTCGCTCTGCATCTTTCCCAACCGCCTGCAATGCTCAACCATGGCTCATCACGCATTATTCTCAAGCATTTTTCTCTTGTTCAGTTGCCCTCACCTAGTTTAATTCATATCTATCCAGTCGCAACTTGAGAATGTTCTGCAATGATTTTTGTCCCTCTCGCTTCCCCATCAATTTCCCAAAGAATCACTCTTGATGCTTTGCTTTTATTCATATAAATGCTGCCCATCAATTACATCAGGTTGCTTATGTGTATTGATGGTGTGTAGTTCTATATCACCATGATCTCACTGAGACATTCCTTTTTATTAAGCACTGTGAAGACTAAACTCATTGCCTTTGGGTCCTCAACACAACCTTATTCCTGGTTGCCATCTCAAGCAAAACTAGAGTTTTTGCAATCTTAGTATCCTATTTGACTCAGAGCTGAGCTTCTGGCCATATATTCTTTCAATCATAAAGAACCTTTGCTTTGATCTCTGACTTAGCTTATCACCACCCTTGCCTCAGGCCATCTGTTGCTTTATTTTCAGACTAAACTATTCCAATGCTTTGATGGCTGCCTTCCATTTTCCATCCTAAATAATGATGAATTCATACACAGCCCTGCAGCTTGTATCCCAATTTGCACCAAGTTCGTTTCAATTCACTCCTCCACCATAATCAGTTACATTAACTCCAGCCTACAAGTGTTCCCAATTTAAAATTCTCACAGGACTTCCACATTGCTCTGTAAACTCCTCTAGCCTATAATATCCAAGACTTTGGCTTTCCTCCAACTTCAGGGTCTTGTGCAATCCCAGACTTCCATCATCCTCTCAAGCAATGCCCTCACCTGTCTAGGCCTGCAGTTCTTGAACATCTGCTCCACACTTCTCACTCTATGTATGAGTGTCCATAGAACCTACTTCCCTCTCCTAATATTTCCTTTGACTTATTGTTAAATTTTATAGCGTTAAGTTCCTTTGAAATTCCTTTGGCATGTTTACTACACTAAAAGTGTGATATAAAGGGAAGTTGATGCTGAGAGGAAAGTTTGTTGTGGAAGAAAGAATAATGGCAGGTACCTTCCAAATAAGTCTTACAAAATTGCAGGTTCCACACAGTGTGTCACAAACACACAAAGAAAGGCAAACGTTCAACAGTACCAACAATTATTGCAGCAACAGTGGTTGCTTATTCATTCAGTAATAATCTTTCTAAAGCAGGGATGGCCTGAGAACAGCTAATGTTGCATTTACACAGGGATTTGAGTTAACATCTTGGAAACTGGCTTTAATAGTGTAATATGGCACAGAAGGCATTTAGATGCCAGTTTTTCATCAACCAGAATAAAATTTAAAGATGTGTGTTACTGACAGGGCAAACGTTGCTGCTTCTACCTGTCTTGCCACAAAAGTGTTTATCATTCACATAGGATGGAGTTGCAGTGCTAACAAAGACGTCTTTACCCAATCTTCCTTATCCTAAAATCACAGAAACATGATATATATAGCACTGAGATGAATAAAATTGGCCCTATATTGCTCCAACATACAGCAGTTCTGGCCTTGCCTCTTCGTACCCCCTTTTTTGTGGGTTATTTCTCTTATTTCATTGCAGAAGAAATTCCACCCCCTACTACCCAGATGGAAGGAATAGGCTGGCAACCTGTGACATAAACAATGTTTCCATTACATTTCCAGCAAAGCTCTGGTCACAAGCTGCGGCATCTCAGCAGACATTCCAGGGCAATGCAGGCTGACATTGAACAAAGCATTATTGTTTCAAAACAGCAATTCTGCTTCCTAAACATTTCAGAAACAAGCTTGAAGCACAAGCTAGTCAAACTATACAGAAATATTGTGAACAACTACATCATACCGTCACTGTGCAGGGGCTTTTGGGTAAACTTAATTCACATCACCAGAAATGTCTGAGTAGGTGACCTATTTGATTTACCTACTAGTTGAATTCTACCTAGTTAAAGATATAAGGATATAAAAGGACGTAACATCTTAAATCAAGTTACTGTTTACTTTCTATGAGTGTTAAATGTGTAGACTGTGTGTAGTTTGTGATTATAGTTTATTATCTTAAATGCCTGGCAGGTGAAAGTCATTTCCTGCTTTAATTATTTTTCCACATCGTCGAATGTTTCCTGACCTTGCATTGAGTTCAATGAGAGTTAGGGAGGAGATTTTATTAATGTATTCATGGATGTGGGTGTTATTAGCAAGGCCAGTATTTATTACTCATCCTTTATTCAGTTTGAAATGATGACACAGAGCCATTTTCTTGAACTGTTGCAGATGTATGGTGAAAATGTTTCCACTGTGAAGTTAGGTAGAGAGTTAAAAGATTTTAAGCCAGAAAGAATGAGTGAATGGTGAAATATTTCCAAACCAATATCCTGCAATCTTGCAGGTGATTGTATTCCCATAAGGCTTTGACCTTCAAGAGGGTACAGAATATGGATCTGGAAGGTATTATTGAAGGAGTATGGCAACGAATGCAGTGTATCTTGGAGATGGTATACATTGTAAATGTGGTGAGTGAAATGTTAACCAGCTTTAAATTATTTCTGGTATTGGGACCAAATGTTCCATACTGATAATGCATCTGCAATCTAATTAAGGATGGTAAAGATGTCCTTAAGGTGTGAGGAACAACCAGAGGACACAAAGCTCTGGACAACTAGCAGCCTCATTGTAAGAGGTCAGAGCTGCTGGGGTGTGTAGGCCATTTTGGTGTTCTTCAAAAACAGGGAGCTTTCTGATTTTTTTTAAAAAGTGGAGTGACAGCTATCATGCCACATTTGTGGATGCAAACTGTGGCATTCTCAGCCTGATTCCATGATGAAGATCGTTTGAAGAGGTGTCAGTAATCCCACTTATAGGTGTCTACCAAGACCTGGTTTCAGCAAGAGCCCAGCCAAGTTCGGGAAGATCCCCGTGTCGTCATCAACACTTTGGGCTTTATTGCCTACCAGCTGATGATGGGTGGGTAGCTGTTGCAATAGTTACCCCCGTTGGGAAGATTGTTTGGAGGCAGGAACTTGGAGAGCCAACTTGATGCCCTAGTTTCTGATTTTACTCCTGATTCCATTTACAGCCTGCCTACGTGGGCTAAGAAGATTCTATCTGGTGACCCTGGCATGCTGAGGCATTCACATCAGGGTCTTGCTCCTGA
This sequence comes from Rhincodon typus, assembly GCF_021869965.1. Taxonomy (NCBI): domain Eukaryota; kingdom Metazoa; phylum Chordata; class Chondrichthyes; order Orectolobiformes; family Rhincodontidae; genus Rhincodon; species Rhincodon typus. Next base: position 25,147,498 of record NC_063356.1, read on the forward strand.
AAGTTACAAGCACAAGTTTCTGAGAGAAATGACCTTTTCAGGAAGAAGCACATGCTGAATTTATGTGACTGAATTAAATTTACAAATCAAATCAGGCGTAGGAGTAGTTGACTTGGACATTTTTTTGTAGCCAGGCGAACTTGCAACCCTTTGCAAAATTGGTTCTAACAGGGATAGCTGTCTACATTGAGACAAAGGTATGATCATTGTGGACACTAGCAAAGGTGTTAGTACGATCTATACTTATTGTGAAGTCACAATTGGCACTAATGATGGAGCTGGTAGCAGAGGATGGAGGAGCTGCCGCCCTGAGTGACAATAGCATCTTGTGTTCTTATATCAGGTATGCCGCTTCTATGGCATATTTACTCAGTTGCAAGACAGATCAGATCTTTTAAAGCTCTGAAACCGAGAAAGACAATCCCCTCTCACGTTGTGCCTTTAACCTCAAGTCTAACAATAAATGCCTCTGAGACTTCTCTTTGTAAGATAGGTCTGGAAGAATTTTATGATACAAGGTGGATCGCCGTACTCACATTCTAGTATACATCTTCTAGATGGAAGTTAGTTTTAGCTGCTAGAGGTCAGTTATCACAACTCTAGGACATCTAGGTGTGGTGCGGTGGTTCAATGGTCAGCACTGCTGCCTCACAGTGCCAGGATCACGGGTTCGATTCCACCCTTGGGCGACTGTCTGTGTGGAGTTTGCACATTCCCCTGTGTTTGCGTAGATTTCCTCCAGGTGCTCTGGTTTCCTCCACAGACAAAGATATGCAGTTTAGGTGGATTGGCCATGCTAAATTAGCCATAGTGTCCAGGGCTGTGTAGGTTAGGTAGATTAGCCATAGGAGATGGAGGATTACAGGGATAGGGTAGGAGACTGAGTCCGGGTGGGATGCTCTTCCGAGAGTTGGAGTGGACTTGTTAGGCTGAATTGCAGGGATTCTATGAATTTCTGCAGGAGTTCCTCAGGGTCATGTCCTAGGCCCAACTATCTACAGTTGCTTCAGCAACGACTTTGCCCCCTTCATAAGGTCAAAAGTGGGAATGTTCGCTGACAATTGCACACTGTTCAACATCATTAACAACTCCTGAGGTACTGAAGCAATCCAGAACTGAACAGCATCCAGACTTGGGCTGATAAATGGATCGTAATGTTTGTGCCACACAAGTACCAGGCAATTACCATCTCAAACAACAGAGAATCTAACAATCATACCATTGAAATTCGAAGGCATTACCACAGCTGCAAACCCCACCATCAGCATTTTGGGGGTCACCGAGCAAAAATTGAACTGGAATAACCATACGAATATTATGGCTTCAAAATTAGGCCAGAAAATAAAAATGCTGCAAATTGACCACTTGACTCAGCAATGCATGCCCATCATCGAGAGGGCACAAATCAGAGTATGATGGAATGCTCCCCACTTGACTGAAATAATGCAGCTTCAACAACATTCAAGAAGCTTGAAACCATCCTGGAAAATGTAGTCCACTTTGTTAGCATTACATCCAAAAATTCTCACTCTCTCCACCACCTATGCATAGAAGTTATAGTGTGTACCATCCGTAAGATGCACTGCAGAAATTCACCATGGCTTCATACAGCTTTTTCTAAACTCAGAAACATTTCAATTTAGAAGCACAAGGACACAAGATAAATGCAAATTCCCCTCCAAGCCATTCATTACCCAAACTTGGAAATGTGTCGAAATCCTTTTGTTGTTGTGGGAAAATCCTGGAACTCCTTCCATAAAGCATCATGGCTGTAACTACACCAAATAGACTATAGTGGTTCAAAAAGTAGTTCACCGCTACCTACTCCAGGAAAAATAAGAATGGACAATAGATACTGGCTCAGCTAGCAAAGCCCATGTCCCATGAGTGAATAAAAAAGATGTTTGCCTCCTTATGCTCAATAGATGTGATTATCCCCAGTATCTGATAAGATCTTTGTGCCAAATTTCCTCAGCCATGTTGTTACAAGATTCCTCAATTTGTGATGTTTTCAGATGAGATACATCAAAATGTTAAGTTCTAAGGTGAGATGGACTGTACAGTCTCCAATTCTTTGCTCATCCTCCCCCCTCAGTTGGTTTCAACAAGATCAATTTGGAAGGATCACTTTCCTTGTGCATTTTTTCCTGACCAAATGAATTTACGTCTAAAAGCAACTGATTTAACCAAGTTTTCTGAGTTAATAAAAGAGACAGTTTGTTCAGTAGTATGCACAAGAAGAAATAATAATGCAAAACACAGACAGAGAATAAGAAATAAGGTAAAAATGATTTTTAAAAAAATTTTTAAAAATCTTGACTTTGCAGGTTGATTGGAATTCTATTGTCATGGTTTCTTTTCTTTCAACAGTGCTGGCCAGCAGCTCTCAGAGCAAGAGAAGTTCATTTCTTCTTTTACCTGCAGTGCATGGGTATCTAATGGTTGATTTTACCAACTGTGACCTTCATTGCACACAAGTCCACACATTATATTGTCAGGCCACTAATACAGTTAGGCCAGGGGTTTCAATTGGCTTTTAACCCCATTTTTGCTTATTCCTTGAAGGATAAAATATAAAAACATCTACAGGAGATGGCTTCTTGCCTAGAGGAGGTGGGTAATCTTTCTGTTTGAAGTTTCTGCAACTCTGTATAGGTGTGACAATTCATGTTTTTAGAAACATAGAGAATAGGAGCAGGAGTAGGTCATTCAGCTCTTTGAGCCTACTCCTCTATTCAATAGGATCATGGTTAATCTTCTAAATAAGTACCCTATTTCCAATTGCTCCCCACACCCTTTGATCCCCGTAGCCCTAAGGACTACACCTAACTCCTTCTTCTGAAATAAAACTCCATACAGGACTCTGTTTGACACTTGCTGAATTTACGTCCACAGTAATCTTTTGGCTGCAGCAGTCCTCTTTCACAAACATGTATTGGAAGTAAATGTTTGATATGTCCATAAATGCTTTGGGGTTTGGATCAGGGTCATGACAACCACAGAATATCTCCTGATCTACCAGACACCAACTTTTGCCACTTGTTTCATTCCCAGCTCCTTTTGTTCTCTCATATTCCATCTGCTGCCATACACAGAACTCTTTTGACTTAATGCTTAGCATTTGCAGCAGTTTATCTCTGGATATGTGCCTAGGAGAGAAATAATGACTAATTGTATGTGGTTTAAGAAGACAGTAACATAGTGATATCATTACTGGATGAGTTTTATGGTCCAGAGTTATGAGTTCAAATCCCATTATGACTGCTGATTGAACTTAAAATCAATTCCTAAATCTGGGATCAAATGCCAGTCTTATTATTAATACTTATTAATGTACAAGATTGTTAGAAAACCCACCCAGTACAATAATATCCTCAGGGAGTCAAGTCTTCCACTGTTACCTTCTCTGGCCTACCCTACATGTGACTCCAGACCCACATCAATATGATTGTCTCTTAATTAGTCCTGAAATGGCTTAGCAAGTCTTTCAGCTATAGGCAGCCTTCCAACAACCACACATGGACATTTGGGAGGGAAATAAATGCTGTCTATGCCAGTGATGCTCAGATCACAAGGTTAAAAAGAGCTCCGATAGTACCTGCAGCAAAAGGCTTAGGCTCAACTTCTTGCCTTCTTCTATTTTTTGATGTACTACATCCAGGGATGCTTTCGGAAAACTTACAAAAATGTGGCAGCTTTGAATCCTTCAGTTTCATCATCATTTTCTCAATCCTGACTGGGGATAGCGATATGCTGTCCTGGCCAATGATTTCCACATCCCATGTACATTTGAAAATAAAAGCACAGTGGGACTTTCACAATGGCTGGTAGCATTAACTGGAGCCAGGGTGCAGTGGAATTTCTATTGTAGTGGACAATCTAGCCCAAGCCTTGTATATTTATTCTTGATCCAGGAATTTTGATGTTGTTGGACATCCTGATACCATTTTTTTCTGTTCTTATAACAAGTTCCCTTTTGAAAAACAGATATTTGAATGTTTGAAATAAAAATAGGAACATGTGTACATGGCTAAAACCTGCTTCATTGCTTTTACCTGCATTTGTTATTTTACATTGTTTTATATCAAGATACACGTAAATCATAATGATGTAGCTGATGACATGACTCAGTAAGATAGAAGACAACGGTTTAAAATGAACATGTGAAGAGAGAGGTATTAGAAACTACACAAGAAAACTGTATTTTATAATCTATTATGCACAGTTGTAGACAAAGTAGCACTATATTACATAAGGAGTTGAAAATCCTTACTTTGTGATAAAGAGCAAGCAGCCTCAGGGCAGTGTGTGTCTGGACATCTACAACCTGAGTTATTCCAGACCAGTACCTCAATGTGCAGACACAGCTATAATTTAAAACACAGGATAAATCACGATAATAAGTGATAGCAACAGGAAAAAACCCCATCAGAGCCAGCATCTGAACTTAAAACACAGTCCAAGGGACACGTCTGAAAAGGGAAAGAATCTGAAGGAAGGGGAAGACCAACAAAGGTTTTGTAGATTCAACTGAATTTAAAGTGGGAACATTCCAAATGCAGAACAAGACCTTGGAAGGCTGTGAAAACAAAAAGCTGAGAAAAGGCAAAACTCCAAAGTCAGGGAAAAGTGCTCAGAAGGCTTTGATTTTAGGGCTAAGCAGTGCAAAGACTTTGAAGCATAGAAAGAAAGAAAGTCAGAAGACTTTTAAGGCTAGCTACAAGCCAGCAATACTCTGGAGGACAAAATTAAAGGCTCAGAATACTTTTACAGTGAGAAGGAAAAATCCATGTACTCACCCAGTTCACGGCGGTGTGATAATCCTTAGGTATGGTAGCTCCAGCAGGGACTTTGGCCTAAACCAAACCATTTGATAATATGGAAGGCCCACATCAAGATGGAAATGGGAGCCCTGGAAGTAGAAATTCAACACTATAGAACGGCTTCAGACTACACATGAGAGTGCGACAGCTTTTATATACTACAGGTTCAATAGCTGTTGATATTCTAGTATGACAAAGCATAGAATAAAACAATTTGATGTGTAAGATGTATTTACTAAAGCAGTTGACATGTACTCTATCCCCAAAAGAAATTTAGTGATAGAACAGGCATGATTTAATCTCTGATCTCAGCAATCAAAAGAATCAATAGAAGCCTTTGAATTGCATTTATATCATTTAGCAGGAGTTAATGTGTGGTAAAAATATGTTATAGCAGACCAAGTGTCAGAAGGTTCTATGAGCAGAAACAGCAATTGACAACAGTGGAAAATTTATTGGTGTACCACTATAGAATGGTCGTGCCAACATTGATGCAAAGAGAAACCTTACAGCAACGAAGTACAGAGCAAAAGTACAGTGATCAGTCTCTTGGCCAGTCATTTCAAAAGATGCACAGGATTACATTTTGTCACGGCAAACATACACTTTACGCAGCCAAGTTCATACGGAACCAATGATTTCATCAAGATTTCCGGAAAGGCCGTGGATTTGTTTAATTTTAAAAGGATGATGTATTTACTCCTAGTTGACTGTGAATCAAAATCAATTGAAGTGGCAAGACTTCAAACACAGCAGACTCAGTGATCAGATTTCTAAAAAGGATCTTTGTGATGCATAGTTTCCCAGAAGAATTAATGTTGGACAATGGACTTCAATTTGTGAATGAGGATTTCAGGAAGTTCAGATTGGAGTTCTTACTTGGTTCACTGAGCTGCCTGGTTTTCATTAAACGTTTTGTCTCCCTTCTACGTGACATCATCAGAACTGTGTAGCCTCCATTGAAACACTGTTGTTCTGTCCCTCTCTGAATTTTATATGGTCTGGTCTGTCATGGTGGGCAGTCTTGTTTCCAGTTTTGTACCATAGTGGTATGTAGATGGGGCCTATTTCGACGTGTTGTTAATTGCATCGGTGGTTGAAAACCAGGCCTCCAGGAATTCTCGTGCTTGTCTTTGTCTCAGATTGTTTTAAGCATTAATGAGGTGACAATTTCTCCATTCCACCCTCAGTCAAACAGAAAAACTGAAAGACCAGTACACTCTGCAAAGTCACTGATACAGACTGGGAATTAGCTTAACACAGTTACAGAACAACACCATTAAGTAATAGCTACTTAGCAGCTCAATTGTTAATGGGAGAAGGTTAAAACAAATGTAGCAGTTCAAACACAACCTTAAGCCAACTACAACTTCTTAACATCATGGGAAGGCAAAACAACTTGAAAAAAGCCACAAGAATGCTGTAGAGGTAGTACAACACCTAACACAGTCTATCAACTTTAAAGTCAGGGTCAGAAATCACACACGGCCAGGTTATAGTCCACAGGTTTAGTAGGAAACAGCTTGTGTTGTCAAATAAACCTATTGGACTATAACCTGGTGGCATGTGATTTCTGACCTTGTCCACCTTGTCCATCCATTAATTGTGGATTAAATTTAGAAGAAAGTCATATTTGTCATGAAGTCTCAGAATCACAAAAGTTTGATTATGTTGGGTATGGTCAGACTGAATAATATTTCAGTCCAACACTGGCACATCCACATCATGGTTTTAAAGTTAGGGCAGAAAACCTGATTAAGGGATGAGAAGTCAGAAGCCATGGTCTTCAGAGAAAGGTTAACTGAGCACGTGGAGGGACATCCAGAAAGAAGAGGAAGGCATTGATCTTTCTCAAGTGAAGAAGCAAGATTGAATGTGATTATCACAAGATGTGGGACAACCATATCTTGTACCACAGAGAGGTGCAGCTAGCCCAGAATTGGTACAAAAACCATCACCCAAGTGATGACCTCAAGTGAGCCAAATTAGAATGTCTGGCCCATGTTTCTAATCATCTCAACATGTAAGATTCAGATTTTCGAGTTGGTAGGAGTGAGATGGTGATAATTCCGATAACAGTGATAATGGTAATAATGATGTTAATAATTACATCAATGATTACAAAGACTATGCAATTAAGTAAAAGTAAACTACTGGAATAATGTGGACCCAGGAGAGATAAACTTGGGGATGTTTCTGATCAACTACTTATTCCTCATTTCTGAAAGTTTTATCCATTAACTGTGGATTAAATTTCGAAAAAAGTCATATTTGCCATGAAGTCTCAGAATCACAAATGTTTGATTATGTTGGGTACGGTCAGAATGAATAATATTTCGGTGTCAGTTTACTGAAATGAAAAAAAAACTAGTTGGCAGTAAGTAATCAGTCAGTTCAGGCTCTGTTCTGACATCTTGTAAGCATGACCTTAACTCAACTGCATTCTTAGTAAATTAATCACATTCCTAAGATTAGCTGCTTCCTGTTGTCGAATAGAATGCTTTTCCAAAGGTTAATTAAGGGATTCATTTAGAACCGAGGCAGAGATTAAGGGTTTTAGGACTGGTGCTGTTGGACCTCAGAAATCTGGAGATCCATTACCTTCTTTATGATACAAGCAATGAAAGATTATTATTCACTCTTCTATTTTGTGAGTTGTATGACCCTTAAATGCAGATGCAGTAAGAAAAAGACGATTGAGAACAATTATCCCTATAACCGACATAGCTGTGCGCAGCCGCTCTGATGTTCCACACACATGGTTCAGCGTCAGTTTGCTGATTGCTGCATTGACTTCGAATTCCAGAAATTGTTGTTGCACAGGGGCCTCAGAGGTCTATGCAGCCAGTAAGAGAATTAGAGGGAATGCTGGTCAAAGACTTCCTTCTGGAATGCAGTTTTGTAAAGAAATTCTCAGAACAGACAAAATGGTTTTTGACAAGGCAGGTCTGTGATGCATGACTCTGTCCTCTGTTCAATTGTTCCCAGGGATGCACACCATGACAAACATCAATAGCGAGAGATGCTGTTTCAACTGCCTCGAAACCTGTTAGGCTTTCAGCATAAAGAGTTGCATTATAGATTAGCACAGTCCTGGATCCATGAGTACATGCTGAAGGTGAATGAAAGCTTCAGGCAATTTCTGTTAAGGCTCCCTGGAGAAGGTCACAATCTAGGGCATGCCTGCAATAGTACACCAAGAGGCTGGAAAAAGTGTAGAACCCCTCGGGTTGTTGGCATGAAATACAAAGTATGTTTTAAATTTCAAGAGTATTGCAATGCTATTGAGGCAAACCAGAGTGCTGAATGAATTTTATTGAACTTTGCGTAATGTTAAATTTGAAATGCTTTCAAATGTACATGAAATGTACTTCAACTATACTACAAATCTTATAAATAAAGTACATTTTTGGGAGGAAAGAAAGAGTAGACATGCTACTCCATCAGTTACCTTTTAAATGACCTGGATACAGGTATTGTTTTCAATAAATAGAGACCAGCTTTACCTGATGAAGGGAATGAAATTGAATGGATCACTTTGACTTGACATGAGCAGCAGAAACAACAATGGTGAACCAGCCTGTCAATCTTGAAAATACCTTCTTTGTAACATTTTCAAAATTATGCCAGAAGTTGGGGAGTTGTCCCACAGACTAGTCAAGCAATAGACTGACAAAACCATACATGTGGAAATACAAATTGCAGACAATGCCTGAGAAACCAGCATAATCATCATCCCTAGGTATGCCTTGTCATACTATCTGGACAAACTCAGCAGAGGTGATGGAAGAATGGTATACAGTCCAAAGAGAATTATCTTTGGAGTCCTCGACATTGACCCCAGACCTGATGAAGATACGTGGCATCAGGTCAAATATAGGAGAGGAAATCTCCTACTGATTATCAGCAACCCTCCCTTCGGCTAATGAATCAGTACTACTTCATTTTGAACACCACTTGGAAGTAGCACAGATGGTGGCCAGGGGATGGTTTGAAATCTGGATGTTGGGCTTCAATGTTCGTCACCAAGTTGCATTTGGTAGTTTGACTGCTGATCAAGCTACCTGAGTTTTAAGGATATAGCTGCTTGAAAATATCTGTTGCACATGACAAGGAAACAGACAGGAGGCAACAATCTGATCGATCTTGTCCTCACCTATCTAAACATCACAGGTGCTTCTATCCTTTACAGTATTGTTAGGAGAGACTACTGTTTAGACACTGTTGTGACAATGTTCTGTATTCACACAAAGATTCTGTAATGAAGAATATATAATAAATATATTATTATTATTTGGAAACTTGATGTCTAAAGTTGACAGTGCTAAGTATAGAGTCATAGAGTTGTACAAGATGAAAACAAATCCTTTGGCCCAACTCATCCGTGCCGACCAAATATAGTCTTAAGTTTGATTTGAATTTCTATCTTGCGTATGTTAAGAAGGGTGTGTTAGATTTTCCTTGGAGTGGCAACCTCAGGCAGATCACCAAACCAGCCTTTTTCTTTTTTTAATGGAAGAAGGGAGCTCCACATTTCTGACAGAAGATTCCATTCAAGTCTTCCTTAGAGATGCATTACCTTACTTCTATACTGTTAGCGCTCTCGTCATGTAGAATTGTCAGACGAAGGTAAACCACACCCCCTTTCCGTAGCTGATAGTAGGAACTGCAGATGCTTCAGAAATCTGAAGGGTCTAGGCCCGAAACGTCAGCCTTCCTGCTCCTCTGATACTGCTTGGCCTGCTATGTTCATCCAGCTCTACACCTTGTTACCTCTTTTCGTAGCTGTCAGGTGCCATATTCTGAAATGTAAAGATCTTGACAGCCTCTTTGACAGTTGCTGTCAAACGGTAAGTATACAAGTATTTCTCCTGTAACACGACAGTTGTGTTCTTGTGTGACCTCGCACTATAGAAAATCATGCAATAGAAAATTACTATACCCGTACAATAGAAAGTTTGCATTATCCAAACAGCGTCCACTATTCATCAATTGCATTACAGCCAATTCATGTCAATAAAACATTCATTATAGCAAAAATATCCGTATAAGGTAAGTGTAAAGGGCACGTGTGGTGCAGTGGTAGTGTCCAAACCTTTGGACCAGGAGACCCAGTTTAAAGTTGCTGAGATAGTAAGAACTGCTAATGCTGGAATCAGAGATAACACAGTGTGGAGCTGGAGGAACACAACAGGCCAGGTAGCATCAGAGGAGCAGGAAGGCTGATGTTTCGGGTCGGGACCCTTGTTCAGAAATGGGGGAGGGAGAAGGGAGCTCTGAAATAAATAGAGAGAGAAGGTGTGTGGCTGGGGAAGGTAAGTGGGATGATGATAGGTGAGTGCAGGTAGGCAGTGGTGGGGATTGGTCAGTGAGGTGGAAGGAGCAGAAAGGTGGAAGAGAAGATGGACAATTTGTGTCAGGTCAAGGAGGCAGAGATGAGAGGGAGGGTTGGTCATAGGTAAAAGTCTAATCTCTTTCATCTTATAATACATCATAAGATGCCTAATCATGTTGATTAAAAATAACAAAAAGTTTGATATTAGTTTGGTGGGCCGATAGAATACCAAACTGGTAGGACAGTCTGAGAAGTTCCAGAAACAGAAGGCTGTGGAAAAGGTATTTACCGAACTCATATTATGAAATAATTGAGATGTGTTAGGAGTTTTTTTTAAAGTGTCTTATGAAAAAAACTAACTTTGGGTGATGGCAGAAATTTGCCTGAAAGAAACCAAGTGCAGACATGTCAACTGAATTAGGAAATTTAATGTGAAAACTGGGTGACTGTACATGGAGACTTGAATATCTGTAAAGTTGTTGTTGAGGGAAAATGGGTTGAATTGCTGTTCCTGTTAGAATTTTATAGGTTTCTATGAGATTCCTTGTCATCCTTCCAAAGATGAAGAAATTGAAGTGCAGAGTCTGGACCAGAAACATATTACACAATTTATCAAAACAAATATAGGGACATGAGGAATAGATACAATTAAGTAATGCATGTGATCTCAATACTCACACTCATGGACTCTTGTGGCACAGTGGTATTTCTCTACCTCTGAGCCAGGAGGCCTGCTTTCAAGTCCCAGCAGTTTCAGAGGTGTATGAAAACATGTTAACTCAAAAATATTGAAAATAGTCTGTAGTGACAAGTTAATCAGCTCTGGCAAGAATGAAGATTACTCCAAGCTTCATCGATGATCTGACTGGGATGCTGTGTCAAAAAAATGGCTCTCTAGCTTGGTGTTTGTTTAAGTAGAAGGCAATGATCTAGAGATATTATTGTTGGGACCCTGGTAATGTTTTGGCATTCCGGGTATGCATCTTGCCAATCATTCACAGTAGGTGGGTTGACTGGTTCATGACTTGGGGCTCTTGTAGTGCAGTGGTAGTGTCTCTATGTCAGGGTTCAAGTCTGACCCGCACCAGACATGTTGCATCGTGTCTAAACAGATTGATGCCAAAATATCAGCACACGGTTGTTTCATTTCTTTAGTTCTAGAATACTGTTAGATGTTTACTGAGTAAATATGCTGACAGGAAGTGTACTTACCTGTTTTGTGTCAATAAGCCCTTTTCTGCCAAACTCGGTGCACATGACTAAAATGACATTGCCACAATTGCATCTGTGACTAGGCAGTTTTTTTTTATATAGAGCACAGTCAACTAGGATTATATATCTCAAAATTTCAAAATCACATCTTATGCCTTATCGATCAGTAAAATGTAACACTTTACCACATTATCGTATAATTACTTCTTAAGTTACTGGAGAAGACTGCCTTCTTTAATATTCATCATATTTTTGCCTCCTGATATTTGGTTATTTTGCAAATTTTGAATTTAAATGAACATAAATCTTCATTCAAGTTCTTTCCATGGAAGCTTAGAGTTTACAATGATTTGGACCAACAGCAGGATGGTTGACAAGTAAGATAATGTCAGTTTTTCTTTGGTTGAACTTATTACTTTAACTGAAAGAGAAATTTTGCAAAAATTATACAATACCTATAGCGGGATCTATTTTAATCCTCAAATCAAAAACTGCATGATTTTCACAATCCAGCATCTAAACCATACAAAGTTAATATGATCCATGAAATTGTGAGGGTTGCAGTTTTTTTAATCCATGAAGTCATTATAATTGCTCACTGACTGTTCACACTTGTAAGACGAAAACAGTTTTAGAGAAGCAGCCTGGATTTTGGCCTCCAATATTGAAAGTCTACGATTGACAGCTTTTGAGTAACATGAAATACTCAGCCTGAAACATGATACAAGAGTTATTGAATTGTATGTGAGGTTGAAGTAGGAAATGCTGTTCCAATAAGACAACACCCATACAGGCATAATCCTCTCAAAGCAGCACAGGCACAGAAGGAAGTGGAAGCGATGCTCCAAGAAGAGTGATCGAACGAAGCCAAAACGAGTGGAGTTTGCTAATTGTGCTGGTTCCCAAACCTGATTGTACTCAACAATTCTGCGTGGATTATCAGAAGGTCAACACTGTAACTAAATCAAACTCATACCCAATTCCGAAGCTGGAGGACTGTGTGGAAAAAGTTGGACGAGCCACTTACATCACAAAGTTGGACTTACTTTGTGGCTACTGGCAAATACCTTTGTCGGAGAAAACAAAAGAAATTTCTGCATTTGTAACCCCAAATGGGCTATATTAATTTAGGGTAAGGCCTTTGGAATGAAGAGCGCATCAGCCACATTTCAAAGACTTAAATACTGAGTTGTGTCAACTATAAAGATGACATAGTGATCTTTAGCCATTCATGGAAAGATCACGTGGTGCATTTGGCAGTTCCCTTTGAAAGACTATACAAGGCAAAACTGGTCATTAATTTAGCAAAAACAGAATTCACGGAGGCAGAAGTGACATTCTTAGGGCACAACATTGGACATGGACGAATGACACTGCGGAACATGAAGATGAAGACTGTTGAGGAATTTCCAAAGCCATCCTTGAAGAAAGAGGTGCTACTATTTTTGGGACTGAGCAGATTCTACTGGAAATTTGTACTAAACTTTAGTAGCGTGGTGGCACCACTTTTGGCTTTGTTAAAGAAGAACATGAAATTCGGTGGACAGACCAATGCCAGGAGGCATTTGAGAATTTAAAAGCAGTGTTAACCACCACACCAGTTTTAGCCACAACAAATTTCTTGAAACCCTTTAAAGTTGCCAGCAATGCAAGCAATGTAGGGGTTGGAGCTGTGGTGTTACAGGAGGATGGTTGTGGAATCGAAAGGCTAATCAGTTATTTTTCAAAGAAACTCAATTTTCACCAAAGAAAATGTTCAACCATTGAAAAAGAATTATTGAGTTTGGTATTGGCCTTCGAACATTTTAATGTTTATGTTGCAATGTATCAGAGATGGTTGCATACTCTGACCACTACCTGTTGACATTTTTGGAAAGATTTAAAGACAGGAACACTAGACTATTTTGTTGGAGTCTTGTGTTACAAGCATTTAGTTTACAGATTGGACATGTCGCAGGTTGTGAAAATGTTATTGCAGATGCATTATTGCAGGTTTAAGAGAAATGTGTACATAAGATATAAACAGTAATATACATTGTTATATGTGCTTATGGAATTAATATGAAATATGTAACTTTAAATTAATTACCTATGGATCTAGTAATAATGGCATTGAAGTTTAGAGGGAAAAAAAGAAGTCATCTTTTCATTATGATGGTTCATTTTTTTCTTAAGGCGGAAGGTGTTGTGAAGTTGGGTAGAGTATGTGATGTTTGTAAAATGATGGGGGGGAAGAGTGCATGGTCCCTTTGAAAGATGATTTTTTCAGGCTTGGATATTAAATAAAAAAGTCTGCAGGCAGCAGCAGATGCACGAGAGCTCTTGAAATTGAAACATTGTATCAAAAGGCTATACCGTTAGCAGGCAAAGCAGCATTTTTACCAAGACAACAGGTTTTTGAATTTAGCCAATTAATTTAAACCAGGCCCTAGATACCAAAACTCAAATAAATTTAAATCTGATGGTTTTTGACCACCATGGACCAATCCCATTGTAAGAAATTAATAGGTCATTAAAGGAATAAAAGAAGAGGGCATTTGAATATCGGTGTGAGAGTCAACTGTGATCTGCCAAGAAAACAGCTCTCAGCTATAAAAGAAAGAATCAATGGCTCTCATAGAATTCTCTAAAATTCTCCAAGCCCTCAGAAAACCCTCATTTAAAATAAAGGTACTACGGCACTCTTAGCTAATATTCCTGACATAAGAATTCAATGCAAGAAGATGTTCCTGACAGGACGACAGCAGAGAAGGCAAAGAACATTCCGGATGATTTATCCTGACTGTAATTTTGACAGATTAAATTTTTATTTTTTTTTATTGATTTGATTTATATAATTGGGTCTTAAATCTATTAGAACAGCATACCATTAGAATCTTGTTTTGATCAGGAATAGTTAGTAGTTAAAGAGGAATTGTTCAGTTTGTTATTAGTTCTGTTAATTCGTTAAATGTTAGAGTTAGATAAATAAATTATTATTTGTTAATTATAAAGTGAGTATCAGGGAATTCTTTCATTTAACCTCTCATTTCCAACAGATTGGGATGTACGAGGCAGGTTATACCACTTTTCACATTTCCTTTAACACATTATGAGGCAAGATGAACTTCTCTGGATGTTTTGGTATCAGTTTTCAGAGGGGGGTTGACCTCTGCTTCATAACAGAACTAATTCTTGACATTCCATACAAGAGCCAAAATGTTCTTGAAATGTTGAGGAGACCATTAATGCATTTGAATACATATTCAATGTTTGCACTTTCCTACAGCTCAAGTGCTTTATCTCTCCATCTCTATTTTGCACAAAACTTGGGCAAAAACTATAGTTACAGTTAGATAATGTCACAAGTAATTTCCTCTGTGTTGTTGGTTCTCCCCCTCTATTACTCAGCCAGATGATGAATCATTTCCTAGAACAGAGATAATTATACCATAATGTCCCATTTAATCTGCTTTTGTCATTCCTCTGGATACAAACACAATAAATTCAGAATGAATTGTCCTGTTAAAGCTGTAATGTAAGTTTATGTCAGGGGATTTTCGAAGCCATATTAAACTGTTTCCCACATTGGATATTAAGACATACCTTAACAATGACAACTGTTTAAAGCTCTTTCAGAGAGTTGCTTAGATTCAGATTTGCTTCTCATGAGTAAATCTGAATTGACAGGTTGCGTGAACAGTGAACCAAAAAGGAAATCTGTACCCAATGTGAATAAAAGTGATTTTGCTTTGCAGGCAAGTAGAGAGGGGTCATTTTCTCTGTTAGACAGATGAACCATTTTCATTGATTTGAGTATTTAATAACTAAAGATTATATGGAAATTGAACTAAAACATACTCCTATAGAATATGTAACCATTGAAAAACTGGATTAAAAATGACCACTTCATTTTATGTTGGAATATCACACAGGATACCTCAAATTATTTCCCTTTGAAGTCTCACATATAACCCAACCTGGAAGGTGTGGATTACTGACCAGATCAAATCAGTCATAAGCAGAAAAATGGGTCTATTCTAGAAATGTTAATTTGTCTTTTGGAGTGCTCTGGCATGAAAACTGAATGACAATTTTTGGTTTTCCTCAATCTGGTAGAAGGGAGGTAACTCATTAGGACTAAATTTGTGCGATCTACCTGCCATATTGAAATATAAACACTGGATGAAATTTCTAGCACACTATTATCAAGTGAATTAACAAGTGTACTCACTGTTTTAATCTTGGCTTACACACAGCTAGGTGTTGGGCAATATGAGTGAATTCATAAATGCAAGAAACATGGCTAATTGGGCTGTCTCTCATTAAATAGCCAAACTGTTCATGTTGCTGACAAATGTGACTCAGAAGCAACTTTTTGACCCAATTTCAGGGTCCCAAATCCCATGGTAACATTCAGCCCATATGATCCAGGAGCTCTCATTCTGCTTTGCTCCAGCAAATTCTGAACTTAGGTTGCATTATAAAGTTAATGTTAAATGAAACTGTTTTGTGTTGTATGTACTTTGTACTAATGCAGATGTACATGATAAGTTATAAACAAAAAAGACTAATACAATCATGTAGCATGGGAGGAGGCCAATCAGCTCATCATGCTTGTACCTTATTCTTTGACATAAGCCATCATGCTTAAGCTCACATGCCCGCTTTTGGGTATAATCCTACATTTTTCTCATCCTCAAGTGATTCTCCAACTTTCTTTCAAAATAAATGATGCAGTTGACTTCCACCATCTATTTTAGTACAGCATTTCAATCCTGTCAACTCTGGGTGAAAAAGCCTCCTCTTTTTCCTTCTAGATCTTTTGCTAATGGTCTTAAATCATTGACCTCTGATTAATGACTCACTCACCAAAGGGATGAGATCTTCTCCAGCTATTCTGCATCTTATCATGTTGAAATTTGTTGGTTTAGTCATTAAAAGCTCTCCCCAGATAACAGTTCTAACTTTTTCAACTTGTCCTCTTAACTGCAGTCCATCATTCTCAGTAGCATCAATATCCCTGTAACCTGGCTAAACTATTTTATATCTTTCCTGATGTGTGGTGTCTGGAATTGTCCATAATACTCTAGCTGAGGCTTAACCAATATTGCATAAAGTTTTGGTACGATTTCTTTGCTTTTATATTCTATTCATCTATGTATAAACCCAAGTAACCCACACGCTTCTTTGTATCCAACTTACTTCTTGTTGCATACATTTAAGAATTTATATGTATGAACAGCAAGATTTCTCAGCTCATTTACACATTTCAAAATTTCACCATTTATTGCGTATTCTCTTTCCTTAGTTCTCTCAAATTGACATCGCTCAGCATTGGATTCCACCTGCCATGCTACTGCCCATGTCATCATACTGTCTATGCAATCCTGTAAATTCAGTGCCCACACTTTCTAGCTGGTGGAAATCATGAATTTTGGAGTTGCCACAAATGATGCTTGAGTGATTTGTTGCATTTGTGAATGATACATGTTTCAGCCATGCTGTGCTGATGATAAAAGGCTATATACTCAGCTTAGTAGATGAAATGCTGATTAGGAGGACAGATTTTCCTTGGATGGAGTCAAATTTCCTGAGTGTTGGTGTACACTGGCGTTCCACCCTGTCTTCATTGGCCTAGGCAGCATACATTGAAGGGACCACTGGAAGCTGTTCATAATTACAATAAAACTCTGTTATTATTTCCCTTCTGTAGAGTCAGAGGAAGAAAAGTTTAGCAGTATTCAGAAGACTAGTGTGGATTATTTCTAGCCCGGTCTTGTCCTCCACAGGTTCGCCACCATCATTTACTTCCTGTCCTGGGACCCAGGGGCACAGCATCAAAATCTGATATCCCTCCTCAGGTTCTGATTGACAAGTGGCATTGGGATGTCTGTTTTTTGGCCACAGCTCACCACTTATACACAGGCAATGTTTTAAGCCCAAGTTAAACTGGGCATCAGCCAGTACTTCTGAATGAAAATTTTAGATTGCATTAAATTCAATTTTTCCCCAATGAAGTCAGAGACCAGGAATCAAATGGACTGAAAGAGGCTACAAAACAGGGGAAAAAATAGGTGACGGATAATGATTGCTCTCTGTCCTGGAATAAAGTGGGAAATTGTATCTGATAGAAATTCATGCTGAGACCAGTCCTATTTGCCATGTACAAAAATGAGATGAAAGTACGATGCTGAAATGAATGATTGATACCAAACTAAATTACAAGATATAGAAAACTGTTAATTGTATATTAATTGTAATTGACAGAATGCAGGCGGCGAGCATTTATTGGTGATCAACTTGTGCCCCTATAAAAAGGCAAGTACTGAAACTGGGGTGTAGAAAGTTGCATGTGAATAAAATATCTAAAAATTGGCTTCAGTTCTATCCTTCACTGCCTAGCTCTCTGGAGCGTACAGGCTGCAGGAAGACGTACAGAGGTCTGTTAAGCTGGTGGATAAATGGCAAATCAAATTTACTATGGTGTTGTGTGTTGTGATTTATTTAGTATGAATATTGACAAAACATCTTAAC
This sequence comes from Rhincodon typus, assembly GCF_021869965.1. Classification (NCBI taxonomy): domain Eukaryota; kingdom Metazoa; phylum Chordata; class Chondrichthyes; order Orectolobiformes; family Rhincodontidae; genus Rhincodon; species Rhincodon typus. The sequence goes on from NC_063356.1 coordinate 25,165,384, forward strand.
TAAATTCAGGAGGAGAGCAAAAATCTGGGAATGCAGATATATTAATCACTGAAAATAGAAATACAATTTGATAAAGTCAAACAGGGAGAATAGTCAAATTTATATTGAACTATTATCTTAGACATACTTAAAGTACTTTATGTTGTAACTGTGCATAGTTCTGATCTCCATACTACAGAAAAGCTATGAGTGCTCTGAAGAACGTGCAGGGAAAATTAAAATCCTACAAAGAGATTAGCAACATTAAGAGAATGCAATTACCAGGAAAGATTGAACAGGCTGGAATTATTTTCTTTGGAAAAGACATACTGATTAGAATTTTGATAGAGGGCCTGGGGTAAATTCTTTCCAGTTGTAGGTGGGACCGGAACAAAAGGAATAGATATAAAATAAATAGTAATAAGTCAAAAAGAATTTGGACAGAATTTGCTTAGATATGGGTAATGGTAAGATTGTGGAAATTGTTGCCACATTAATTTGCTGAAGTGAAAGCTCTGATACATTTAAGGAGAGGCTTGATGCAGGTGTGAAGGGAATTGAGAGATGTGGAAGGAAGATAAAAGCAGAATAAAAGCATCATATGTGGACAATAAAAATTGAAACAGACTTTGGACCTGTTTCTGTGTTGAGGATTTTAATGTAATTTTATGTACTCATAGCATCATAGAACACGTTACAACACAGAAAGGGGACATTTGGCCCTTCATGTCAATGTGGCTTTCTGTAAGAGCAACCTGACTTGTCCCCATACCTGCTTTCATCCTCTAACCCTGCAATTGTTTTCTCTTTAGTTATTTATCCAAAGTTGTCTTTAAAACCATGTGAAAATATGCCTGCACTACACTTTCAAGCAGTACAGCATATTCAAGAAGAAAACTACTTGCCGCATTAAATACTATTTCCTGTGTCAATTTTGGTTTGTTTGCCAATCAGCTTAAATTTGTGTTCTTTGGTTCTCAATTCTTCCATTACTGGGTTTATTTTAATAGAGGAATGCATTCTTCTTTTGCCTTGGGGATTCCTTTAATTCTGGAAGTGGGGAGTGCAGAGCACAAACACTACAACTTATTCAAAAGACAACTTAAAAACTGTTTATTTTGGAACTTCTATGTTATATATTTTCCTGTTCCACTTAACTAATTCAATTCTTCAAATCTCAGGCTTGCAATGTGTGAATTTTCTGTATCACTTATTTGCCTTGTTATTCATCTGAAGGTACTTTTGTGTTTGCTGACCCAAAGATGGGTGACCCCTCTCCCATTACAGAACATATTCACTGACCTTCTGACCTGCTAGTTGCTTGCCATTTCAATAAAAGAGCTTGCTCCTTTACTAATATTTCCAACCTGGGCCTGCTACACTGTTCCAGTGAAGGCAACACAAGGTGGAGGAACAACACTTCATTTTCGGTTTAGGCATCTTACAGCTTCCAGGACTATCATTGAGTTAAACAACTTCAGAGCATGAGTCTGTCTGTCACTTTGACTACAACCCATCCCGTGCAGGACACACACACCACCCCAGTCAAGTCTTATTGGTTTTGCTCTTACCAGAGAGAGCAAAATTTTCTCCTTTTTTCACTGAACATTTACACCTATTTCACATCTCCGTATCTCCTTTACCAACAGTAGCACTCCCTTTGTCTTTTGCTCTGGGCATCCTCGCCATCTGTTCCACCACTTCATTTACAGCATAAAAAATATAACTTTCCAGCCCCTTTTAGTTTCAAAGCAGAATCATGTCAGACTTGAAACATTATCTCTGTTTTTCTATTCACAAATGCATCCTGTGTTTTTCCAGCATTTTCCCATTTTATTATGATAGTATAAGATATGAGCTATTGATTTTCAAACTCCAATACCTGTTTAATATCTGGGACATTCATAGACTGAAATGTTTTTAAAAATGGGACAAAATCCTGACTTAAAATGGCCTCAGCAATTAGCTGATCCCAAAGCTTAGCCAAACTTCATGAAAGCAACATGGAATAAAGTAAACCGTTGGACTTGATATTAATATTTTATCAATGACATTGAAACTGGTCCACATAGCCAGACACGAAAGTCAATTACTGCTTCAATACCTTCAATGATCAAACTTGGAAACAATGAACTCAAATAAGGAAATAATCAAACGAGCTTGTTTATGAAGGAGACAACAAGGTGCAGGGCTGGATGAACACAGCAGGCCAAGCAGCATCATAGGAGCAGAGAGGCTGACGTTTCGGGCCTAGACCCTGCTGCTTGGCCTGCTGTGTTCATCCAGCCCTACACCTTGTTGTCTCGGATTCTCCAGCATCTGCAGTTCCTACTATCTCTTGTTTATGAAGGAACTACTTTTGTAGGAGCAGGGGATGGATTTCTGACTGAAACTGGAACGAGCTGGAGAAAATGTTTTCTTGTTTCTCAGAAAGAAAAGTGTTGGGTGAGGTTGATTAAAAGGAAACATCAGAATACCAGTGTCTGAAATATTTGAAATATTTGCTATTACTGATGATACAAGATATGAATGAAACAACCTCAGTGTTAGGTTAAAATCTTCATGTCTGCAGGAGGCCCGAATGTTTTAGGATTATGTTATTTTATCTATCTTGTATACTGGACATTATCCCCTTTCAATTTAGTACTGATAAATGTGTGGGTAAGGACTCAAGTATAAAGGCTGTGTTTTTGATTTTGTGTCTTTATTATTATTATTGGGGTTAGTAGATAAGAAAATTGCTCTTTCTTTCACTCAAGGCTACATCGTAATTGCCTCCTTTCCAATACAATAGGCACTGGATAACTACAACTTTATTAGAGAGTGATATAACCTTGAGCTAAAATGAACATAAATATTTGTTGCAGCTAAACAGAGAAGTTGAAAGTAGATGAACTGACTCAATCCTCCTCATAAGGGGAGGCGATGGCCTCGGTGATATTATTGCTGGACTGTTAATCCAGCAACCCAAGTAATGTTCTGGGGACCTGGGTTCAAATCTCATCATGGTAAATGGTGAAATTTGAATTCAATAACAATCTGGAATTAAGAGCCTAATAATGATCGTGAGTTGATTGATGGAAAACCCCATCTGGTTCACTAATGTCCTTTCTGGGAGGAAACTGCTATCCTTACATGGTCTACTCTACATGTGACTCCAGATCCACAGCAATGTGGTTGAGTCTTAACTGCCCTCTGGGCAATTAGGGATGGGCAATAAGTGCTGGCTTGGCCAGTGAGGCCCTCATCCCATGAATGAATAAAAAAAAGGCTATATCATAACTCAAGTTTACTTATTGCTTCTTTTTCTGCAAGCCATTTTTGTGGATTCAAAAAAAAATTGCAGGGATAATGCAGTAGGTCTGGCAGCACCTGTGTACAGAGAAACAAAGCTAACATCTTGAGTCCACTAGGGCCCTAACTTCTGCAGCAATGCTCTGAAATCTAATCCTTTCCCTCATTTGAAGATCTCCCCATTGTGATTGGTAGGCCTCAGTTGTGTCTGACCCATTTCCTATACTTCTGCCCTGATATCTTTGACTGAGGTAAAGGAATATATTTCAGAGAATCCATGCATTGTCAGGGGAGGTATTACAGAGTTGAAGAAACTGAGAGAATGGAGTAGAGTCCTTATAGGAAATAGTGTGTAAGGAAGTATATTCAAAGTAACTGTTAGAGTCAGTAAGTTTGTAATTGATATGAATGGAAAGTCTATCCCCTAAAATGAAAATAGTGAAGTCAAGGAAGGAAGCGAAGAGTCAAAGATGAATCAAGTGAAGATGAGAAATAAATGAAAACAGGAAGCAAATTTGATTAACGTTTCCAATTCTGAATGAGAGAAGGAAGTAGCGCTGTTAATGTAATCAATGTACCAGATAGTTTCCCAGAATTATGACATATCTACCTTTTAAACAGAATGAATTATGGTGTTTCAGAAATTGACATGAATAAGTTAACCTGCTCTGGATTTCAATTACAAATTTTGAGAAGTTTTTTTTTCATAGCTCCATGGACCTTAAGATATGATCCTGATATAAATAGCTTGTCAGTGATAATGATAAATACAGTGTATTAAATTTCCCAGCAAATGTGCAATAGAATCATCACAAAAAGTATTCCATTGAACTGAATTTATTAATTTCATTTTTCCATCCCCTGCAATCACTGATAATCCTTCCTTCTTGCAGGTCAAGGCAGAGTGCAGCAGAGTACTGGCGAGATGTATATGTCAGTTGCTAGATCTCAGTTACAGTATTGTGTTCAGTTCTGAATGCCACACTTTAGAGACGATGTGAACGCATTGGAAAGAATGCAAAAGAAATTCATAATAATGGCTCTGGATATGAGAAACTTTAATGTTGAGAACAGATTAGAGAGGTTGTGACTACTCTCCTTGCAGAGAAAAAAGTTCAAAGGAAATTTGATCAACGTTTTTAAAATTATGAGGGGCTGGACAAAGTAGGTTGGGAGAAGCTGTTCCTGCTCCTAAAATGATTGCATCCAATATTTCTGAAAGCATTCAGGATGATGGTTTATTTCTGTCGAATTTATTTTATTAAATCCCACCTTACCCTTTTCCCATTGACTGGAATGAAATGCAACTTGAGATGGTGTGACTATGGATATCTCCCTTTTTGTCCATATCTCTCCTCACTCATGTTGTCATTCCTATTTACCACTTTTTCATTTCAGCTGTCAGGAAATCAAGAACTGTCATCTCGTGAATCAGTGCAGCCTCATCATGAACGGTGAAAATCATGCATAATCTCCGATGAAGAAACATCATTGCTTTTTCTTACAATCACAACTACCAGTTCAGACACTGGCTCTGTGCACACCTTAGAGAGTACAAAAGATTCAGAATCTACATGTAATGAGTCAGTGGGCATGAGTAGGTTGCAGCAAGTCCAGTGTGAGAGTACAATGTATGTTCTAGCTCAACGGCGGACAAATCCCAGATGAGTTTGCTGCAGAGCATTTAGATTAGACTTTGATGAATCTATATACAGGAGAATGCTGATGGCCAAGCATGCAGAAATGTTTTGTACATTGGCCTGCTGACAAGCCTCTTGTCACTGTGAAGGGACATGGAACAGTCTTGTTCTAATAGAGCTCGTGCCTTCATGCAGAGCTTTGTGAGAATGAACAAACTGAGGGCAGAAAAATTAAACTCATTGGCAAAAAAAAACTAGGGGAAATAAATATGCAATGAGTTGGAATGATCTGTTAAGTACTGCCCAAGAGGGTGGTGGAAACAGGATGACTATTAACTTTCATTGGAGAATTGAATAAATACTTGGTGGAAAATATTACAGGGTTATGTTGAAAGGTATTAATTAAATAGCTCTTTTAACAAGTTGACACAGGTGTGATTGGCCAACATCCTTTTTCAGTATTATGTGATTCTATGATTGCTAAGATATAACAAGATACCCAAAATTGTCTTCCAACTGAGTTTACAACCTTGTGGAGTCCATTGGGAAAAGAGACCTGATAATTATTTAGCTGTTGTCATTTAATGTTCAGTCAAACATCTAGAAAGTTAATACGAACCTTTTCTTCTGGGAATGAGGTTGGTCTCACACAAAAGAGAAAACAAAGACACTTTCCATTCATTAAAGATCTAATTCCAAGTATTAAAGTTATTTCATTGACTTTTCTTTATTTTTGGGAATTTTTAATTGACTTACAACCTTTTCTTTTGGTGATTACATTTTTTTGGCAATTATGAATCCATTATAATTTACATTCCAAAGCTATTCTGTAATATGGTGCAATTTGGAAGTGAAAATGATGCAAGCTGCACACAATCTCTCCCCTTGAATTTCTGATGTCTGCTCTGAGCAGGCAAAGACCTGTGCTGTAAATCATAAAATTTATCTCTTATGAATTTCCTTTGATTGACCGAGGTGATATGTAACTTATCTTGCTGTCACTTACGATGTTCAGTCCTTTTCAAGAACAAAATAGACCGTCAAAACCATTAATTTTCTCTTTGTGTAATGAGTCAGAAACTCAACATTTGACTTTTGTCTGTTGTTCTCTTTATCCTCCCTTTTAATTCTGTTCCATCCTACATAGGGGAGTTTTGGTTTTCAAAAAAGAATCACCAGCTTAGGAACTGCTTGTTCTAATTTCAAACACAAAGAGGTTTGTTTTTACTTTAGCATTCAAGCATTTGGCTATTGGTAATATCACCAAGTAAATAGACACAAATCAAAATTAATATCAAATGAAACTGGTGTTGTCCTGGGACTCACAAAACATGCCAGCAAGTTGATGGCAAGTACTTGTTCATCAATGTCCGCATATGGTTTCTCTTATGCTCCTTGACTAGGAATAAGATATTTATTGCTGGTGATTTGTAACATGTGTTAATGTACAGTCTAGCTTTGGAATTTAAATTGTAACATACAATAATTCTTAAGCACAGCATTCAGATTTTAAGTTTTTCTTTCTTTTTACCAATATTGTTCCCAAGTTTCATTCAGACCTCTTTGCTGTATTTCCTTGTTTCCAGGCTCTAGTCATCCTATTCTATAATTCATTGTTGATAAAGAATGTGCGTTGGGGTGAATCCTTCTGGTTTGTCCTCCCTCCTTTCCTGTGGTGAAACAGCTCCCCATGTTCCAATTCCACACAGTTATGATTGATAAAATGTTGAATCTCGTGGATGGAAGTCCTTTTTATAGCAATGCATGATGACAAATCCGACAGATACATCAGCTTATTGTGCAATTTTGGCTAACTTTCCCCTCAGCACTAATAAAGAGGCTCAGTACAAAACTGCCAAGGATTCTGGTAAAGTCTATAAAGGCTCCCTTTGTTAACAATTGTGAAAATATGTGAAATCTGCTGGATATCTCCTCCAAAGCTGATCTTAAAATGAAAAAGCTGTGTTTTATTAATAATTATGAATTATTTACAATTGTCTTTTAGCTGGTTCTAACTGGTTAAAACATCAGAATGTAATGGTTTTAGCAGGTTCCAAGATGAATGCTGTAACTCATCCATTAGGATTATGTAATTAAACTTCTAACAAATCTTACTGCCTCTAACAGTAAGTGACACATAATGACTTACTGTGGACCTAAGAGCTGAGATGACCACTTACGATCCACTGTTTTTACCTTACAGTATTACAAAAACAAATTGTTTTTTTTATATATTGAAACTTATCTCAATTGTGCTTTCAATACAATGAAATCCCTGAAACAAAGCACTGGGGAATCAGGGATAAATTAAAGCAAAGGAAGAATTTACATGTATATAGCACCTTACATTGTCTTACGGTGTCTCAACGAGTTTTGCTGACATAATTTCTTTTAAATAGTGGTCATTGGATAAATGTAAGAAACATTGCAACCAACTTGCATGCAACAAACTGCAACAATTAACAATATTATAATGATCAGTTCATCTGGTTTTGTTGATGTTAGTTTAGATACTTTCAATTATTTTGATCTGTGATAAGGAGTTATTTGCATCATTGAGCATAATAATTGAATTGTACCATTATCAATTATATTGCTTCTAAAATGAAATGTGTTGAACAACTATTGTATTTAAACATTGAGAGATTAGAAATAAAAAGCAAAAACTAGCAAATATCCATTAAAGTTAACTCAATGCATTTGGAATAAGAACATAAAGATAGAACCAGGAGTTAGTCACATGGCCTTATGAGAGCGCTTCTTTGTTTTATAAACACATGGCTGATATTCTACTTCACTTCTACTTTCCTGTCCTATCTAGATGTCCCTTAATTACATCAGCGTTCAAAAAGATCTACCAGTCTTGGTTTTGCATAAACCCAATGTCTGAATATTTGCAGCCTTTTGAGGTGGACAATTTCAAAGACACACAATTCTCTGAGTAAAGAAACCTCTCCTTATCCCAGTCCTAAATAGCTGAACCCCGTGCTAAGAGCCACTTAGTTCTAGCATCTCTAACCATGGGTGCCAGTGGATCCATCCTGTTAGTCTTCTAAGGACTTTGTACATTTCAGTGAAATCATATTTCATTTTTCTAAAGTCCTGGGGATATTGGCCCATTCTGAGAAAAATCTTCTTATTCCTGGAATTAATCTAGCTAATTCTGGCAACTTCAATATTTCCTGCATTCAGTTGTGCAAAATGTGTGGGCTAATGGCAATTTGATTATGCATAAGAATGTAAGATCTAGGAGCAGCAATAGGCAATTCAGCCCCTTGATTGTACCCCGTCATTTAATACGACAATGGCTGACCTCATCTTGGCCTCTTCCTATAATCATTTAGCACAATGCTTAAACAGCTGACTATCTCCTCCATGAATGTAGTCAGTGTCCTGGCATCCATCACAATCCAGGATAGTAAATTCCATAGATTCATTACCATTTGTGAAAGGTAATTCCTCCTCCACTCTGTGTTAAATTTGCCATTCCTTAGCCTAAAAATATGACTTTTCATTCTAGATTGCACTGTTAAGGGGAAACATGCACTCTACCTTTACTGTCAATCTCCTTTAGCATTTTCTATACCTCAATTAGATCTTCTCTCGTCCTTCCAAAAACTAATGAGAATAAGCCTAAACTACCTAGTCTTGTATTACAAGCAAAGCCTTACATCTTTAGAATTAAGTGAGTGAACCTTCTCTGAACTGCCTCCAATGCAATTACATCCTTCCTCAAGTAAGGGGACAAAATTGTACGCAGTATTTCAGATGCAATATGAGGAAGCGCAATCTGTGATGAGGAAACTTCATAAATAGCTAAATGATTCACAATGTTATGTCATCCCATTAATGGTGGGATCTTAAGATATAACATGCTGTTCACCCTTGGAGGCTCAGAAAACCAGCAGTTCATTTGAAATTATGGAGATTTGCTCCTGCAGTTAGTCAATTATTTTGAGACATTTTCTAAATAAGCTTCTTTTCCTCCCTCTGTTTCTCTTTTCCTCAATATAATAATTTCTTCCCTCTCTTTATTTCCCAAACTGTATCTATTTTGACCTTAAGTAACTCTATTTCATTCTCTTGGGAACAGTAAGGACTGCAGATGCTGGAAGCTAGAGTCAATCAATGTAGAGCTGGAAAAGCACAGCAGCTCAGACAGCATTCGAGGATGAGGAAAATCAATGTTTCGAGCCAACACCCTACGTCGGGACTGGAGTCCTGATGCTGTTTGTCTGGCTGTGCTTTTCCATCTCCACATTTGTTGACTCTATTGCACTCTCTACTGCTTACTCTGTTTCTTTCACTACCCTCAGATTTAATTGGCTAAGAACAGGCTGTTGCTTCCATTAAAATAAAACAATGAACTAAGTATTTGAATCAAAAACAGAAATTGCTGGTGAAACTCAACAGGTCCGGTAGCATCTGTGGGGTGCATCTTTTCATTGTAACTTGTTTCCATTCATTGCCAAGGCCCCAGAATCCTCTTTGATTTCATTTCCCATTTTCAACTTACAGCGTGCACCACATAAATAACTGGAGCTAAAGGATGAGGAGGTAAATATTGTATTCCTGGCATTTGTTGAAGGATATGTTGCCCCACTCAAGTAAAGACTGGGCCGCTCAACTGCCTGCCTGTAAAGCAGTAAACCCCTATATATGGTTATTAGTATCGGTTAAAATGTAGCTGGGGCAACTCTGACAGAAGACTGACAGACCACAAGTTTGACTGGTTGATTGCTGGTGCCCCAGAAACAATTGGAGAAGTTACATTAATCATAGATTGTGATTTCTTTAGGTTCAAGCTGTCATGTTTAGTGATTGAAGAATTGAATTGAGACAGCATTCTGCAACAACATAGGTCAGATGCTGTATATGGTAAGGTGCTGCAGTTGTAATAACAGTCAGTCAGCGAGTCATTGAGTCATAGAGGCCTACAACACAAAAAAAGGTCCTTTGGATTATTGAGTCTGTGCCAGTTAAAAAAAAGCAACCACTTAACTATCCTAATCCCATTTTCCAGCATTTGGCCCACAGCCTTATATTGCCTGGCATTGCAAGCATACATCTAAATACTTCTTAAATGTTATGAGGATTTCTGCCTCTCCTATGCTTACGGGCAGTTAGTTCCAGGTTCCCACTATCCTCTAGATGAAAAATGTTTTCCTTACATCCCCTCTAAACCTCCTGCCTCTTACCTGAAATCTATGCCCCTGGTCATTGGTCATTCCATTATGGGGAAATGTTCCTTCCTGCTTACCTTGTCAATGCTCCTTGTAATTTTATACATCTCAGTCATTTTCTCCTCTCAGTCTCCTTTTCTCCAATGAAAACAACCCTGGTCTATCCATTCTCTCTTCATAACTAAAACTCCGCAGCCCAGGCAAAATGCTGGTGAACATCCTTTGCACCCTCTCCAGCGCAATCACATCCCTCCTATAATTTGGATTCCAGAACTTCACACAGTACTCTAGCTGTGACCCAACCAATGCTTTATACAATTTCAGCATAACCTCCCTGTTCTTAAATGCTATGCCTCATCTAATAAAGGCAAGGACCTCATATGTCTTCTTACCCATATTATCTCCCTGACCAGGCATGCACACCAAGGTCCTGTATATAATTTGGATGTTAATAGCATCAGTAGAAGCTGGAGGTTCTTTGTACACTGTTCCATGTAACCCTGAAACTGATATAAAAGCAAAATACTGCATATGCAAGAAAAACTCAACAGGTCTGGCAGCATTTGTGGAGAGAGAAACAGAGTTAACATTTTCAGTCCAGTATGACTTTTCCTTGGAACTGAAAGAAGGGCTGGCATGGTGGCTCAGTGGCTCAGTGGTCAGCACTGCTGACTCACAGCACCAGGAACCCGGGTTTGGTTCCACCCTCGAGTGACTGTCTGGTGGAATTTGCACATTGTCCCTGTGTCTGTGTGGGTTTCCTCCAGGAACTCCCTTTTCCTCCAAAGATGTGCATGTTTGCTGAATTAGTTAAAATGCTAAATTGCCCATAATGTCCAGGAATGTGCAGGCGAGGTAGGTTAGCCATGGGAAATGCAGGGTTACAGGGATAGGGTGTGTCTGGGTGGGATGCTGTTTGGAGGATTGGTATGGACTTGATAGGCTGAATGGCCTGCTTCTACACGGTAGGAATTCTATGATTCTAAGTTGGAAAATGGTGCTTTATACTGAAGACAGAGGGAGAAGAGGAATGTGTGGAACAGATTATGAAGTGACCAGATCAAATGACAAAGGCAGAGATAATGGTGCTAAAGGAGAGATAGATAAGTTTAAATTTTAAGTGTGAATAGGAGAGAATGGGTCTCCAACAAGACATAGCTGAGTGTGTGTGTGCGTGTGCGTGTGTGCATGTGTGCGCGCGTGCGTGTGCATGTGTGCGTGTGTGCGGGCGTGTGTGTGCTTGTGTGCGGGCGTGTGTGCGCGTGTGTGTGCGTGTGTGCGCGTGTGTGTGCACGTGTGTGTGCGCGTGTGTGTGCACGCGTGTGTGTGCACGTGCACATGCATGCATGCTTTGTGGGTTGTGGTTGTTACAGAATGTAAGAAAAATGGAATTTATAGGTTATATTCTGAAGCAATGGAACTCAATGCGGAGGCTGTAAAGTTTAGGTACTTTACAGTCTCCACATTGAGTTCCATAGCTACAGAATAATCTGTTCCTCTTATTCCTCTCACACAACGCAAACAAAGTTGCTGGAAAAGCTCAGCAGTTCTGGCAGCATCTGTGAAGAAATAATCAGAGTTAACGTTTCGGGTCTAGTGACCCTTCCTGAGAAAAGGGTTACCAGACCTGAAACGTTAATTCTAATTTTTTCTTTACAGATGTTGCCAGACCTGCTGAGCTTTTCCAGCAACTTTGTTTTTGTTCCTGATTTGCAGCATCCACAGTTCTTTTGGTTTCCACTCATTCCTCTTCTCCCTCTGTCTTCATTGTAATCCTGTAGCAGACCAAGCTCAGAAATATGGGAGCATTACTGTGAGAGCAAGGTGATTTATTGAATTGCAAGCAGCTGTAATGTCGGGGTCATTCCTATGGACAGAACCAGAGGTGTTCTGCAAAGCAGTTTCCCAGTCTTTGTTTGTCTTTCTGACATAAAGGAGACCACACACTAAATGATACCTGGACTTCGGGGATGAAGTTGTGAGGAGAGATTAGGCCTGTTTCTCTGGAATTTAGAAAGATAAGGCATGGTCTGATTGAAGTGTCACGAAAGATAAACTATTTCCACTGAGTGGTGATTCTAGAACTAGGGAGTATAGTCTGAGAATCAGAGCTAGACCATTCAGGACAGATGTTAGGAAGCACTACTACACACAAAGGATGGTAGATATTTGAACTTGCTACCACAAAGGCACTTGATTCTAGGTCAATGTTGAAAAATAGTCACTGGTCTTGAAACATTAACTCTGCTTTCTCTTCACAGATGCTGCCAGGCCTCCTGACTTTTTCCAGCAATTTCTGTTTCTGTTCTCGATCAGTTGTTAGCTTCAAATCTGAGATGGATACATTTTTTTGTTCAGCAAAAGTAGTAAGGGATATAGGCCACAGGAGTTAGGACACATCAGCCATGATCTCATCAAATGGCGGAACAGGCTCAAAGGGCTGAATGGCCTACCATCTTGTTCCTGTATCCTTATGTTCTTATGTTCCAAATTCCTTAGCTAATAGTACGGTGTGTATTTTTAAAAAAATTATCCTTTTTTGGACTCACCTCTCACTTGTAATCTGTGTGTATATGTATTGCATAAATATTTATTCTTATGTTAGTTACTAAATAAATCACTCATCCATGAGATCGCCTGATGAATTTAGCTCCTTTTAATGCATAAATTAATTTGTTCTGGGATAAAGACACGCACACGGGAGGGGATCCTTTTTAAATTAAACTTGTTTCAACCAAACAAGGTTGCAGCTAAATAAAGAAGGGAAGCTGGTTCATCCCCCCTCGCTCAGGAGCTTGACAGTTTGGGGTATTCTATCTGGAACTTTAATAAAATAGTGGACTTTAACTGGTGTTGATCATAACAACATAGGTTTGAGGACTTCTAGAATTAATCCTCAGAGCAAAAATACAGAGTAATAATTGGGAGACTTCAACAACCTTTTATATTTTTGTTTGTACAGAGCAAAATCAGCAGTGCAGGTCATATATCAATCGGTGAAGGACTCACTTCCTCTCTAAGCTGGAGGTATGTAACCTGGGAGTGAGTCAGACTGTGAATCAAATGAGAAAATTATGAGTTCTTTCAGAATAATATGAAGTATTAAAATAATTAGCATGTCAAATAACGATAAAGGTTCATAAGTTCAAATCCTCAATTTTAGTTTCAAAATCGAGGGAATTAGGAAACAGAAAATTCAAGCAACATCAATGAGTAATGTTCAGTCTCGTTGTGGATGTTGTGAATATATTATTGCAACATGGTGCAGATCACATTAGTCATTCTGTTACCATGGAAATGTCTCCCTCATGCTCATAATTCATTTGTCCTTTGAGAAAATTTGCTTAGATCAAAAACATGTGAGTAAACTGTGCTCAGCACTTTCTATTCACCCACTTAAATGTCCTTTATGCAGCCTGAGTCTGTATTTCATCTGAGGAGGAACTTAATACACAGCTTATAATCAGAATTTGCAAAGTTGGTAAACAAGTTTAGATATAAGTTGATGCTAAAAGCTCTGCTATAAAATTGAGGCTCCAAAAATAAAGCAGATGTGCTTTTTTGCTTCAAGTCATAAAAAAGAAAAGTACAAAGATGTTTAATTTAAAGTTTAAACCTGCTGCCTTCAGGAAATTCCTTTCAAAAACTTTGTTTTTTGAACAGAATAAAGTATATAATTGTTTGATGATTTGTCCTGTGCTTAAGCCAATACTGCTACCTGCGTATTGAGATACCAATATTGATTATCGCAAGTTATGTGTGTCTGCACATACACTGTCCCTCAGGCTGCTCACTCCTCGTCACTAGGTAAGACTCTTCTTACCCTTATGTACCCTAGCTCCATTTACATCTGTATATGATTGGCTGTCAATACAGGTCTCCAGAATAGTGTCTGAGACTACATCCTCATTCGAAACTGATCTTATCTCTCTTACTGATGTCAGACTATTGTGATCGGTTACATTATGATTAACATGAATCTCTTTCTACCACATTTGTCATAAATCTGCGATTAGGGTTAGAAACTTTGCAATCTGTCATTCATCCCCCTCCATATATTTTCCAAAATGAATGTCTGAGAGTCATATGAGTTAACATAATGGATTAAGTGAATAGAAATTTCAGAATTCTAATTCTTTAACAGATTACAAAGTTATGCTATTTGCAATGCACACCTACTTGAAATGTATTTCTTATATTTTATATCATCCTCTCTCCAGATTAGACAGGCAAGAATGAGCAAGTCCTCATTAAAATTAATTTGTAAATCTCTCCAGGAAAGTCACTTTGAAAGTCACATTCTTCATAGACGCCACAACGACCTCTATTCCTTTGATGTCCAGCGATGCATCCAAGTTACAACAGTGATTGCAGAGGCCTCCTCAGCAATAGATGATGCAACACTGAACATCAGCTCAAAGAACTGCAAGCCTCATTAGCATGTTGCCTTTCAAGTCTATGTCAGTAATTTACCATCCTGCTCTTTACTGGCACCACAACATCATGATAGGAATCATAGAGACCCTTTATTTCTCAGAAGAACAATCTCATTGATGCCTGTGACAAATGTCTGCAGTTTTCTGACTTAGCTTTTGATTGTCCATATGGAAGTTGGCATGGTTTGATCTGCATTTCATGAAATTTGATGAACTCTCTTCTTCATATCAAATAGGAGATAAATAGAAACAAAATCAGAAATTGCTGGAAAAGCTCAGCAGGTCTGGCAGCATCTGTGGAGAGAAATCAGAGTTGACATTTTGGGTCCAGTGACTCTTCCTCAGCCCTTTCCAGCACCTTTCAGTTACCAGCAAAACATTGAGCACAAGACTTAATGCTATTGTCTACTCCACCCATATCATTCTTCCATTCCCCAAGGATCTCCTCTCAGTCATCATTTCTAGCCTGCTGTAAACAAAGGACATAGAAAAAGTCACAGAGAGCATAAATAGAAAGAAACAGAAAAGAGCGAGTAGCAGTAGAGTGAAAGACATGAAAATAAAATGGATGAAGGAAACAGAAAATTGCTAGATAATCAGAAGAGGTAGAAAGATGGTATGAGTGAGCAGTTTGCAGTGCACACAAACAATAGATTAAATTGGATCTTGGGTGTTATAAGCAGACTATACATTTCAGCAGCAGATTGAGTTTTTACAGAATATATGTCTGGTGTCTCCTGAATGCCTATACAATTGTTGTCACATTATTACAGCAAAATTTCCAGAGATTAAGTAGGATATAGCGAAGGATGCTAAAAGTTGAAGGGCTAAGATGAGGCACTAGAATTATAAAGAGAAGTGGGAGTTGTTTGTAGTGAAGAAAGGAAGGTTCAGATCCATTTTATAGGAATATTCATCATCTTCCTGTTATGCAGAAGATAGAATTCAGTGGGATAAAATTTCCACAGACCTCCACTGAACTCCAGCAGAAACACAGGAAAAACAGCTCAAGTGACCTGTAGAAATGTTACCAAAATGTTTTTTTTATCTCAATCACACATCCTATAGGATGTCGAAACCTCAAACATGCAAGAGGAAGAAGGAACCTTTTATATTCAGAATGTGATGTCAATAAGGAATAAACCATCGTGGCAGGCAGCTAGAGCTTATGCAAATTCCACAAAAGAGGATGGTTTAGTAGCAAAAAAGGCTTTTTTGGTATGAGAGGAGTTGCATATAATATTTCATATACAATATTTCATAAAGACTGTAAGCAACCGGTTGAACCTCAATGCTCCTTTCTTTATCTAATTTCTAATTTAATATATTATGTGAGACACAGGGAGAATAACAGCAAAATAAAGAAGTATGTGGTAGAAAATAAAATATTCTTGGTTTCTTTTGGTGGGCAATGCCAGGTTTATACTATGGATGGTCATTTGTGCATGGAGTCTCAGTAATACTGTAGTATTGACTGAAATCAAGTGAAACTAATTGTGTTCTTTAATCCAGCACTAGGCAGTCCAAGAAGATCTCTGGGTCGCCCAGCTAAGTTTTGTTTCCTTGCAGCAATACCAGGAGATCAACTGCTACTTTGGCAGCCTTTACACAAGCATTCATGCAAACAAACTTACTCTGACTTTGCCAAGATATTGAGAAAGAAATGTGTGTTTTAATTTACTTACTTACTGATTCCTTTTAATGTTCTTACCCTTAATTTTATAAAGGTTTGCAAAGTTAAAATAACGAATTGGAGGTTATCAGTTAAAACATGAATGCCAAATCACTTACAATGTAGTTATTGATATTAATGTTCAATTCTCACAGTTATTATTGTGATTAGTTGGTGGCACGTGCACAACCACAGCTGACCACTCCAAGAGAAAGACTGCATCAAAACTGAATAGTAGAATATTGTTCTGTATTTACTAACTTGAGGTCCCTCAAGTATGCACAGGAGCTTGAGTAGCTGTTCCACAATTTAGCATCTCAACAAGAACAATGTCCATTTATATGGAGTCTTTATCTTAGTGAATGATCTGAAGGCACTTTGTGGATGATTATAAAAAATGTTTGTGGCAAATTCATGAGGAGGTATTAGGACAAATTACCAAAAGTTTGATAAAAGAGATAGCTTTTAAGGAGTGTTTTAAAGATGGGAAGGGAGAAGGGGAAAATTTTAGGCAGAGATTTTAGGACTTAGGGAACTGAATGTGCAATTAAAGTTGATGATACATAAGATGTCAGAACTGGAGTAGTATAAGGTCGGTGGAAAGATTGGAGGAGATTACAAGGATAGGCAGGAGTGGTGCCAAGAAGGATTTGAAAACAAAGATCATAATTTCAAATTTTTCTTACCAAGAGACTGTGTTGTTCAATAAACAGAAGGTAATTGGTGAACATGACTTGATGCTCATTATGCTATTTTGATATAACCTGTGATTGGTTCAGTTGAGTAATTTACCTTTGGTTCAGTTAATAATATTTGTCTGGAGGTTGGCTATTTCAGCTGTCTGGTTTCCAATGCAGAGAGATACCAATAGTGCCGATTCAATTCCTACACTGGATTCAGCCTGAAGGCACCACCTTCTCAACCTTGCCCCTCATCTTTGATGTGCTGACCCTCGGCTTGAACTCAACACTAGGCTGCTGTCTAATGAGAGAGCAGGCTATGGTCCTTTGAGATAATGGCGACTTTCACTTTGAAACTTGGTCTGCTCTACTGTACCAGGAATCTGAACATACAGGTATCCTGCAGAAATTTCAACTCTTTATCCACACTATTTACATATTGCACTTGTGGTTAGGACCATGTCTTGATAAACATAAAATACTTCTTTCTCAACCTTCATTCAGGCTGTTCTGCTTTTGTTATGTTTACAACATCAGTTATGTCACTGACTGATTAACATTAATCCCTTACCTCAAACACATGCCCCTCAATGTGTATCCCAGGCTTCATCCATTTTATTTAACAGGGCTCATTACATATCATCAATGGTGGGATTCCAAATATTGACTAACTATATCAATGACTTAAGTGTGAAAACTGAAAAAAAAATGCTGGGTAAATATGCCAATTTAACAAAGGTAAGAAATTAAGTTGTCAAGAGGAGGTATAGATTCCACAAATGGGCACAGATAGGTTGTGTTGGTGGGCAAAAAATTCCAAATGGAGTATAATCTGGGGAAATGTGAACTTGTTCTGTTTGGCAGGAAGAATAGAAAAGCAGTGTGTTATTTCAGTGGAAAGAGATTGCAGAACTTAGAGTTATACAGGGATCTGAGTGTCCTGGATGAATCACATAAAGTTAGTTTGCATGTACAGCAAGTGTTAATGAAGGCAAATGGTACATTGGCATTTATTGCATAGTGAATAGAATGTAAGAGAAAGGAAATTTTACTGCAGTGACACAACACCTTGGTGAGATCACATTTAGAATACTGTGTATTATTTTGATCTCCTTGGTTAAAAACATAATGTAATTGCAATAGTAGCAGCTTTAGTTTGGAAAAATAACCACTGGAATAATTCCTGCATTAAAGGCTTATTTTACAATGAAATCTTGATCATATCGACCTTTTAGCCATTGTAGCTTAGAAAATTAAAGGTAACTGAGAGGTGTACTTCTTGAAACATATAAAATCCTGAGGCGATGTACAAAGATGAATTCTAAGTGGATGCTTCCCCTTGTAGGAGAGATTAGATCTAAGGGATACAGTTTAAGAATAAGGGGTCTTTTTTTAGGGAAGAGATGAGAAATGTTTTCTCTCAGCCTATTGTTTGTCTTTGGAATTCTCTCCCCAAAAATAGTGAAGGCTGGGCCATTATATCTAGTCAAGATTAAGTTAGATAGATTTTTGGTAGAAAAAGGATTCAAGTGTTATAGGAGTCACAGGAAGGTGGAGTTGAGATAACAACCAGATCAACCATGATCTTATTGATTGTGGAGCAAGCTTGAAGGGATGAATCCCTGTCCTGCTCCCAAGTCCTATGTTCCTGATTGCAGACATGCTACCCATTGACAAGAGGAAGCCAATCAGCATAAATAGAGAGAAAATGAGAGTGTTAAAATGGCTAAAGTGTTGTTGAGACTGAAATAAAGTTTTGCTTAGAATCTGATGTAAAGCCAAACCTTTTAGTATCTGAAGCCACCTTCAGGGAGAATAGGCTGCTTCACTCCCCTCCATTGGGAAATCTCTGAATGTGACCTTTTACATTTACCTTTAATATGACTACTATTACTAATGACAACAATGAAGCTACCGAATATGCCTTAAAAATATATAGATTTACTTTACCAAGGAAGGAAAGATATCATCCTTATCAACCTGGCTTGTATGTGACTGCAGACCTAGATCAATGTGTTTGTCACATCGCTGTACTCTGAAGAGGACTGGAAAATCATTTCATTGTATCATCATGTTCCAAATACAATTAGAAACAGACAAGAAATATAACTTGGCTAGCAATGCCCACTTCAGCATAAAGAAGAAGCAAAACAGCCAAAGTAGAATCCCTACAGTGTGGAAACAGATCCTTCGGCCCAACAAGTCTACACCAATCCTCAGATCATCCCACCCAGACCCATCCCCCTATTACCCACCTGATTTACACATCCCTGAACACTATGGATAATTTAGCATGGCCAATCCACTTACCCTGGACATCTTTGGACTGTGAGAGGAAACCAGAGCAAACCCACACAGACACAGGGAGAATGTGCAAACTCCACACAGAGGGTGGAATTGAACCCAGGTCCCTGGTGCTGTGAGGCAGCAGCACTAACCATTGAGCCACCATAAGTAGATCAATACAAAATGATTAAGTTTGAAATTTATCAGAAATGCAGCAATTTATCATGGATCTTTCACCATGCAATAAATGCCAACGTACCATTTGCCTTCATTAACACTTGCTTTAAGTGCATAATAATTATGACTGAATAATGCCATACTGAGTACTCTATCCTGAAACTCACAGTACGTTTGTCTCACAAAACAAATATATCTACACTGCTAGTTTCTGTTGTAGGAACAGATGTCATGAACTTTTATGAGGTTCTTTATTGGAACTATCCAAGTGCAGTCCACAGACAATATTATAAAACTTCATCTTATTGTATTCCATTCTTGAGGACCTAAAAGAACAGAAGAAAATTCAAGAGTAGAAAAGTTTGATGGCACTTGTGTGATAGTGGAGATGAAACTTATGGTTAACATGACTGGACCATGTCTGAGTGATGCTAAGCACTCCTTGAATCATATTTCAAGGCCTCCTGTATTTGGATTTTCAACCTCGTGTCACTAAATGTTGATATTCCCCCTTTGTATTTGCTTTCAATCATTTCTATTTTCAGTAGCCAACCAGCTTTTAGAACTGCTACTGGCAGATAATTAATACCTACCCTTACAATCCCAGTTCATCCTGATGTATGCATCATGCACACTATTGTGATAAAATGTTGGCAAATCACAGTTACAAGACTCAGTGATTAGCTTTAGTTGAAGCACAGATCTTATAGATTCATGGAATTCATGCGGATAGAGGCCATTTGGTCCATCGAGCTGCACCAACAGTCCAAAGAGTAACACACCCTCCCCTCATAACCCCGCCATTTGCCATGGCTAACTCACCTAGCTGCACATCCCTGGACACTATGGGGCAATCCACCTTACCTGCACATCTTTGAACTGTAGGAGGAAATTGGACTACCCAATGGAAACTCATGCAAACATGGGGAGAACATGTAAACTCCACACAGATAGTTGCCTGAGGTTAGAATCGAACCTAGGTCTCTGGTGCTTGAGAACTTATAGAATCTTATAGAGATTCATTCTTTGTAATGAATATCCTCCGCTTTTGGCCCCTGGAGAAAATGTTTTCTTAATAGTTTATGACTGTGCTGGTCACCCTTTCATCTCCAATAACTCACTTAAGTGGCCACTAAGGAAGAAAGATGTTTTATCTCCATATTGCCTTTCATGAACTTGAGATATCCAAATGTTCTTCACAGTTAATTAAGTCCTATACATAAATTAACTTTTACGGTGCATCAAAGAGATTAGTCCAGTTGGCTTGATGGATAATGTGTGCTTTAAGATAATGCCATAATGAGGGCTCAATTCCTTTTCCAGCTGAGGGAGTCTTCAGACCTCCCTTTACTCTGTTCCTGAGACAAATGCAAGCCACGCTAAGAAATGTAGCTGAATGAATTAATGTGTAAGTGAGTGCTTGCAAAATTCAGAATATAATTTTAGATGTGATTCTGTAATTGGATAACTCTTGCTGAACAATCCTAAGTGTGCTAATAATTACATTAGCAATCAAGTTATGATTTTCAATTGCAAGCATGCACTCTTGATAAAAGCTGCAGACATAGCACATTTTTGAATTAAACAAAAAAGTTGGGGACAATAATTTCCTGGTTCATTTGCCATAACATTTTGACCCATAGTCAATTTGTCAACATTCTCGTCCAGGAAAAACTTTTGTTGCCTTGATGTAACATTGCCAATGTTCTGATGCAATCCTTACTCAGCATGTTTCTTTTCTCAGCAATACTCAAGTACCGCACAAAGTATAATATGAAGCAAGTAGTGCTTGTTTTGTTTAACTCTTATAATTTCGTTTAACATGTGAAATCTTGTGGTGGTGTTCTTTCAGTTTATAACTGAGGGATTGAACTTCTCTTTAAGTTACTGGCTCCTACTAAGATCATAAAATCATTCTATTGCAATCCACTTTCACCAACATTTTGGAATCTGCAGTTTTCAGGGATTCAACAGACAAGAAATGAACAAATAACCTTTTCAAAATAACTTTACTAGAGGAAAAACATGGAACTATTTCAACATTGATGGATTTGTAGTAAGGGGGTTAGTTCCTTGACTTTAATAAATAAGTTGAATATAGATAGGGAGGTAGCTGAAAATGTATTCAGATACACTTAACTCACCACACAGAATTACCCCCGTGTTTACATCATTCAATGCCTTGGCAGCTCAAGCTGAAAGGAAGGAAGGGAAACGTAATCTTGAAAAAAAAGGAGAAAAATAAGGTAAAAAATAGCAAAACTTGGAAATGATGACTGGTTTAAACTGGTGTTTCATACTGAGGTACACAAGGTAAATACAGAACTGTTCTGTCACTTCCAAGTTTTACAGCTTATTACTTCTGCAAAGCACAGGAAACATTATTTTGCTACATTATGCTACAAACCTCACTCCATGTTCCAGCAACCTCACCGTTTAACATGTGATATGCATTAACTTTGAAAGAAGTTTCTATTCAGTCAATGAAGTGATTCCGATGGTGAAAGATGATCCAACAAGTTCGCATCCAAAAAGTGAGTCAAACAAGGTTGCATTTGTGAGCAAATTATACAAATTCAAACTTAGAAATAGATGCCAGAGCTATAGATGCTAACACAACTTCACATAGAAAATGATTTCTGTGATTAACTACAAATACAAATTCTGTAGTATATAAATGATAAAAGAGTTAAAAAAAAATCATTAATGTTGTTGAAAGTGAGTCTAGATAATTAATAGTGGCAAATAAGGAGATGTCAAATGAATTGAATATGTATTTTGCATTAGTCTTCATTATAGAGTGATTAAGTTACTCAGCACTTCCAAGATTTCTCAGGATACTTGATGGTATTGCCATATTTAGGGATTGTTGTGCATCTGGTCAAGCATTGGTAGCCCAAAGATGTTCATGACATGACATTTGCCCTGGATGTGGCAGATTGGGGGCAATTGGCACACTGCTTTGCAAACAGGATCCTAGAGGTTCCTGGTGGATGGGGTGGTACATAACAGGGTTATTCTCCTCCCACAGGACCATAAGTGGAGACCACAACATAAGCTCTGCCAGCCTGGTCTGAGGTTGCCACTTCGGTCAGTGTGGTCTCAACTGTCAAGTGGAATGTAGAGTAATGATGCAAGAAGGTCAGTTACATTCACTGTGCCAGGGTAAGTATCACCATCTTCTCTACTCTATCTCTGCCACTGCAGCCAACTCTCACAAGGCTCATACTCTACCACTTTTACTGTCACATACAACGTTTTTCCTTATTCGCTCTCAACCTCCCAAATGACAAATTCCATGTGGCCTCTGCACTGCCTATTGATCACTTGAGATACCTCAGTACCTCTCCTCCACTGCACTGGCACTAACAGTTGTGCCAGTCGCTTTCATCACACCCAATCCTTCTCTTTGCCGTATTGAAAACACGGTGAAAACAGCCCAGAGTAAGGCAGAAGGAGATGAAACAAAAAGTGGAGTGCCTAACCTTTGACTCCCCATTCCCACATGGGGAGGACCCTGACCATGACCAGCCTGACTGACCATGCCTCAACTAATATTGGTCCAAGCCCTTGACTGGTTGTACCAAAAACCCCTGACCTACAGCCATTCCCTTGTACAAAAGCAGAAATTGCTGGAAAGTCTCAGCAGGTCTGGGAGCATCCGGGGAGAGAAATCAAAATTAATGTTTTGGGTCCAGTGACCTGTTTTCAGAACATGTTCCCCTGGCCTGACTGAGAACTACTCCCCTTCAACTTTGAGACATTGACCATTTAATTGATGCAGATACAATGTATTAGCTAGGTTGGATGCTGGCACATGCTGTAGTTGTGACATTGAAATACAGTACAAGTACACTATCCACCCTTGAGTGATGACTGCTGACACCCCAATAATGACAAGCTGTCTGCCTTTCTGTCTGCTCTGAAAAGCAAAGCAAGGCAGAAGTATTTTGAGCCTGTAAGGTCTAACTGCATGGGCAACATACAAAACATAAGGTAAAGTCGACCAAGGTAGGAATGATATGACCATCCAGTGGTGCAAAGTGAGTTAACACTAAGAAAGCGAGTGAGCAACCCTGAGATGCTACTGGATCAATTCATCAGAAGGGTTCCTGTGTCTGTTAAAAGTGTTCTTGCAGGAGCATTCAAATTAAATGTGCCAGCACACGCCAAAGTGTAGCATTGAAGTGCAGAAGCACAATCTGAGTGGATTGGAGATTTGCCATTTTGATGCACTAAGGCTAGTACATATCAAATGCCAATGTGCATGGATGTGGGATGTGTGCTACTGCTGCCCATGGCTGCCCTGAGATGTTATTGCCAGGTGTCCAAGGTGGAGGTCTGGACAACCAGGCAGTGAGCTGGAGTTAGTAGGAACTGCAGATGCTGGAAAATCTGAGATAACAAGGTGTAGAGCTGGATGAACACAGCAGGCCAAGCAGCATCATAGGAGCAGGAAGGCTGGAGTTGCCAAATTTCTGTTCTGATTTTCTGGTTGGGATTTCTCAGCATGTAGTTTCTGTCTGGCCGTGGGATAAGGGGAGCACGTGTATTAGTGTGGTATGATTATTTAGTAATGAGGGTGATAATGAAGCCATCAATAGGTCTCTCATTGCTGATTAGCTAGAACCTTGTCTCAATGTCACGAAGGGCCTGACTTGAAATCTCATCTGATTTTGCCAAATTTCTCACCCAGGTGGGCCTGGGAATAATCTGACTCGATTCTGTTTGTTAAACAATGTCATACTCTGTTCAGTTGTAGATAAGACAAAACGTTCCTCCAACCCACTATCAATGAATTCCCTCAAGGATAACCCGCACACCTACGCCCAACCAATTTATGTTGGCTGTTTTCTCAATTATTCAGTTTTTCTTTGCATTCCCCAAGATGTTACAAAAGTATTTTACATTAAACTTTTTTCACTCACATCACGCGTGTTCAAAGTTTTATTAATACTTAAACGGAGAAGAGATATAAACTCCATGAGGGATATCAGATACAGATAAGTCAGGCTGTTACACTAATGATGGGTAAAGTGTTGGCTGTTGTTCTACATTATCATATGAAAGTTATTTTAGGATGAGATGGGAATGCAGATAGACTGCAGGCTGTTTAGATTGATACAATGTGTATTTTACTGAAACGTCTGTATCACATGTTAATGGCCATGAAGGCGATTCCTTGTCGGGCTCTTTATCTCTCCAAGCGGTAATCTGTCCACCTCCTCAGGGATTCTTCATCAGAAGATTCAATGTTACCTTGCAGTTGCATTATCTCCAGGACACTCCCATCTGCAGCGCAAAGTTGCGCACAGCCCAATGCAGAACAACCATCAGGGATACTCTGGCTTGAGATTACTGCAGAACTCCTCCAGAGCTGTCGAGGTACCTAAAGTTCATCTTCCGTCAACCTAAAATCTGCTTAATGATAGCACGCATTGTGTCATAGCTCTAATTGTACATTTACTCACCTTCTAATGCTGTTAGCAGCGATACCTTCAACAGCAATCCCTTGTCCTGAAAGCCATCCTTTAAAGCAAGAGTAAGCTTTACGCAGTCAGTAATACAGTCTGAGTGGTATATAGTTCACGGAATTGAGAGGGAATGTGAGAATTCAGTGCAGAGGCGAAAATGTGCCTTTGGCTTGCTTTTTTGTTGGCTCATAGTTTGGAAGGTTATTGGTAAAAGGATAAATTGAAGCCCAGGGTCAGGGACCTAGCACAGAAGAGTGATATCACAGGTAAACCGTAACTTAATTGGTTGATGATAGCTACTAATCTGACTATCTAGTATAGGTTACTCACAGACTGAAGGTAAATAAGGGAAATATTTACAGGCTACAAACTAAAAGACCAGTATGAAAATGTTAAAAATCAAATTGAGAACTTAGTAATTGAAATAGAAATGCCAGCCAGGCGATGGGTTGTACCTGCATGATAATGGGAGCTGGTGAACCCCATTGTGTTTCATAGTGACCACAATGTAGCAAGTGTTGGTTACTTGACGAACTCCAGTTCAAAACTGATGAGCTGGAGTCGGAGCTTTGAATTCTGTGATTCTTCAGGATGGGATGGATTTACCTGGACGCTGTGTAAAAAAAAAACTTGCTTCTCAAATCTCCTTTAAACTTACCCCTTTTACCTTAAATCTTTGTCCCATAGTAATTGACATTTCTACCCTGGGGAAAAAGACTCTGACTCTCCATTCTACCCATGCCTCTCATAATTTTGTAAACTTTTGTCAGGTTTTCCTCATCCTTTGATGTTCAAGTGAAAACAAACCAAGTTTGTCCAATCTCTCCTCATAGCTAATACCCTCCAACCAGGCAACATCCTGGTAAACCTTTTCTTTATCCTCTCCAAATCCTCATTGTCCTTCTGGTAGTATGGCAAGCAGAACTGTACACAATATTTCAAATGTGGCCCAACTAAAGTTCTATACAGCTGCAAAATGACAAATCAATTTTTATACTGTGTGCCTCAACTGATGAAGACAAGCATGCTATATGATTTCTTGACCACCTCATCTGCTTGTGTTATCACTTTTAGGGAACTATGGACCTGTAAGCCTAGATCTCTCTCTATGTTGATGCTTCTAAGGGTTCTGCCAATTACCGTATATTTCCCTCCTGCATGAGATCTTCCAAAATGCATCAAACTCACATTTGTCTGGATTGAAATCCATCTGCCGTGTCTTCACCCAAGTCTCCAAACTATCTATACTCTGCTTATTTTTCTGGCAATCATCCTCACTATCCCCAGCTCCCCGCAATTTTTGTGCCGTCTGCAAGCTTCCTAATCAGGCTACCTACATTCTCCTCCACATCATTTATATAGTGCAAACAACACAAGTCCCAGCACAGATTACTGCAGGTCAATACTGGTTACAGATTTCCAGTCAGAAAAAAAATCCCTCCACCACTGCTCTGTCTTCTATGACTAATCCAGTTATGTATCCATTTTACCAGCTCACTGTGGATCCCATGTGACTACACTTCTGAGTCAGCCTGCCATGAAGGACCTTGTCAAAAGCCTTGCTAAAGTCCATGTAGACAGTGTCCACTGCCCAGCCCTCATCAATTTTCTTTATCACTTCCTCAAAAAACTCAATCAAGTTTATGAGACATGACCTTTCCTATGCCTATTGCTGGTAAATCCATACTTTTTTCAAATTTGAGTAAATCCTATCCCGAAGAATCTATTCCACTAATTTCTCTACCACTGATGTATGGGTCACTGGCCTGTAATTTCTGAGATTATCCTTGTTGCCCTTCTTAAACAAAGGAACAACATTGTCCATTCTCCAGTCCTCTGGGACCTCTCCCGTGACTAAATAAGCCCCAGCAATTTCCTCGCTTGCCTCCTTCAGAATTCTGGAACAGATTCCATCAGGTCCTGGGAACTTGCCTACTTGCTTTTCAAAAGACCCGACACTTTCTCCTTTTTTACATTGCCCTAGAATATCAAGATATCCCTCCCAGGATTCATCACCTACCATGTCCTGCTCGTTTGTGAATACCAATGCAAAGTATTTGAAGTACTCATTCACTTCCTCTGACTCCACACCTAAATTACCTCCTTTGTCCTTGAGTGCACGTACCCTTTCCTTAGTTACTCTCTTGCTCCTTTATAAATCATAAAACACATTGGGCTTTTCAATAGCCCCATTTGTATTTCATTTCACGGCCAATTTTAGACCTTCTAATTGCTTGTTTGAATTATTTCCTGCTATTTTTATGTTCTTTGAGGGCTCTGTCTGTCTTAAATTTCTTAAATATTATGCATGCCTCCTACTTCTTTTTGACTAAGCCCTCAATTTCTCTTGACATCCAAGTTTCACGAATCTTGACACATTTATCCTTTGTTATTACAGGAACATACTGGTCCTGAATTCTAATCAACTGACCTTTAAAAGATTTCTACATGCCAGATGTGGATTTATCCTCAAACAGCCCTCCCCAGTCTACATTCCCCAGATCCTACCTAATATTGTGGTAGTTAGCCTTTCCTTAGTTTTGTAGTTTTACCTGAGGACTACTCTTATCCTTTATCACTAAGTAACTTAAAACTTATAGAATATAATAGAATTCAAGCTGCAGTTTGAGAGGGAGAAGCTGGAATCAGATGTACCATTATTACAATTGAGCAAAGTAACTACTAAGAGATAATTGAGGTGCCTGCCAGAGTTGATTGGAAGGGGAGCCTAGCGGGGAGGATGGTGGAGCATCAGTGGTAGGAGTTTCTTGGGGCAATTCAGGAGCACAGCAGAAATTCATCCCAATGAAGAAAAAACATACTCAGGGGATGGTGAGGCAGCCATGGTTGACAAGGGAAGTCAGGGACAGCATAAAAGCAAAAGAGAAAGCATGCAATATAGTGAAGATTAGAGAGAAGCCTAAGGATTGAGAAGCCTTCAAATATCAGCAGAGGATATTTCAAAAAAATGCAATGGGTTGGGGAGAAGAAGAAATATGAGAGTAAGTTAGCTAATAATATAAAAGAAGGTTGCAAGAGTTGTTTTAGATACACAGAAAGTAAGAGAGAGGCAAAAGTGGACATTGGACCATTGCAAAATGAGGCTGGAGAAGGAGGAATGGGAATAAAGAAATGGCAGAGGAATTGAATAGGTACTTTGCATTAGTTTACACAGTGGAAGACACCAGCAGCATATCAGAACTTCAAGAGAATTGGGGGCATAGGTGAGTGCTGTGGCCATTACTAAGGAGAAAATACTGGGGAAGCTGAAAGGCCTGAGGGTTGATAAATCACCAAGATCAGATGGACTACACCCCAGAGTCTTGAAGGAGATTGTAGAAGAATTGGTGGTGATCCTTCAGAAATCACTGGAGTCAGAGACGGTGCCAAAGGACTAGAAAATGGTTAATGTAACACCCCTGTTTAAGAATGGAGGAGGTAGAAGGCAGGAAAAGATAGGCTAGTTAGCCTGACCTTGGTTGCTATTAAGATTTTAGAGTCCATTATTAAGGATGAGATAGCGGAGTACTTGGAATTGCATGGTAAAATGGGGCTGAGGCAGCATGGCTTTGTCATGAGAAGCCATGCATGACAAATCTGCTTGAATTCTTTGAGGAGGTAACGAGCAAGATATGGAAAGGAGAGCCATTGGACATGATCTGTTTGGATTTCCAGAAGGCCTTTGACAAGATGCCGCACAGGAGACTGCCCAATGAAATAAGAGCTCATGGTGTTAGGGGCAATATACTGGCATGGATAGCGAGTGATTAGCTGACTGGCAGATGGCAGAGAGTGGGGATATAGGGGTCTTTTTCAGGATGGCAGTGATGACTAGTGGAGTTCCACAGGAGTCCATGTTGGGATTAAAACTATTCACATTATACATTAATGATCTGGAGAAAGGAACTGAGGTCGTTGTTGCTATGTTTGCAGGTGACACAAAAATAGGTAGAGGGCAGGTAGTATTGAGGAAGTGGAAAGGCTGCAGAAGGACTTGGACAGGCTAGGAGAGTGGTCAAAGAAGTGGCAAATAGAATACAATGTGGGAAAGTGTGAG
Source organism: Rhincodon typus (assembly GCF_021869965.1). Lineage (NCBI taxonomy): Eukaryota > Metazoa > Chordata > Chondrichthyes > Orectolobiformes > Rhincodontidae > Rhincodon > Rhincodon typus. Next base: position 25,194,262 of record NC_063356.1, read on the forward strand.
GTGATGCACTTTGGTAGGAAGAATAGAGGCTATTTTCTAATTGGGGAAACGCTTGGAAATTTGAAGTACCAAAGGACTTGGGAATCCTAGTTCAGGATTCTCTTAAGTTTAACATGCAGGTTCAATTGGCAGTTAGGAAGGCAAATGCAATGCTGAAATTCATATCAAGAGGGCTAGAATACAATAACAGTGAAGTACAGTTGACGTCAGACCGCTTTTTGAATATTGTGAGCAGCTTTTGGCCCTGTATCTAAGAAAGCATGCAGTGGTTTTGGAGGGGATCTAGAGGAGGTTTACAAGAATGATCCTGGGAATGAAGGGTTTGTCATAAGAGAAGTAGTTGAGAACGCTGGGGTTTTACTGAATAGAGTTTAGTAGGATGAGAAGGAATCTGATTGAAACTTACAGAATACTGAAGGGCCTGAAGACAGTGGACATGAAGAAGATATTTCCACTAGTAGAAACAACTAGGACCTGAGAGCACAGACTCAGAGTGAAGGACGACCCTTTAGAACTGAGATGAGGAGAAATTTCTTCAGCCAGAGGGTGCTTTATCTGTGGAACTCATTAGCGCTGAGGACTGTGAATGCCAAGTCATTGAGTGTATTTAAGACAGAAATAGGTAGGTTCTTGAGTAGAAAGGAGAACAAGGATTATGGGGAGAAGTCAGGAACATAGGATTGAGAAACATATCTGCTATAATTGAATAGTGGAGCAGAGTCGAGGGGCAGAATGGCCTAATTCTGCTCCTATATCTTGTGGTCTTGTCAGGCTCATTGAACAAGCCTGGTACCAGAGAGTTCCTCAATATGAATGAGACCTAATAGCTGCCTGGGTAGCTAGCACGTTGATGTAGTATTCTTTGCTGATCATCATACACTAATCAGACGTTACTAGAGTCAAAACCCTTCTGGTTGATCAATATGCATGGCTGGCCTGCCACTCCCTTAATGCCCAAATTCAAACAGATTATGACACCCTCCTTATTGCAGCAAACCCTCTGATTATTTCAATGGGCTGATATAATCCATTATGAACTTAGTGAATTGTTCAACTTGACAGAACATTGAATTAGTGAAAACCTTAATGTAATAATGGACTGCAGGATGGCTGACTCAACAGAGATCACCACATGCAGTCTTAAAAGTTCAACTAGCAAAGAAAGTCAAGTTCATTGACACCTTTGAATCAACTGGCACTGAATGTCACCCTACACAGCTACAGGCCTCTCCTATTGCACTGTGCCTCAGATATTTGCAAGTAGTTCATTCTAATTCTGTGAACTTTTTTGATTATATAATGTCTCCTGGCATGTATGTGAAAGTCCATCATCTTGTCCACACCTGTTCCTTCACTTTGTGTATTAAGACTATCATTGACCACTTCAGATAGATCCTGCCCAGGAGCATCTACTCTGTTTCCTCTCCTTTTCACTCAGTACTTACGAAAAAAAAGTGCCTGAAAGTTTCTAGTGCTATAACCTCACATAAATAAATAATACAGATAGCCATCAGAAGACGACTCAGAAGTGCTCACACTAACCAGCTGGCTTAAATGTTGAGGTGTGCCGCTGATTCCAGCAACTGCTTTTCAATCTGCCTATGAAATAAAATGATTAAAATCAATTTTCCACCCAGCTGACATCACACCAAGAAGCTGTATTATACATAATGCATGTTTTATTGTCATTGAACAGCCTGCATTTGGTGATGAGTTCCTAATTTCCAAGCCCACATGCCCATCATTTTATCATGTTCTGGTTGGTGTGAAAACATTGTTACGATCCCAGCTGATGGTAGTACTGAGCAAGTCAGATTCCAGAATGAAATCTGACTTGATAGATCATTTCGGTAATTTGTCAACTATGATGCTAGGATATATTCACATGAGTCTGCAGATTCTCTTTAGCATCAAAAATTTATTGTACAAAAGAAACACAAAAAAAAGTTGTCTAAATATATAACACAATTAAAATTATCTCAAAAGACAAAGCAAAACAGAGTTTCAACCTGTTTTGCAATGCTATCCATTGCAAAGATTCAAATCCAGCAAAATTGCACCTTTATCTTAACTATCTAAAAAAACTATGCAACTGATTGCTGACAATTTCCTTTATCATGAAGTGTGAATAGAATTCAATAAGTCTTTTCCAAATCTGCCACCATGAAGTTTTCACATCTCTGAGAGTTTATTTTCCTGGATAAACAGTAGATTTAAAGCCAGATTTGTTCTGCATTGCAAGTTGGACAAACTTGCTTCTAAACTCTGCACTTGTTCTTTTCTGGACTGAACTAAAAGAAAAATGCCCATCCTAGATTTTTCTGACCTAAGAATATAAATATCTTTCCGTTAACAATACAGGGATCCATAGTCTAACAAAATGTTTGATTTAAATCACTGTTCTGGAAGGATTCCATAACATTGTCCTTTTCTTAAAAATAAATAACGCTTCACAGAAGTCACCAACACCCACCTGCCTCTGTTTTGAAATTCAAATTTTGAAAATCATAACAATGTATACATATTATACACCCTTCATTACAACAGTGGGAAGAGAGCTAGATATTACTTCAGAGTGAGTGGAGAATTGATCCACCCAAATAGGGTCATATTCTGTCTGTTGACTTCCTATATGAAAAGTGAAAGTATAAAAGCAAGAAAGGGAATATTCAATACAAAAATGGATTCTGCAATGACATCAGGTACATATTTTCACAATTTCAAATGCCTCACTCAAGGGGTAGCTGGGAGACTGAGTGACTGACTGGTGTATGTGGATGAATGAATAACTGACAGGGTACTGAATAGGTGAGTGAATGACTAAGTGAATAACTGACTCAACCAGGAGGTGGGTGAGTTAGTTATTGACTGACTAGGGAAGGTGGTTAGCTGAGTGAGTGACTAACTGGGTGATGGGGGCACAGGGTAAATGGGTGAGTGATTGATGGACTGAGAATTTGATAAGGTGCTACATGAAAGGTTAACAGGCAAAGTGAGTACTCATGGATTTGGGTGATTAACAGAGGATTGGTTAAAGGACAGGAAGCAAAAGCAGACATAAACAGAGCTTTCATTTTCACAGTCAGGTTTGCAGGCAATGGATAGTGGAGTTGCACAAGGGTCACTGCTGGACCCTCGGCTAATTATCCCAACATTCTTAAACTTGCTATGATACAAAATTATGTAGAAAAGTAATCTGTGGGGAGGTTACAAAGGAATACAGACAGGCTCAGTGAATGCACAACAATGTGGCAGAAGGATTATACTGTAGGGAAGTGTGGAGATGTTCATTTTAGACAGCAGGACTTTTTTTTAAAAGGTGCAAAACTTATATATGTTGATGTTCAAAGAGTTGGTGTATTCGTGTTAGTCATACAGAAAATTATCATGCAGATACAGCAAGCAATTGGGAAGGCAAATTGTATTGGCCTTTATTGCAAGGGCATTGGAGTTCAGATAACTAGAAGTCTTATTTTAATTGCACAGGATTTTGGGGAGATCACATCTGGAATATAGTGTGCAGTTTTGGACTGCACATTTAAGAAGAGATGCACTTGCATTGGAGGCAGTTCAGCAAAAGTGCACATAATTAGTCCCTGGGATGGGAGGGTTGTTCCATGATGAGAATTTGTGCAAATTGGTGTTATATTCTCTGGATTTTAGAAGAATGAAAGGCAATCTGTCTGAAACTTATAAGATTCTAAAGGCAGATGCTGAGAGAACCTCTTTGCTGGGTTAGGGTATCTAGAATATGGAGTTGGGGTGGGATGTTCTGCGCAGTCTTGGTATAAGGGACTGATCATTTAGGGCCGAGGTGAAGACAAATTTTTTTCACTCGAAGGGTCACGAACCTTTTGGGATTCCCTATTCTAGAAGTTAGTGGGGTCTCCGGTGTTGAAGACATTTAAGACTGGGGTGGACAGTTTTTTTGTCTTTCATGGAATCAAGGGACATAGGGAGAGGTAAGAAACTAGATTGTCACTGGCTTACAGATACGCTGAGGTAGGGGGATGGGTGAGCGAGTGTATATGTATGTGCCAGGGGTTGAATAGGTGAGTGATGGAGAGCATGACTGGGGAGTCGTGGGTCAGAGAGTGCGATTGATCCACAAACAGAATTCCCTCTTCTTCCTTCCTACCCCTTCCCCCAATTTAGGTTTATTTATTGTGACAAACATTATCTTTCTGAAGTTTGGTCTCCCAAGTGAGAGAAACATTTAATTGTGCCATACGCCCATTTCTCCACCATGAGAAAATGTTGGGCAAATCTGCTATAATTCATTTTTTCTAGCAACATTATACACTTGCAGGAAGTAATTTTTAAATCATGAGATAGAAAAGCTGCCAATGTTTTGAAACTGAAGGATCTCTCACTAACATAAGAATTAATAAAAGTTTTCAAAATATTTCCTATTGGCAAAAATAAATTGCATAGACATGTTGTTTTTAACAATAAAGAACTGCCCTAAAGCACCACACAGAGACATAACCAAAAATTAATGCTGTGCCAAGAAAGGAGATATTAGCAGAGGTATCTTAGAGGACAAGAACACGGCTGTGAAGTAGTGGGGTTGTGGGAAGAAATTCTAGATTATGGCATTTAGGTGTCTGACAACACATTCCCTGCTTTCACTCTTCAGTTGGCAACGTGGCTCAAAGGCTGAGGAACTGAGAGCTCAGAGATGTTGTAGAGACAGAGAGATAGGAGATGGTGAAGGGATTTGAACATGAGGATGAATTTTACATTTGAGGCATTGGGAGCAAATGCAAGTCAGGGGAAGACCTATGTCAAGCTCTTGGTACTTGGAACTGATACAGACAGCAGACTCACAGAAAGTGGTGTGTAGAAAAATCAGTATGATCAGCTAGTGAGAAGTGCATTTAAACAATTAAATCTGGGAGTGACAAAGGCAGAATGAGGTTTTCATTGGCAAAAGGGCTGAAATTTAGATAAAGGTGAACAATTTTTTTGAGGTGAAAGTAATCACTGTTTGTGACTGAGGATTGCAGTAGTTAGAATGAGGTCAGCCAGGTGGATTTCATAGAATATGGATTCTCTGACTGAGGCTATTAACCTGATCCAATCAGGGACTCTTGGCTGACTGATAGAAACAGGAAGTGTCAGGGGTTCTGCTCACTGTATGATCCGGCCCTGAACTATCTGGGACAATGTCATGTACTATGTGTGTGTAAATAAAGGGTGACTAGGTGATGGGATACTGGCTTTCATTGAGTTATTTCAATGATATATAAATATTAATTTGGATATCATATAGAATGATGAGTTTGTGAAATATCTGGTTCAATCTGCAAAGATTTTCCAAGCAGGGTAGTGTTGGTGGCAAGGGTACAGAGATTGTGGTAATACTGATATCTGGCATTTTTCCCTGAGTTTAACTGGCTTAAATGGCAACTGAACAGTCCATATCACAACAGAAAGGTGGTACAAGGGTTTAGAGGAAAGGGTCAAAGATGAAATTAGTTGCAATTAGTGTACACACAGAACCTATCCCAGATAAATGATATTGTCACAGAGTTGCATATTGATGAAAAAGAGCAGGGAGGTACAAATTCTTGGAGTGGAAAGTCCTAGGATTGAATGCATGAGGTTGAGAAACATAGGCATGGATAGAAATACCTTGGCTGTAATTTGATAAAGGCACCAGGTAAGGCAAGTTATACTGGGCTGAAGGAATGGTCTTGGTTACTGTTGCTAACCATGTAAAGGATTTCATTGTGGTTAGTGAGAAAACAGAGAGAAAAGGTCATTAGCCATAGGCATACAGAATACCATGGAGCCATTAGTTTTCTATTAGGGACAGAAAACTGGTTGAAGAGATTTAACAAGACATTTTAGAGCCAAGGGCACAGAATGGGGAGAGTGCAATACAGCCAAAATCTACAATAATAATGTACAATAAAAAAGTTTTCTAAACTGAATTACTGTAAATATTTCTGTTGAAAAGCATCCTGATACGGAAGATTGTTCCAAGTTGCATATCTTTATCACCACAATATAAACTACCTGGATATACTGGGTAAGAATACTTTTAAGCACTTTAACAAGATCAAATACCTCATATTTGTGTTTTTATTGGATCACCTCATTTTATTTCAACAACATTCTCTAGAAACAAGCTATTTGGCATAATTCCTACCTGATACTCAACACAAGGCATCACTGCTGCAGCTGTGCAGGGTGCAGGATGTAGAGTGTAACAAACATCACAACAGACAAAGCAGATAATGAATTAGCTCACTGTAGATGTTTCAGCCCATTGCAGTAGCCAATGTTTAGAATGAATAGTTAGAAAGAATTACAATGCTGGTGTATTCAGATGACATCATCAAAACTGGTACAGTTTATATCTACCAATTGACAGTTGGTGTTATTCAGCTATCTTTAACTCATTGGTGCCTATCTAGTTGATTGTACATTAGAATTAGTTATATTTCTATTTTAAAACTACTGCTATCAGCCATTATGAAGAGCTATAAAAAGTGCTTTTCAAACCCTTTTGATCTAAGCAAATGATCACAGAGTGTTTTGACCAAATAAAATGAAAGCAGTGACAATATGTAAATAGAGATGTTCTAGGAGAAAAACGGCTTTGCAAATAATGTTTTGGACCCTTTTCTTATATCACTGCATGGTCAGAATGGTTTTGTTTTTATCAGCTAAAACTTCATTAAGAAAATTGTTCTAATAATCTTATCCTAAACACTCATTGACAACTGATCATGGTTCTTTGCTAATTTGCAACCACAAATGACATATTACTCCCTGAACTGGCTTTGGCAGAATTGGAGTATATGCAGGAATCTGACATTGGAAGAAGGGCTTAATTTAATGTTGCAAATTTTTTTGACAGTTAATTTAATCAAAATCATCAGTCACAGTCAATATCTGACAGCAGGAAGTACAGGGATTTATGTTAAACATTACTTCAGCATGAAGGCGTTCAGTAGGAAACCTTCCATTAGATCATTAATTCTGACTTTATACTGTATCACTGGCCAGAAAAGCAGCTGGTGGGTGGATAACACTTACAAATGCCTGCCTAATTATTTAGAAACTATAATAAACACTGTCACAAATGTTACTTAATGTCATGAGATTGAGCTATAAGGAAGAATGCATTTCAAAAATGAATCAATCAATTCTAGAGCATTGTGCAGCATCTGTACAAACCTTTCACATTGCTTTTAATATGATAACCATATCAAAGGTTAAACAGAGATGAGATAGGTCACTTCGGCCAATTTAGTTTCTCCATCCAGAAGGACCTGCAACATTCAGTTGTTTTTAAATTCTCCTAGTGTTCTCATTTTCACATTACCTGGCAACTTATTCCCATTCCTTGTGCTGATCACTCTGAAGATTAAGTTACTATCACCCACTCTAAATTTCATTGTTTCTAATTGAATTTCTATGTTCCCTTCTCTTACTGTCACAATTTAATTTGAAATAATTGTTCTAGACTTAACCAAGGCCTGGGCTCTGATATAACACTCACACCACTCAGTTAGAAGGCTGTGGGTTCAAGTCTCACTGGTGTCCTGGCCAATATTCATACTGAAACAATGCCCACAAAACTGATTAACGGTCATTTACCTCCTTGTTGTTTCTGGACCTCCTTTGTGCAAATTGCCCCAGCATGTTCCTGAGTTGCAACAGTGACTATGTGGCAAAATACTTCATTGGCTGTGAAGCAATTTATAATATCCTGAGTTCATAAAAGACATTATAAAAATCCAATTTATTTTAAGTAAGAGAGATAGTAGGAATTGCAGATGCTGGAAAATCTGAGATAACAAGGTGTAGAGCTGGATGAACACTGCAGGCCAAGCAGCATCATAGGAGCAGGAAGGCTGATGTTTCGGGCCGAGACCCTTCATCAGAAATGGGGGAGGGGAAGGGGGTTCTGAAATAAATAGGGAGAGAGGGGGAGGCGGATAGAAGATGGATAGAGGAGAAGTTAGGTGGAGAGGAAACAGACAAGTCAAAGAGGCGGGGATGGAGCCAGTAAAGGTGAGTGTAGGTGGGGAGGTAGGGAGGAGATAGGTCAGTCCAGGGAGGATGGACAGGTCAAGGGGGCGGGATGAGGTTAGTAGGTAGGAAATGGGGGTGCGGCTTGAGGTGGGAGGAGGGGATAGGTGGGAGGAAGAACAGGTTAGGGAGGCTGGGACGAGCTGGGCTGGTTTTGGGATGCACTGATCTCTACATCGCCGAGGCCAGACGCAAACTCTCCGACACCTCCTCCTACCGCCCCCTTGATCATAACCCCACCCCCGACCACCAAACCATCATCTCCCAAACCATCCACAACCTCATCACCTCAGGTGACCTCCCACCCACGGCCTCCAACCTCATCGTTCCCCAACCCCGCACCGCCCGTTTCTATCTCCTTCCCAAAATCCACAAACCTGACTGCCCTGGTCGACCCATTGTCTCCGCCTGCTCCTGCCCCATCGAACTTATCTCCACCTATCTTGACTCCATTTTCTCCCCCTTGGTTCAGGAACTCCCTACCTACATCCGTGACACCACCCATGCCCTCCACCTCCTCCAGAACTTCCAATTCCCCAGTCCCCAACACCTCATCTTTACCATGGACGTCCAGTCCATATACACCTGCATTCCCCATACAGATGGCCTAAAGGCCCTCCGCTTCTTCCTGTCCCGCAGGCCCGACCAGTCCCCCTCCACTGACACCCTCATCTGCTTAGCCGAACTCGTGCTCACCCTCAACAACTCTTTCAATTCCTCCCACTTCCTAAAGACAAAAGGGGTGGCCATGGGTACCCGCATGGGCCCAAGCTATGCCTGCGTCTTTGTAGGTTACGTGGAACAATCCCTCTTCCGTACCTACACCGGCCCTAAACCCCACCTCTTCCTCCGTTACATTGATGACCGTATCGGCGCCGCCTCGTGCTCCCACGAGGAGCTCGAACAGTTCATCCACTTCACCAACACCTTCCACCCCAACCTTAAGTTCACCTGGACCATCTCCAACACCTCTCTCACCTTCCTGGACCTCTCTGTCTCCATCTCGGGCAACCACCTAGAAACCGATATCCATTTCAAGCCCTCCCACAGCTATCTAGAATACACCTCCTCCCACCCATCTTCCTGCAAAAATGCCATCCCCTATTCCCAATTCCTTCGCCTCCGCCGCATCTGCTCCCAGGATGAGGCATTCCACCCCCATACATCTCAGATGTCCTCGTTTTTCAAGGACCGCAACTTCCCCCCCTCAGTGGTCGAGAACACCCTCGACTGTGTCTCCCGCATTTCCCGCAACTCATCCGTCACACCCCGTCCCCGCAATAACAACCAAAAAAGAATCCCCCTCGTCCTCACGTACCACCCCACCAACCTCCGGATCCAACGCATCATCCTCCGACACTTCCGCCATCTGCAATCCGACCCCACCACCAAAGACATTTTTCCCTCCCCACCCTTATCTGCTTTCCGGAGGGACCACTCTCTCCGGGACTCCCTTGTCAGCTCCACACTCCCCTCCAGCCCCACTACACCCGGCACTTTTCCCTGCAACCACAGGAAGTGCTACACCTGCCCCCACACCTCCTCCCTCACCCCCATCCCAGGCCCCAAGAAGACTTTCCACATCAAGCAGATGTTCACCTGCACATCTGCTAATGTGGTATACTGAATCCGCTGTACCCATTGTGGCCTCCTCTACGTCGAGGAAACCAAGCGGAGGTTTGGGGACCGCTTTGCAGAACACCTACGCTCGGTTCGCAATAAACAACTGCACCTCCCAGTCGCGAACCATTTCAACTCCCCCTCCCATTCCTCAGATGACATGTCCATCCTGCGCCTCCTGCAGTGCCACAACGATGCCACCCGAAGGTTGCAGGAACAGCAACTCATATTCCGCTTGGGAACCCTGCAGCCCAATGGTATCAATGTGGATTTCACAAGCTTCAAAATCTCCCCTCCCCCTACTGCATCCCAAAACCAGCCCAGCTCGTCCCCGCCTCCCTAACCTGTCCTTCCTCCCACCTATCCCCTCCTCCCACCTCAAGCCCCACCCCCATCTCCTACCTACTAACCTCATCCCGCCCCCTTGACCTGTCCGTCCTCCCTGGACTGACCAATCTCCTCCCTACCTCCCCACCTACACTCACCTTTACTGGCTCCATCCCCGCCTCTTTGACCTGTCTGTCTCCTCTCCACCTATCTTCTCCTCTATCCATCTTCTATCCGCCTCCCTCTCTCTCCCTATTTATTTCAGAGCCCCCTTCCCCTCCCCCATTTCTGATGAAGGGTCTAGGCCTGAAACGTCAGCTTCCTGCTCCTCTGATGCTGCTTGGCCTGCTGTGTTCATCCAGCTCTACACCTTGTTATCTCTTATTTTAAGTAAAGGATTGGTTCATGAACCAAAAACTAAGTCCCAAAGGTAAAAAATGAAAACATTCCTTTTCATTTTTTTTTCAGACGTTGGAAGAATTGTTGCATGTTCTGCGTGTTTTTAATCTCTTATATTTAAAAAGAATCTCAATTTAGAAGGAAGGATGTTTAAATATATCTTCTCTGAGGGTAGACAAAGTTTTAATCAGAACGGAAGGAATTTTTAAGGGTGGCAGGGTGATTCAGTGGTTAGTACTGCTGCCTGACAGTGGCAGGGACCTGGGTTTGATTCCAGCCTTGAGTGACTGTGCGTAGTTTGCATTTTCTCCCTGCGTCTGTGTGGGTTTCTGCTGGGTGCTCCGATTTCCTCCCTCAGTCCAAAGATGTGCAGGGTAGATTGGCCATGCTAAATTGCCCATTGTGTCCAGGAATGTGCAGGTTAGGTCAATTAGCCATGGGATATGTGGGGTTATGGGAATAGGGTGGGGAGGCTGGTCCGAGTAGGATGCTCCTTAGAGGGTCAGCGCAGACTCGGTGGGCTGAATGGCCTCTTTCTGCACTGTAGGGATTGTATGAAACAAGTGTTATAGGAAAAAGGCAGCAAAGAGAATTTGGAGATTTCAGATTAACCATAATCTCATTGGATGGCAGAGCACACTCAATGGGTTAAATGGCTTGCTTTGCTCCTGCATCTTATGGTCTTTAGATTCTTTGAGAAAAGGCACAAAGAGTGACCACAGAGTATAACATTGTCCTCCTGTATAAAGAAAAGTTAACACAATTATTCCAGTTTGCAGAGATAGTAGGAACTGCAGATGCTGGAGAATCTGAGATAACAAGGTATAGAGCTGGATGAACACAGCAGGCCAAGCAGCATCAGAGGAGCAGGAAGGCTGATGTTTCGGGCCTAGA
>NC_063356.1:25205950-25223602 GCF_021869965.1 Rhincodon typus
CTACACCTTGTTATTCCAGTTTGCATTTGGCTTTAGGCCTATTTTTGGGTAAAAGATTGTAACAGTCCAAGACTTCCCAAAACTAAGTCTTAGTCCACATTTCAATTAAATTACAAATTTTTGGCGTTTGTCACACTCTCAGCAGTAGCTTCCCAGTTACTGCAAGAAGAAATTGGATTGTCAATGATTATCAGCTAGGAGGCAATGAAGGAGACTGGAATGAGCTCTAAGATAGGATGGCAGCAACCTTCGACAGCACTATGGAGACAGCAGGAGAACTCCTTCTGCTTGTAGCCTCTGAGCGCAACTTAAAATATTGTTTTAGTGGCAGTCTTCAGTTGGTTCTTTAAAAACTGTTGGTCCGACTGCATGTAGACTGAGTACTGATGAGGGTAGCCAAGCACTACAAAATTTGTTGGTGGGTTTATTATGTAGGCAGTAAGTGTATTGATGATATGGACAAGGGGCTGACACTTATTTACAGTCAAAAGATCAATTTGGTATTGGGCATACTTTAGTCATCATTGACCTTAGCCCCATCGATTCGGTCATTTTATTGCTCTGGCTTTATTTTGGGAAATGATTTCAAGGACCAGTCTCTTCCACTGAGGGTTCATTAATATTCATTCAATAAAAAAAAGAATATGTGGATGCTGGAAATCAGAAACAAAAGCAGAAATTTCTGGAAAATCTCAGCAGGGCTGGCTGCATCAGTGGACACAAAGTAGAGTTAACGTTTCAGGTCTAGAGACACTTTTTCAGAATTCATTCATTCAATATCCACTCAATGTTCAGTTCAGTCTTTTCCACATCATCACAAACATCAGATGAAATACAAAATCATGAATATAATATTATTTTAATTCTTGCATTTTTTTTATATGACATGTATTGATGGTGTCATGAAGATGTACTCATGTCAATTATTAATATTTTATTTCATTGGTTAGAGACAGACACTGGAAATTTTAAAATGGCTATTTTGCTGAAAGTCGGACACTGACTTAAAATGGCTGCCACTGTTGCATTTTAATGTCGTTAATTTTCTAGTTGGGATAAAGAAACATAGTTTACAGATATCTCACCAGTGATAATAAACACCTGAGGAATGTAAAAGTCTTCATCCCCAAGGGCTTTGAGCACCCAAGATTGAACTGCTGGAAACAGGTAAATCTAATCATTTGGACCATGAATTGATCTTTTCAACTTTTGGAATATAGAAGTTATGAGCTTCTGTTGGAGAGAAGTCATGTGATAAAGTCCTTTGTGTATGTTCTGAGCATATGGACTTTTAACAGAAGAGGACCCGTAACTAGTGAGGGAAGGCGGCTGCTCTCTCTTTCTCGCTGTCGCTCACTTCCTCTAAGTAGGTGTCCTATCTGTTACAGTTTGATGGTGCCACAGTGCAGAGAGAATTTTAAAGAAACATTATAGTTTTTACAGCAATATTTTTGGAAAAGGAACAAGAAGAAATCAGTTACAACTTTAAGCTGTCAGCTAAGAACACCCAAAACTTTTGAAAAACTACTGCCAGTCAAGGGAGCAAGTTCTAAACTGTTTTGTTTATACTATTACAAACTTTAATTTAGCCAGATCAAACCTCCTCCATTCTGTAATTTGTATTTTCCATGTGTGGTCAAGTATGTGTGTGTGTGTGCAGGATTGCAGAAATTGGGACATATTTTAACATCTCTAGTACTTTTCCTAGTGGGTTTTAGTACAATAAAACTAACTACTAATTTGTCCAACTCAAGAAAACCTGTCTAGCTAGTTCTTCATGATCTGCAGCTTAAATAGACAAGTACATAATGAATTGGCAAATACAGCATTTAAACAAACCAGGAAACCCTGGAACAATCAAATGAGAAGTGGGGAGAAAGTAATGAGATAATCCACCTCTCCTCACATGACCATTACAATGATTAATAGAAGTCCTCTGTGAATAGCAGGAATTTTCACTGAATCTAGATTACCCTTGACTAAGAGATATTAAGAACTGCCGATGCTAGAGCCAGAGATAGCACAGTGTTGAGTTGGAGGAACACAGCAGGCCAGGCAGCATCAGAGTATCCGAAAAGTTGACGTTTCGGGTCAGGACCATTTCTGAAGAAGGATCCCAACCCGAACGTCAACTTTCCTGTTCCTCTGATGCTGCCTGACCTGCTGTGCTCCTCCAGCTCCACACTGTGTTATCTCTTACTCTTGACTAAGTTGTCTAATCAACAGAAATGATCATTCACCACTGAATTAATTTGAGAAAGGGTTGAATAGTTTGGTGTTACACTAGGATCAGGCTGAGTTATTGGAGACATAGAAAGGTGCAGGCAGACTGTTATAAATTATCCAAGAGACATTGTTTTTAGAAAGATTTGTAGGTTTTTAGAATCCTTCACTGTATAAACTCTCAAACCGAGCTTATGTATTTTCTAAACAACCTGCATAGAGATGTTATTACACATTGCTGGAGCAGGTAGGACTTAAACTCAGGTCTCCTGACCTGGAGGTAAGTACACTACCATTGTGCCACAGGTGCCTTAGCATAAGCAAGATTGTACAGACAGATTATACTTGATCCAAAGGCACAAAATGCTGGAAAAAAACTCAGCAGATCTGGCAGCATCTTTGAAAAGAAAGCAGAGTGAATGTTTTGGGTCAAATAACAATAGGTGGTGATGGAGCCCAGAGAGAGGGAACAGCAGTTGGCTGATAAAGGAATGGATAATGGCAAGCCAGAGAGAACAAAAACCTTCTGATGGGAACATTAGTGGTTGAAAATGGGTTGGCTGTGATGAAAGCAGAGCATGTGATAAATCCTGGGATGTGGGGGCGGTTAGGGATATGAAAGAGGATTGTCAGCCCCTAAAGTTATTGAACTCAATACCTAATGCTAGTTAAACATTGTGAAAGATTGATGCCAAATAATCTACATCATCAAGGCTCAGAAGGCATCCCACTCACAATGACATTTTGTGAATAAAATGTATGGAAAATATAGAGGGTACTTTCTGACCCAGTTACAACCTACTCACGCATTTTAGTCAGGTAAAGAATAATTCCCCTTGGATACATAACAAAAGTGTGTGTTTATGTAATAACAGTGCTGGTAGTGGCACCTGGCCTGCAACAGCAAAATAAAAACAGAAAAGGCTACTGACTGAACAAAGAGACTTGGATATGTTTTAAAGTTATTATAAAAGGATGCTTGCAAATGTCCTAAAGGTATATGTCACTCTTGGGATTAGATAGCAATCATAATCTGCTCAAATTTCAGCCATAGTTGTTAAGCAGTAATCTGAAGCTTTCAGGTATGTTTCACCCTTGTAACATATTCTCGGACATCTGTTATTCTCTGTACAATAATATTGCAAGAAAGCCTCTAAACTATGGTTCTATTTTAACTACCAGATAACGAATCTTACTGTTTTTGTTGATAATCTATCCGTAATATTAAACTCTGAACCAAATGACCTCAGGTGCAGATTTTCTTTATCTGATTATTTTGCAAATGGTACACAATACTACAGAAGATTAATAGCACAGTAGGTGAGAAATTAAGCTTTGAGTTGAATTTGAAGGACAATGAAGGACCATTGTCAGGCATTAACCCACTGCATCACCAAACTGCAGCAGCACAGGTACTTTGGAAAGGGGCAATCACTGAGTTAAATACAGGGAACAAATTACTTCTATTCTTCAATAATTTACAAGCGTCTGCCTGCACCTTTATATCTCTTCAATAAATTACTCTGATCATAGTGTAACACCATCTTCCCGCTTTGAAGAATAATGTCAGTTTCAACCTATTCTACTACAACCCATGAATACATTCTGCAGGAGGAAGTTGCTTGTTCCCATCAGTATGCTTGAATCCATGAGGAAAGGCTTCATCACCTTCATTTTCATGTAGATGGGGGAAGAGGAGGAAATTTGAAATTGACAGTCTATCTCAGTACTGAAAATAAATCTTTCAAACCTACTTGTAACACACCTCCAGGACAGGTCAGACTTGAAACCTGACACTCTGGCCCAGAGGTAGGGATACTACGAATGTGTTCCAAGAACTCCGAGATAACAAAAGATCTCACTGCTGAATGTGAGCAACACAATTTTTTGTATATTTAGATCAATATTCCAAGCCACTGAACAACATGGATCATGGCAAAAAAGTTGGGAGAATTGTGTGAGATGGTCAACGAGGAGCTTCTCAACATTGAGAGCAAAACCTATTGAACGGCAACACGAGATTCTCATAGCGACCAGCGAGAGACTCGGCATGCAAAAACATCTCCTTATTATAAAGAGATAGCAAGAACTGCAAATGCTGGAGTCAGAGATAACACAGTGTGGAGCTGGAGGAACACAGCAGGCCAAGTAGCATCAGAGGAGCAGGAAAGTTGACGTTTCTGAAGCCATTCTTCAGAAATGGCTGAATAAGAGTCCCGACACGAAACGTCAGCTTTCCTGCTCCTCTGATACTGCCTGGCCTGCTGTGTTTCACCAGCTCCACATTGTGTTATCTCATTATTATAAATCTTGCTTCATTGGCATGTAGTTTCCTTCTCTCCAAACAGCCAGAAACAATGACATGCTGAGAATTCCCAACATGAAAGTCAGAGTGGATACCTAGCAACTCCAGCTTCGGGCTGCTCCTTTGGACGTTTATGTTGGACACCAGGCAACCAACATTTCAGGCACACTCCATGGGCAGGGATCACAAATACATCTCCTATCCATGGACCGCGGCACTTGACATCATCAAGGCACATTCCTGATCCATGTACAATACAGTTCAATGCTGCATTTTGGACCTCACTGGCACTTTTCATTGTAATACTGATGACAGGGCACTTTGTGCGTGGGGCAAACATGGATTCAACCAGAGTGCATTCAGGACTGGACTGCTTCCTTGCTCACTTATCACTCACTTACTTAGAGTCATTGAATATTCTCGGCCCTCCTGCCTTGTCTTGCCTTGCTTTTTTTGGACCTTACATAGGATATTTGGCAAATAAATAGGTAGAACAAGGGAGTGAAAAGTTGGGAATTTGAAAGCTGATGGGGTTTATGGGAACGGTACCATGAAGGGGATGTGTGCATTTGGTGGTTTACCAAGTGTAACTGGCTGAGCCCAAGACTCACCATATGAGGAGGACTGTTGTTTCCTTCCATTGTGCTATAAATAACAATATGCAGTGGAGCTAAAAACGTCTGTGATCATAACCCCCCTCTTTGTTGGTGCAGTATTGCAGTCCACAGCTGTAGTGGGGTCCTGCCCTAATGTGGTGCCCATTGGCCTTAGAGCTCTTGTCGGGCAACCCTGGTGGAGTGTGTCTCTAGAAAGCCCAGGCATGCTGAGTGTGTCAGATACACACTCCTCGGCTTGAACTCACACAGGGCTGAGGGCGGCAGGAAGGATAGAGGTAGAAGGCCTGGTCACCTCTTCTGATAGGAGGTTTCTTGGGGATGAGTGGGGAACTGTATGTGGTTCCTTCTCTGTCTGTGTGTTACTGTCACTATCCTGTCTGCTGAGGAAAGGGACACATGAAGTGAGATTAAAGTCCTGTGTCACCCCTGTTGCCTTGCCATTGATGCCAAGTACCTAAGGCTAGAGTGATGGGGTGCAGGTCTGTGTGCAGGCACTGAGTGTTCTGGACCTGACTGTCCATGGCAGCTACCAGTCTGCCCATGGAAATAGTCAATACTCACATGCCAGATGCAGCTTGGTGGAGTCCTGCAACCTTTGCATCAGTTTGCCTAGTGCCTCTGACAATCCTGTATGCTTCTCCTGTACAGTAGATGTCTTGTGAGCTGGGCATTTTAGCCAGTGAGAATGTGTTGATTCCATTGGTACTTGCAAGAGAGAAAAGAGAGAATGTGTCATGAACAAGGCTTGGGCATGGTTAGAGTACATTGACTGTGGGGGTAATGGGAGAGTAGCACAGCTGGTAGACGTGGAGGACATAGGCATTACTACAAGAGTGGACTAATCCTCACAGACAAGCACCAGGATACTGTTTGAAGAGCTGAATGTCAGTCATCCTACTACCCAGCTTTGCATTCTCCTCATTATTAGGGGTTGTTTTCTCCTGGAATAAAGTCATACACTCTTAGAGATCTCCAGCACAGAAAAAGGCCCTTCGGCCCATCATGTCTGTGTCAGTCAGACCCAACCACCTAACTATTCAAATCCCATTATCCAGAACTTGGCCCGCAGAATTGTATGCCTTAGCATTGCAAATGCACATCTAAATCCTTCTTAAATGTTATGAGGATTTCTGCTTTGGCCACCCATATATACAGTGAGTTCCAGATTCCCACCACCCTCTGTGTGAAAAGTATTTCCCTCCACTATCCCCCAAACCTGCTGCCTGTAATCTTAAATCTAAGCCCCTTAGTCATCAACCCCTCCATCAAGGGGAAAAGTTTCTTCTTGTCTACTTTATCTATGCCCTTCATAATTTTATATACCTCTTCCATATGCCTTTCAACCTCCTCTGTTCGAAGGAAAACCACCTTAGTCTATCCAATCTCTCTTCAAAACTGAAAATCTCCAGCCCAGGCAAACATCCTGGTAAATCTCCTCTGCACCATCTCCATAGTATCACATCTCTCCTGCAATAAGATGAATGAGATAAGGAAATGACTGAGTGAAATGAAAGTGGCTGTCATAGCTGTTAATGCTCGTGCAGGAATGGTGTTTGGGAGTGGTGGTGGGTGAGAGGGAGTGAGGGAAGACATTGCATGCAGTAGTGAAAGTGACAGATCATGAGCCTTGGTGGGAAGTAGATGCAATAGTAGAGATAAAGTAAGTATGAAGTAGCAGAGAGAAGAATGTGGTACTTTCTTTGTGGAAAGTAGAAAGTCACTGACTTTATTCTTAACCCTCTGGACATTTCTCCAAACTGTGGAGGTCACACTGGCCTGAATGGCTACCTGAGAGCAGGTTGGTAGGGGCTGGTGTCACAGCTGTCTCTGGGGAAAAAGAAACCCCTCCTCAGCAATGCCATGCCCACCAGGACCTGCTTTATCCAGGGCACATCAATCAAACTGTGCAGGGCAGCTTTGGACTGCCAGTGCTTAAATAGACGAACAACAGCCTTTAAATGTGGCACCAGTGGCAGGGATCCTGTGATTTCCCAGCACTAGTGAGTACCTCTGCCTATTGTCAATAGACGAATGCATCAAACGGGGCACCAAAGCAGTGTCTTACATAGATAATGAGGAAAGTTTGAGTCTAGAGTGTGAGAAATCTTGTTAGGCCTAGTGGAGAGAAACCCTCCGTGAAACTGACCAAAAATGATCCTTAGCCGGTTTCAGTAAGATTCAGCCCATGTTGTTTAATCACGCTGAAAAATAAATTGTTTCCCTGGTAAAGGAATGTTGTGTTCCAAAATGCAGTTGGTAGTCTGCACTGAAAAGTTGATGTCAGTGCAGTAATCTGAAACCAGGCAATCTGGGAAGCATCATGATTTTCAGCTGTTTACACAAGTCAAAAAATAACATGCTCCTTCTCAGACCTAGTAATTTATCACCCTGATTCGCCTTCCTAAGTTTTATACAAAAACATCTGTAAGCTAATAGCTTCTCACATCAGTGAATTTGGCATCATTGGTTTAAGAGTGCAATAGGAGTTGTCTCCTTTAATTATGGTGTCAAGAGGTTTTCCATACAATTTTTAGCCACGGTGCTTCTGCCTCAATCTTGTTAGCTGCAAATCTTGTTGCTTGCCATCTGTGAGAAGAAAAACAATTTTTTTTACTGTTGAATTCTCACAACTAACCATTCATTTTAGACATCTGCAGTATCTGCAGATTGTGTCACTTAACACAATGAGCAGCCTAATTCTATGTTACTTTTAGAGAATAGGACTGCAACTCATTGAGAATTACTTTCAAGATCACGATCTGATTGAAATCATTCATCCTAGAAGGAAAGCCATTAAAACTGGCAAAAGTGACATACTGGTCTGACTTGTTTCGTGTACTTCAAAGTGGATGCCCTGTGTAACCAGTGATGTGGACGTGCCGGTGTTGGACTGGGGTAGACAAAGTCAAAGTTGTACGATACCAGGTTATAGTCCAACAGGTTTATTTGAAATCACAAGCTTTTGGAACAGTGCTCTGAAAGCTTGTGATTTCAAATAAACCTGTTGGACGACAGCCTGGTGTTGTGTGACTTCCAACAGTGTGACAAGTGTTATTGGTCTTTTCAGTGACTTTCCATCTGGGATATATTTGAAAATATTGTATAGAATGGTCCAGCTAACTAAATGTACTTAACATAAATTAGACAAGATAGTTCCTTTAACAAGCTACTTGTGAAGGAAAGGCAAAAAGGGGGATTGCAAAAAGCATTTTAACTACAAAACTGGGTCTAACTTGTACATTTGCAGATGATACAAGATTGATGGAGTTGCGGATAGTGAGGAGGATTGTCAGGATATAGATCAACTGGACGCATGGGCAGAAAAATGGCAGATGGAGTTTAATCCAGACAAATGTGAGGTGATGCATTTTGGAAGGTCAAGTACAGTTGGAATTATACAGTGAATGGCAGAACCTTTAGAAGTATTGATATACAGAGAAATCTGGTTGTGCAGGTCCACCGATCACTGAAGGTGGCAGCGCAGGTAGGTAAGGTTGTAAACAAGGCCAATGGCATGCTTGCCTTCATTGGAAGGGGCATTGAGTGTAAGGATAGACAGGTTTTGCTGCAGCTTTATAGAACTTCAGTTGGGCCACAGTTAGAACATTGCCTACAGTTCTGATCACCACACTACCGGAAGGATGTGGATATGATTTGGAGAAGGCACAGAAAAGGTTTACCTGGATGTTGCCTGATATTAAGGGATTTTAACTAAGAAGAAAGGTTTAATAGACTGAATTTGTTTTCACGGAACGCAGGAGGTTGAGGAGTGACCGAATAGAAGTTTATAAGATTGTGAATGGCATGGATAGAGTGGAAAGTATTAGGCTTTTTTCCCAGGGTGGAGGGGTCAATTACAAGGGGACATAAGTTCAAGGTGTGAGAGGCAAAGTTTAAAAAAGATGTGCAAGGCACGTTTTTCAAACAAAGGGTGGTGAGTGCCTGGAACGCACTGCCAGAGGAGATGATGAAACAATAACAGCATTCAAGAAGCACCTGGATGAATAGGAAGGGAATAGAGGGATACGCATCCTGTAACTGAAGACAGTTTTAACATGGAAGGGCAAAATGTGTCAGCGCATGCTTGGAGAGCCAAAGGGCCTGTTCCTGTGCTGTACTGTTCTTTGCTTTTCTTTGTTCTATTCAATCTCTTATGGTATTGCACATTGCCATTAAATATGAATGAGGATTTTTTGGGTTAAACGGGATAGGAGATGGGGAAATTAGAGACTACGCAACTTGTATTAGAGAGAGATGGTTGAAAATTGCAGCGGAAAGCTAATGGGAAGGTAGCAAGAGAGGTAACA
Organism: Rhincodon typus; assembly: GCF_021869965.1. Taxonomy (NCBI): domain Eukaryota; kingdom Metazoa; phylum Chordata; class Chondrichthyes; order Orectolobiformes; family Rhincodontidae; genus Rhincodon; species Rhincodon typus. Next base: position 25,215,403 of record NC_063356.1, read on the forward strand.
AGAGACAAATGTGCCATGTTCAATTGTTCTATGTTTGATTATGTGAGTTTGTATTGATGCCCACTACGCTTGATTGGTTAGCTGGATGTGGTCTTGTGGACGCAGAGAAAAATATACAAAGCAGTAGAAAGAGCAGGAAGCTAGATTGAAACAGGAAGTAGACCAATGTTTTCCAAACTTTTTCCCACTTTGACTTCATTTCAAGGATTGAAAATTGGTGCAAACCCTTGGTGAGAAATGTCAGAGTGGAAAGTGATGGGATAAGAGCCATAAGGGAGAAAAAAAAGACCTTTTTTCATTCACTCATGGGGATGTGGACATCACTGGCCTGTCCCTAAACATATGTTAGAAGAAAGAAAGGGTAAATAAAGGAACCAAAACCTTGTTCAATGGTTATTGCTGAAAGCAAGAATGTTGTTCTTTGTGAATATGGGTATGCAGATACGAAATGCTTGCAAATATGGAGTGCACTATCTTGCTTAACAACAGATGGATAATTGAGCTTAGAGTGTACACTAACTCATGCAATTGCTATTTAAAGAAATAGTTGTGCTTTATCATGGTTATTTTTCTCACTACGTTGCAACTTACCTTCAATTACATCAAATGATTGGTAACAAATTTTGCCATTGAAATTTCCTACAATAAATCATAACAAAGTCATAGGAGAGTTCCGATATTTGTAACAATATTTGTTTTTGATAGTAGATAATAAGAAATCCTTATGGTTAAATGTTATTCATACTGAAGAATTCATGAGGGGCATTGAGGGGCCAAGGGTAATAGGTGAGTGCCTGAGGATTTGAAACATGTAAGTGGATGGTAAATATGAGGGCATATGGAGGGAGCATGTGGGGAGGAAGGAGGTCTGAGAGAAGAAAGGCCTAACATTCATCGTTAAAACTGGGCTAACTTCACAATAAATCTTAGCTTGATGAATTGGTCAATCACCCATCTTATTGCCACCTCGGGAATGTCTTAGAGGCATTGGCCCTGAATCCATTCTGCCTCTTCCTTCGTGACATGGAAATTTGGTTGGGGGGTGTGGGTGTTCTTTTGTTAAAGGAGATGGATCTGTCAAATCAGGAAGTTTTGTGACTCAACCTCACCACCACCACTCCCATAAAAATATTGAATAATAACATTGAAGTTCTGATGGCTTTATCTACTTATCAAGTAGAGGATCTACATATTGTCATTAGATCATGATCATTTGATTTGTGCTACAGTTTGAATCTGTGTCCTCTTGTACTATTTATCATGGGAGCAGGGATAATGCGTAACTATCTAATTCCTCACCAACTCAATTGTCTGATCCATAATATCTATCAAAAGTTTTATTGAGCCAGCTATCTATAGATATCATAATCAAGATCTATCAAGCTATTGGCTTACACATTATACTAACCAGGGAAGTTGATACATAGGCATAATAAATGACAATTTAACTAACCACATCAAAGAGATGGGACTTGACAGGTAATTTTGAATTGTGGACATTAAAGTTAGATTCTTAAGAAGTTTTATAGTACACCTTTATTAAATATTAGATGGTCATAAACTGCTAGAGAGGAGTAAACATGCAATTTAATTAGATCGACAACTGAAGTTTCGGTGCGTGTGGGAGGATTTATAGATCAGGCTGGTGTTTTGTGAGAGGGGGAGAGAGAAAATGTTTGAACTTTGCATGGCCTTTGTTCAATGAACAACAGATTTAAAGAGCTGCAAACAATAATTTAACTTGTATCCTGTAATATTGTCTTGTTCTAAACTTATATAACCAAAGCTGAAGGGCAGGCATAGAGGGTGAACACAGAACTTTATCGGAAGCTTCTTCATGCTGCTGTTGTATGTGCAATCGGCTGACTCACTACTGCATCAATTCCTGTGATGACATAAATATTTACACGAACATTTATTCAAGTAGTTTTGTATTCTTATGTCACATATTATCTCAATAAATAAACCCAACTTACTATAAGATTATAAGACCATTAAGCAGAGTTAAGCAATTGGCCCAAACAGTCTTCTCTGCCATTTGATCATGGTTCCCTATAACCCTTACTAAGCAAGAACCTATCAGCATAGTTCTATCTTAAATACACTCAATGAACTTGGTTTCTATAGCCTTCTGTGACAACGAGTTCAACAGATTCACTACCCTCTAGCTGAAGAAATTCCTCCTTATCTCAGTTCCAAAGGGTCATCCCTTCACTCTGAGGCTGTGTCCTTGGGTCCTAGTCTCTCCTACTAGTGGAAATATCTTCTTCATGTCCACTCTATCCAGGCCTCATAGTATTCAATAAATTTGAAATCGATATCCCCCTCATTCTTCCAAACTCCATTGAGTACCGACAAACGTAAGTCTTCAACTGTTCCTCATTTGACAAAACCTTCATTCCCAGGATCTTTCCTGTAAACCTCCTTTGGATCCTCTCCAAGACCAGCCTATACTTCCTTAGATACCGAGTCCAAAACTACTCTCAAAATTTCCCAATACAGTCTGATCAGAGACTTATATAGCCTCTCTGCTCTTGTATTCTAGCCCTCTTGAAATAAATGCTAACATTGCATAAACAAAACCTGCATGTTAAACTTAAGAGAATCCTGAACTAAAACTCCTAAGTCCCTTTGTGCTTCAGATTTCCAAAGCCTTTCCCCTTTAGAAAATAGTCTACATCTCTATTCTTCCCTTCATTTCCTTCACTTTCCCTCACTATATTCAATTTTCCACTTCTTTTCCCAGTTTCCCAGCTTGCCCAAGACCTTCTGCAGCCTCCCTATTTCCTCAACACTACCTGTCTCTTCACCTATCTTCGTATCATCTGCAAATTAGATCATGAATGTATAATGTCCTTAATCAAGTCTGCCTCATTACACATCACCAAATGCAGAATTGCCTGTTCCCTAGTGGGGTCTATCACAAGCTGCTCCGAAAAATACGTATCATAGATTTTCCTCGAATTCCTTTTCTTGGTATCCAATCCCAATTTTCTGATTTTCTGCTGCTGATTTTGCCAGTCCACCAGCATGTTGAATTCTCCCACGTATTGGGTCCTAACAGGATCAAAAGGATGGAGTTCAGTTGAAGTCACTTGATGAAGGAGCAGCGCTTCGAAAGCTTGTGATTTCAAATAAACCTGTTGGACTATAACCTGGTGTCATGTGACTTCTGACTTCAGTTCATGGATCTTCTTGACCTTTTGCGTGCTTGTGGATTTATAAAACTGTTTTAACCTAATGTCCTAATTTATATTTTCCTCATGGTCATTACCAAAAGTGCTTCTGTGAGTGAGTCCTTATTCTCTTTAAACTGGAACGTACCATTATATGCTTAATAACAGTTACTTTTGTTATGCCAGGAACAACTAACATTTAAGTTGTGTCTTAAGCATAATGAAACATTCCTCAGGAGCATTATAACATGAGATGTGTATACACATTGGCTCAGATTTTTGTCATGACAAAGAACCTTAGTGAAAATAACTGAAGAGCCTGAATTAAATCCCTGCCTCAAACACAATATCTCCCATTTTTATGGCTGCAGGGCTGGGGTGAGGTATTCTTCACACATCTGCATTTTATAATGGCAACTAGCTAACTCAACCATGAGTTGCCTCCACTGATGTGAGATCTCGGTAGCTTTGGAATGTGATACCTAAATTATGCTGACAAAACTTGGTTAGAACAGGTCTCAACTTTGTGGATTCATTTCTATTGCTAGAGAATCCCATTGATAAGGTAAGATATCCCTTTGGATCAGCTCCCAAGTCAGATTTGGTGGAAGGAACATGATCTTTGGGGTACTCCAGGTAACCTTTTGTGCTATGTCATCTGTATCTTAAACTATTAAAAGTAGTCAAAATTTTTGCAAAAATATGCATGAGGTCATTATTGACGAGCTAATTAAAAAAGTCAACAGATCTGTTAAAACCAATTGGAAGAACTATCAGAAGCATTTGTCAGTAAGCTATCAAATGGGACTATCAAAAGTATCCCAGAGGACAAGTCAAAGGGACCTGTATTGTGGATCTATTAAAAGAATCAGAAGGATTTGACAATGCTCCTGTCAAAGGGAGCGGTCAATATCATTAAAGGTCCTGCCCTTTAAGTCTTTGAAAAAACAATGGAGTGTTAAAACATGAGTCTGAGGATTTCCATCTGGATGTATGCTGCATAATTTACTTCACAACTGCTCATTATCAAGGATGCCTACCGTTTCAATAAAACAAAGAACTGTGACACTGGAGATCTGAAACAAAAACAAAAATTGCTGGCAAAACTCAACAGATCCGGCAGTATCTGGAGAAAGCAGAGTGAATGTTTTGAGTCTGGAGACTTTTCATTATTTCCTACCATTTCAATTTGATTGATCATTACAAGTTGTTATGTACTCTGATGTGGGACAATGAATCCAAATGCTTTTTGTCATAAAGGATTATGCGCTTGAGTGTTTGATATTATAAGATTTTATTGGATGTTGGAACGTAATGTAGTAAATTAGACATTTTCTGATGAAGGTTTTTGTTTGCAATACAATGTGATCTGCCTTTGGTATATTAAACTCTATTTTATAGAACTTTCTTTTATTTCATCTCTTCATACATTCAGAGATCTGCCCATGATGGATAGTTGGTGGGTTGGCATGGTAGACACAAGAGCAAACGGTGTTGGTCAGGAGGCCATGGGTTGGCATGAGTTGGTATAAGGTTTTAAAGAACCATAGAGGAAAGGAGCAAAACTTAGCATGAGGATATGAGGAGCCATGGAAGGTGGTTCATGGGGCATGTGTTCACATGGATGGGATGGTGTGTGGGTGAGAGCTGGAGGATGATTCAACTTTCTTATTCTGTATTTTTAAACATTGGACACAATGCTGGATCACCAAGGCAAGCCTTTTGATTAGTTTATCTCTGTTCTCTGCAGCCACCTCAAATATTCTGGAGACACCACCCTGACTTCTAATCTAACCACGCCAAGCATCCTCACAGCCATTTTTAAAGATCAGCTTCGTGAAGACCGGAACTCACCTGTTTCTGTGCATCTAACGTGATTGCAATGAACCTCATCTATGGATGCAGTAAGTTTAGAAATAAAGCAGAGATCGTTGACACAGGATATGTCACAAGTCCTGTTAAGCACCCCTTTGAGAAAATTGTGGATTCAGTTATAAAAGTGCCAAACTGCTATATTGAAACCAGACACGATATTGCAAAGAAAATCCAACAGTTTGCATTATTTAATGTACAGAAGTTTTAATTCCTGCTTCCTCTTCAGATTAAACAAAAACAAAAGGTGTCATAATTATTATGACCAGGTGAAAAGAGGGTGAGCCCATTCCCTTCTATTCATCTTCTTTACTTGGTCACAACAAAGGTTTTAAGTTGTTTTAGCATGAGTCTATACAGTTTCCAATTAAAATGTCATTAACCATTTTTATTCGGAGCAATAAGGAGTAAATAGCAAAGTTGAGTTAAGGAAAGAGTAAATTTATCACTTGCCAACTTTAAGAGAAATAATAGAGATGAAATATTAAGCATACAGCCTGGGTGCAGTTGCATGAGTCATCTCACATAGAAGTTTAAAAGGGGATGGTACAAAGGAAAACAGAAGAATATACAGTTGGGAGACCTTTGTATATTCTTAATGTATAAGATTTCAACATGACAACATGGTTGTTTCATTCAGAGATAGTAAGAACTGCAGATGCTGGAGTCAGAGGTAACACAGTGTGGAGCTGGAGGAACACAGCAGGCCAGGCAGCATCAGAGGAGCAGGTGGGGACCCTTATTCCTGTTCCTGGCCCGAAACGTCAACTTTCCTGCTCTTCTAACGCTGCCTGGTCTGCTGTGTTCCTCCAGCTCCACACTGTGTTATCTATGGTTGTTTCATTGACTCCTTATATGCTATCAGCAACAGCAAATTTTGTATTTCCTATTTAAGCTTTTGGTTCTCTGATGCTTCTTGACAATTAGCGCTATCAAACCAGATACTTTTCATTTTGGCAGAGAGATCTTTCTCGGTCTATATTTACCTCTGCTTTCTTCATTCAACTGTTCTTTGTCAGTCAAATAACTGCTTGAAATTGCTGCTTTTCATATATTCCATGCCTTCTGGGGTTATGGCTTCCAGGCATGGTATGTGTAGTCAAATTTTTCATCTACAACATGTGAAGGCTGTCATAATGATATAATTCAAGTGGGAGATGAAGGCCTGTTCACACTCGCCATGGGGACCAGCTGACTGATTTCATTGCTCTTGGGGCAAAATAAAAATGAATGTCAGCTGAGCCTGTCTTTGTTACAATCCACATTGCTTTCATGAAACTTGACCAACCTACATGTTCACGGGATACCTGCAGCCAATTTAAGGCAGTCTTTTGTCTGTTTTTAAAATGGCTTTTGTCCATAGGAGTCCTGGATATTAAACTGGCTGATTTAACTCAGCGATCAATAAATCCAGATTTGAAATTTTCATGGCACAATTTGCTAACTGTGTGGATAATAGTCATAGATCCGCATGTGTAACATAAATTACTCATGGGGATTTGACATATTAGCTGAAACCTTGATGACTCAAAAGAAATAGAGAATGTGAAGCATATTCTGAAAGCCATGCCAAATGTGGAAAATACAAATCAAAATGAGTCTCTCAAAAGTGAAAAGATGTAACCAATTAATCATATAGGTAAAGACAAAGAGGATGCATACAGCTTCCATCTAATAGGTATCAAATCAAAATGATTGACAACAGACAGAAAATTCCTTCAGAAATAATGGACACTGGAGGCACAGAACAAAGTGTGTGATTGTGCCAAGCAGTTTTCCGTTGAAGAACGTCCTGTTGTCTATTGCAAACAAAAAAGATTCCCATAGAATGAATGCTGTTTTTGTTCAATATAAAAGAAGCACGGATCTTATCTGCAGGTGTTGATGCAATCCAAGTTGAATTTTGGATGAGGTTTAAAAAAAAACGATTGTTTGTTTTTCCCACCCAAACATTGCAAAATACAGGGATTAAAGCAATGTACTATGGACCGTGGAGATCTGAAATAAAAACAAAGCAAAAAAAGAGGCTTGACACCTTCCAGGACAAAGCGACCTGCTTAATTGGGCTTGCATCCGTAAACATGGACTCACTCCCCGATAATGTACCTCATTTATTCTTCCTCTCTAACAAAATATTTGATGTCAAAAATCTACTCACTGGTCAGAATACAAAATTATTTTAAATTCGTGCTTCAGAGAAATAGGTCAAAGTGTTTTCCATGGAATATATTAATGTCAAATAACTATGACATGTTATGGTCTTATTTACTTGCCTTACTGACAGGTTGGAAGCTGAAATAAAATCAAAATACTGCAGATGCAGGAAGTCTGAAACATACACAGGAAATGCTGGATAAACTCAGCAGGCCTGGCAACATCTGTGGAGAGAGAAACAGGGTTAACATTTCAAGCCTGATATGACTATTCTTCAGAACAGGGATTTAGCTAAGGATTAAAAGCCTATATTTATCACTGCATATATTTGATCAATGTCAGTATCACAGCTCCGTTCACCTAGCTATGCCATATTTTAAAAATAGATTCCTACATTATTAGAAAGATAGAGAGGTATCAGACAGGGTGCAAAAAGTTACAGAGATGATATCAGAACAATGAGGTTATCTGGAATTGACAAATATGTTGGTTTTCTTCTTTTAAAATGATAGGACTGAAGGGTGACGACTTTTTTCTTTAAAGTTATGAAACATTTTAAGTAAGTAAACACAAAGAAAATTTTACAACTTAAGGGAAAGTGCAAAATTAGGGACTGTCAATATCAGAGAGTCACAAATAATCAAGTAGGAAATTTAGATGAAACCTTTTTTACAGAAGGTGAGAATGCAAAACTCATCACCATTGAGATTGGTTGAGGCAATTTGTACAAACATGTTTAAGGGAAAGCTAGATTCTCCACTCTCTACTGAACTAGGGTTGATCTCTGGATTGATGGTAACGGTTGATTGGAGGATATGTTGAGCCATGAATTTGCAGATTGTGCTGGAATACAATATGGCTGCTGTTGATGGCCCACTGCCTCATGGATGCCCAACATTTAGTTGCTAGACAACAAGGTGCAGGGCTGGATGAACACAGCAGGCCAAGCAGCATCATAGGAGCAGAGAGGCTGACGTTTCGGGCCTAGACCCTTCATC
>NC_063356.1:25224002-25239138 GCF_021869965.1 Rhincodon typus
GCAGTTCCTACTATCTCTGATTCAATTTAGTTGCTAGATCTGTTTGAAGTCTGTGGTGATACACAACATGATGGAGGTTTTCTAACTGGGAAGGTGGGACTTTGTCTCTACAAGAACTGTGCAGTGGCTATGCTTACAAATACAGTCATGGGCAGGTGTATCTGCAGCAGGCAGATTGTGCTTGTTTTTTGCTTTCTTATTGGTTCCCTTATTACCTGTCACAGACTCAGTCGAGCAGCTATGTCCTTTAAGACCCAACCAGCTAGATCACTAGTGCTGCTGCTGAGCTACTCTTGGTGATGGACATTGAAATCCACCACCCAGGGTACATTTTATGACTTGCCACCCTCAGTGCTTCTTCCAAGTGTTGTTCAACATGTGCCATGAGAACTCATAGGGTCCTGAGTCTATGTTGACTCCTGGGTAGTTGTCCCAATGTTGGCATTAGCCCCGGATGTTAGTAAAGATTTTGCAGGGTATACAGGTCTATTTTTGCCGTTGTAATTTTCAGTGCCTAGTTTCATTTCTTTGTTGAGTCTTCAGAGAGATTGATATAACTGAGTGGCTTGTCAGGCCATTTCAGAGAATTGACAACATTGCTGTGACTCTGAAGTAACATGTAGGCCAGACCAGGTGAGGATGGTAGATTTCCTTCCCTGAAGGACGTTAGTGAACCAGATGGGGTTTTCCAACAATTGGCAGTGGTGTCTTGGTCATCATTAGACTCTAATTCCAGTTTGAATTTAAATTCCACAATCTGCCATGGCAAGATTTGAACTCAGATCCCCAGAGCGGGTGATGTGGTGGCACGGTGGTTAGCACTGCTGTCTTACAGAGCTAGGGACCATGGTTCAATTCTAGCCTTAGGTGACTGCCGGTGTGGAGTTTACATATTCTCCCCATGTCTGCGTGGATTTCCACCAGGTGCTCTGGTTTCCTCCCACAGACACAAAGATGTGTAGGTTATGTGGATTGGCTATGCTAAGTGCAGGTTATGGGGATAGGGTGAGGGGCTGGGTCTAGATGGGATGCTCTTCAGAAGGTTGGTGCAGACAAATGGCCTCTATCTGCACTGTAAAAATTAAATGAGAACATTAGGTGAGTTTCTGGACTAACAGTCTAGCATTAGGCCATTGTCTCCCATAGTATTCTTGGGCTACATAAGAAAGTTCACCAATAGTTTTCAATGTTTTGGGTTTTATCAAAGTAAACACAAGAACCTTTCTTCTTTTAGTTGTGGACCTCATTTCCCTGACCTGGCACTGACTCCCATGGAGTAAAGGATTAACTATGTGTGAAATTTTATAGAGACCTGGCGACGTGGGCTATGGTAAGAAATCTGGGATAATTGTAGCATGGCTTTTCTTGATGTCAAGAGCAACATATTACATTTTCCAACAGAGTCCTTGATGTTGATACATGATTCTCGCTAGGCAGCTTGTCAGTAGGGATTATTGCTCAATATCACCCTGATTAACACTGAATATTTTCTCATTACTATGTGGGTTCCTATTACAACATCCATTGGGAAGAAAGTAGATACTAATAATTCCTGAAGTGGAAGTTAGAGCTGGTGCCTGGTGACCACTGCTCACCATTTGCTCCTCTGGACCACCACCTTGTACACTAGGCATCTACATCTCAGGCCATGCCCTTGGGCAGCGGCCATACATACTTGACATTCAGGGTTGGATCAGGTTGCATCTCAAGCCTGCCTGCTTGCTCTCTTCACACTTACTCTCTTTTTGACTCCTGAAATGCACACAGCACAGCCTTGCCCTGACTTTCAGAGCTTTGCTTCCTCAGCTACACTTCAAAGGTGCCGACTATTTCTGTCTCACCTTACACTGTAGTGCAGACACCAAGCTAGGTGGCTTGTTGTGGTGGTCACTCAATGGTGGGGGGATGGTGGTGGTGGACTTGTTGCTGAATAGGACAATGCAATGTCAAACACACACATACAGCATATGCTAACTGCCTGAGGAAAAGGCACTCTGCTTGCCCCTCAACCAAATAGCCATGTCTCAACGTCAAAGGGGACTAATCCTCAGAGGAATCAAAAGGGCCTGATCTCTGTCAGGCATCTGTGTGTAGTCAGCCAAGGGCAGTGTCCGCACACAGTCCAGGGGCTTGGCCACAGTCAGTTATCAGCTTGGTGTGGTGGTCACTGTCTCAATACAATCCAAGGATTGGCCACACTAAATCTTGTGGAATAAATATGGGGGGAGGTGGGAATATTAGAGGGCACTATAGGAATGGAAGGGTGGGGAATCATCACTGGGCAGTCTGGAATGAGGATGGGATAAGAACGAGATGGAGGGTAACTTAATATAAAAGATTGGGAAACCCATTATGATTGATGAGAGTTAATTGACCCCAGTTCTAGCAGATGACAGTTACATGCAGTAATCATTCATTGACATTTGCTCAAAAAGGAAACATTAATGGTGCTTGAATGCCCGTTTTCATTTCTATTACTTTTGGGCTTCTGTAAATAAAAGTTAATATTATGCATTGTTTGAAGACCTTCCTGACTGTAGGTCCCATAATGAATATTGGGGAGCTTGGGCTCCAATGGGCACTGGAGACAGAATAATATTGAGTTAGAGAAGCTTCTAGATTGGGATGTGGCTATGGGCTGGTGAGATGTGTAGCATGGCACTTACACAGCAAATGAGGTGGGAAAAGCAAGGCATGCCTCTTATGAGAGAAGTACTAGATCACGGCTGATCTGGCACTATATGTGTGGTCAAAGGCAACATTGGCCTGCCTACATTTGAAAGAGTGCGTGGACAAGATTCCAAACTGTCACTGGTGTAAGGGATACTGGTCTATTCTGGCTATCCTGGCAGTGGTGAGATCTTTTACGTATGGTGAGTGGTACAATTGGGCTAACATCAAATAAGAGGAGTGCCATGGGGTGGCGTAGGTAGGTAAGAGGTGAGTTTGGAATGATAGCGTGAGAAAACTCATTTGGCCTCACGGAGAGAAACTATCCATTAAACTCGACAAGAATGACACTTAGCCAAAATACTGTAAGATTCCGCCCAGTAGCTTTTCTCAATTGATAGCTACTTACACGCCTGCTCAGTCGCTATTTCTTGACAGACAGCAGATGACGTGGAATGGGGACCTGAGTGTGTCAGCTTCCAGAAAGGTTCTCTCTTACTCACTCCTGTGTATAGTGTGCATATTAAATAAAACTGTTAATATTTGTTGACATGAGCGTGAACTGCTTGCTATCAACAACCCACACATGATCTAAACACAACTCCTTCCTGAAATTGATAAGAATGAAGTCATACTATGGACCATGAGTGAAAATTTTCAGCAGGTCAGATTGCAGCTGGTGACCTCGGGACTGTTCCCTGACAAGGTTCTTGAGTGATGGGGTTGGGGATTAGCTCACGTTCAGGAACAGTGGATGAGGTGCCCAGTGAAAATAAGGTTTGGGTAACTTTAAGGTTCACATAGAACTTGTAAATTATTTTTAAAAAATTGTGCCCAGTATGTTATTAGCCACCAACCTCACTGGTGGGTTAATTAAGCCATAGTTGAAATGTATGCATGACCCAAAGTTATCACCAAAGGAAGGCTTTGATTCAGATAAGAGAAGGTGGATGTGAAGTCACAACATGCTGCAAAAATCTAAACCATTTTCCGTTCCCACAGCCATCCATCTGCAGTGGTCTTGCGGGGCAATGGGGAAGATAAAATACTCCTTTATGTTTCTTAAAGCTAACCTGGGTCCGTAAGGTTGTGCAATGTATGTAATAGAAAATCGTGTGTAAGTAAGTGCCTGACAGCATGAAAGCAGATTATGCCTGATTAGTCTGCTTCAAGGAAAGAGAGTAAGTGTAAATTGTGAAGGGAAAAACTAGGCAAGTCTTGTTAACTGATTGGAAGCATAATGGCAATTTTAATCTATTATAAACTAAAATATGACAAATGATAGATTAAAGGATGCACATCATGAATGCAAACAACACAGAAACAGGGTCAGTTACGACCTGATGAATACAATGCTTTATTTTCAGGTAGTGCCCACCTGAACTTCTACTAATTTTTCCTGGAAATGGGAGAGTGGATAAAATAGTTAGCACATAATGTGTCTCTGATTCACTGACTTTGAACAGTCTGTCACCTTTCCTCCCACTCTAGTGACATCATTTTTGTCACAAAGCATGCTGATGTCAAATAACAATTTTTAATTCTTCAGCTGGAAACATGAAATTGAACTTTTTTTTTCAAAAAAAGCTTTTATAAACAGGCTAGAAATGACATGTGCTCCCTGTTAATCTAGCCATTCATATTTAAATTACTATGCATCTCAGTCCAACACCTTTGGAATGAAGATTCTAAGTCTGTAGAAGCATCAAAGACAATAACACCCTACCTGAGACTCTATATGAAAACCCCACATCTCCTACCTTATTAACAGAACATCAGACAATCACCTGATGTAATCACCTCCTGGAAGTGGACCATTAAAAAGTAATTGCATGTACAATGAGACCCTGATTTAAGATATCTTTTCAGACATAAGCAAAATAAGTTACAATTGGAACACACAATAATGTTTATATTGCTGGCAGTCAGATGAGGTCCCATAACAAGCCAATCTCAAACCATATCCTCACAGGACAATGTTCAGCAGAACTGTGAAAGTAACTGAGAAGTTAAATGGAGTCCTTCCTGTCTCTTTCTTCATACAACTTACAAAAGTTTGGCCCTGGCTCCGTTGTTGACTCTCTCCTCATGTGTAAAGGCAAACATTTTAAAGTAAGAATTGAAACTCACAGAAGAACAGCCAATTCTGTTCAGCTCAGTAAAACACATCTTTAAATTGGGAGCATGAAGACCACTGAATTCAGCCTGTTGCAATCCAAATCACCAAACTACGAACCATAAATGCTTACCTTATCTAATAGACTCCAAATTGGCCATCCTAGCCTTCTACACTCTTTAAACTGTGTCTGCACATGTGTCGACTGTGAATATGTGTATGTGCAAAAATTAGTGTGTATTTTATTATTTTACTTAGCTCAGTTTTAGTATAATTAAACAAACCTCCTTGATGAACTCATGAAGACCTCTCCCATTGGCTCTTTTATAATTACAGCATGTAAACAGTTGTAAACATGTAAACTCACTGAATTGACAAATTTCCAAACAAGAACCTGTTGCAGTCAGACAAGGGGAGGGCAAAGTGGGGACACCTCATGGCCATGACAAGATGCACTGTAGATCATGGAGGGGTTTTATTTTCATGACTGGGGTTGGGGGTTGGTGTCCAATATACATTGTGCCCTCAAATCTTTTCATTTTTATTCAGTGCATGTTCCAGCATCTTAGGTTTTCCATATTCCATAAATATTTTACAAATTGTTGTGTAATCTTGGAGCTGTGATGACTATCAATGAAACAATCCTTTTAGAAATTAATTGATGTTATTTGAAAATAATGGGAAGTTTCTAGAATACAGAGAGCAGTTGCAAGAGTGTGACTCAATATAATGGCTTCCGTACAGAAAATGGTCTTGATTGGCTGGACAGCAGTAATATACTATGGTCCACCTTCAATTTGCTTAGCTGCAAAGGCCCATTACCTTGGCATAAGTGGTGAAGAAAAAATAGTTCCTTCAAACAGAAGAGAACTCCAGAAAACAGTGAGAGCCACCTATTTTGAATTGGGAATATGAATGGTGCATTTCCCTTGCATTGGTACATACATGAAATCCATTTCTTGTTGTATTTGTAACAGCCATAGGACAAAAGATTTGGTAGTATTTAATTATGGGCAAACTTGTATATTTAGAAATAAGACAGGTAGTTGGCAGAGCATGGCCAATCCACCCAACCTGTACATCTTTGGACTGTGAGAGGAAACCCACGCAGACAGGGGGAGAATGTGCAAACTCCACACAGACAGTCACACAAGGATGGAATCAAACCCAGGTCCTTGGTGCTGTGAGGCAGCAGTGCTAACCACTGAGCTGCTGTGTCACCCCTAGGTGCCCTTGGAGAGTGAGCATGTGGTGTCTACAAATGCCCTTGAGACCATTAGACGGAAGCAGGCCCCGCCCCCCAACAACTCCATTCTGATTTAGTCCCCTCCTGTCTTCCCTCCCCTTTTCTTTATATTCTTATTTGTATGTTAATTGTTATTTGACAGAAGAGTTAGTTGGGTGGTTTGGTGATGGGTTTTCCAAAGAAAAGGGGGGCTGGGTTTTTAAATAAAAAACAAAGTGCTGGAGAAACTCTGGCAGTGTCCATGGAGAGAGAAACAGAGTTAATGTTTTGTATCTAATATGACTCATCTTTGGAACTAAGACTTTCCCCAGTGGGTGGCTGCTTTCTTGAAAGGGAAAAGATTCAGAAGGGAAAAGTAAAAACTCATGTTTGGACTATACCACAGATATACAAGAAAATATAATTTATAATTACAGTTGCAAAGTTCCATATGTCTTTTGCTAATGCTTATGTCTAATTCACTACTTGGGTATCAATGTTTAAAAACATAGTAGCAGAGGATTAAATTCAAACTCTTCAGTCAGAAAGATAAAGAAACCAGAAGGTAATTCCCATTTCTGGCAAGCAGCAAAACTCCCTGAGGCTTTTTAACATGAAATGGCTGAGTGACACTGCAGGATCATGAATTATCATTATCAACTGGTGTTTTTGGTATTTGAGCCACACAAGCAGGGAAGGAATGAAATGGAGATGTGGACCCACTTCTCTAATCAAAAAGAAGCAATGTATGGCTTTGGCTTTATGCTCAACGGAAAAGAGTAAAATTAAAAATAATGTATTTTTGAAACTGAGTGTAACAGATCTGGACACTGAAGAGAAATTAAAGATTTTCAAATGATTTATGGGCAGAATTTACAAAAATGATTATTGGTTGGAAACCTGCAAGGTGTGGTTAATATTTGATAAATTTGACAATTAGACCATGGAAGAATATATCATGGAGTTTGAGAGGTTAAATATATGTAGTGAAAGAAATTCAATCCAGAAATTCCAGAGTCAGTACTGGTGTTTAAGCTATGCAGTGTTGCACAAATCTTACAAACAGATATGTTTTTGGGCTTAGATTCTCACCAGACCATTGTCTCAGAGTAAACCAGCCTATTTGACCCTGAGCTGAAATTTTCGACTTTATAGCACAAAGGTCAGGTGCTTTCATCTGCACACCATCACTTGTTT
Source organism: Rhincodon typus (assembly GCF_021869965.1). Taxonomy (NCBI): domain Eukaryota; kingdom Metazoa; phylum Chordata; class Chondrichthyes; order Orectolobiformes; family Rhincodontidae; genus Rhincodon; species Rhincodon typus. Next base: position 25,231,211 of record NC_063356.1, read on the forward strand.
CTGGCTTTTGTCAAGTCAATGCAGAAACCCCTGTCCTAAAAATCCTTACCCACATGTCTGAACTCAACTATTCTAATGTTCCCATGGTCCTTCTCAAAGCTTCCACACTCCATAAATTTGAAGTCATCTAAAATTCTATTGCCCTTATCCAAACATGCACAAAGTTTTCGCTCCTCATCACAAATTCTCATCCTAGCATTTAGATCTCTTCATGGTTTCCCTCCCTCCTCGTTCTGTAACTCTAACCCTTTAAGAACTCTATAGATTTCCACTGCGTACTGTTGTACATCCCCCAATCATTTTACCTTACTATTGGTGACCATGCTTTCAGCTGATTAAGACACAAGCTCTGGAATTCTTTCCAAAAATCTTTTATAAATCTAACACTTTTCACCTATAAGAAGCCTCTTAACCCTTTAATTTACAGTCCTGTGATGCAACATGGGGCGTTTTTTTATTTCTGCATTAAGAAGGTGCTATATGATTGCAAATTGTTCCAAGTTGACCAAATTGATTTCTGAAATGGCAGTGCTGAGGTATGAGGAGAAATTGAGTTGGTTAGGACTGTATTCACTGGAGTTTAGAAGAATGAGGAGGGATCTCACAGAAACCTACACATTTTAAACAGTACTAAACAGGTTAGATGCAGGAAGGATGATCACAATGGCTTGGGAATCTGAACCAGGGGTTGTAGTTTTAAGGATGAGGGGTAAACCTTTATGACTGAGTTGAGAATTTTTTTTCACCCAGAGAGTGGTGGGCCTGTGGAATTTATTATCACAGAAAGTGGTTGAGACCAAAGCATTATGCATTTTCAAGAAGGAGGTGGATATAGCTCTTGTGCTAAAGGGATCAAGGGATATGGGGGGTGGGCAGGATTGAGGTATTGAGCTCGATGATCAGCCACGACCATACTGAATGCTGATGCAAGCTCGAGGGGTCAAAGGGTCAAGCTCTTGCTCTTATCTTCTACGTTTCTAAGCGTCTTAGCCCTAACTTTTCCCCTTTGTGTATTGATAAAACTAAACATTTGCCACTGGATCCACCACTGCCAATTTTAATGCACTCCAAGAGAAGAGAAAATCTGCTGAAAATACTTATGTATTGTTCCTGCGATGATTCCTTCTTAAATAATTTGTTAACTATTTCTACCTTGTGAAATTATATTTCCACAGCTACAAATACAAATTTAAATTAGATTCATGAAAAGATGATTGATCAGAAATCTATTCAACCATTAAAATTTTAGCATTAAATTTTCAAAAGCTACAGTGACAAATGGAAAAAGGTTTAAGTGATGCATAAATACCTGTAATGAGCTGTTGTACCTAATTGATCAATTTCCAAGCTGAAAATGTTATGGATGATGATGTGATACCAGGAGATCTTTGCTAAACTATATTGTGAGATTTTATTTACTGCAAAGGAACTTTCAACAAGGAATTGAATCATGAGTGTTTGGAAAATAAATTTGAAGGAGATAGGGGATCAAGGAAGAACTATTTTGTTTATTTTCATTTTCCAAAAAGAAGACTACTTCTTTCTTTAGAGTTTACAAAATAACTGCAAGGTTTTAACTCATCTTATTTTATATAATTGTTGATCAGAGCCAGCTGTGATAGCTGATGACTTGTGAAATGTTCCCCATCTGTTATCTGAAGTAACTTGCATGAATCACTGTACAAATGAGTTGGAGAGAGCTCTTGTGGTACAGTGATAGTGTCCTTATGGCTGAGTTAAGAGACCTAGGTTCAAGGTGCCCCTGCTCCAGAGGTATGTGATAATATTTCTGAACAGGTTGATCAGAAAATATCTATAAATTAGTTAGGGAGGCAGCACGTTTAACTCTTATGATCATACCAATATGTTATTACAAATTCTGATGTCTTTTATAGAGGATGCTGCATGAAATATTATACTTAAATGCTTGTCACAGTGTCATAGAGATTTACAGCACAGAAAAAAGATCTTTTGGCCCATCACACCCTTGCTAGTCATAAACAACCACCTAACTCTTGTCATGAATGTTTAACTTTTCAACAAAAAGCTATAATTTGATCATTAATGTGTTAGTTGGTGATTTGTACTTCAAGACAAAACAGAAACTTCCAAGGATATGTGGGGGCGGATGGGTGTGCTTGAGATATTGGACTTAAGAATAGATAAACTAGGAAACTGACTCCACCCGTTTCTAATCAACCACTTCCAGTTTAAATGGAGACAGGTTGAGGGAGACAAATCTGCATTCTAGACATTATTGGTATTTCGTGAGGCTGTGTGCCTAAGATTTTCCATGCTCCAGATTGTCTGGCAGCATTTGGAGAACCTGGCAGCTGACAGGCAAACACAACCAGTTCAAACAGGTAAGTACATTTCCAGCATTGTTTGTTGGGCAATAGAAGCAGACATGTTGACCTGAGCCCGTTAAACTTTTCTCCTTCAATCACACTTTTGTGCTTCTTTGATTGTACCCCAAAATCCCGCAATCAATCTAACTCCACTTGGAATCATATCCCTGGCATTTTGACACTGACCTATTTCCAACTCAACTCCCTCCCTCTACACCTTTTCCTTGTCAGCCATAACTCAGTTGGTAGTACTCTCACCTCAGGAGGGTTGACCATCTGATGCAGTACAGAAGGAGTGTTGCAGTGTCAGATGAGACATTAAACCGAGACCATATATATCTGTTCAGATGGAAGGAAATACCTCATGGTGTTATTTCAAAGAAGATCAAGGGTGTTACCCCCAGTGTCCTGGCTGATTATTATTCCTCAATCAACTGAATGAAAACAAATTACATGGTTGTTGGAGGTTGGTACATGCAATTTGACTTTCATGTTTCCTGCATTGCTGCAGTTATCACACTTCAAAAGTATTTTTTTGACTGTAAAGGGTGTTTAAACATCTTAGAATCATAGTTTTTACAGTACAGAAAAGGCCCTTCGGTCCATCATGTCCGTACCCAACGTCAAGAATCTATCTCGTCTAATCCACTTGGCCATAGCCTTGTATGTTGTCCATTTTAAGAGCCCATCTGAATGCTTCTTAGATATTTTGATGGTTCTTGCCTCTACCACACTGTTAAGCAGTGAGTTCCACATCTCCACATGCTCTGTGTGAAAAAACATTTCCCTCTAACCTCCTGCGGTTGACCTTAAAACTATGCCCCCTGGATTTTCCCCAAATTGGAAAATTTCCCCTTATCTAACCTGTCTACCCTCTCCCTTGCATTATGTACCTCAATTAGCTCCTTCGTCAGCCTTCTCTGCTCTAAAGGAAATAACCCCAACCTACCCAGGCTCACTTCATAGCCGAATCGCTCCAGCCCAGGAAACATCCTGGTGAATATCCTCTGTACCATCCTGAGTGCAATCACATTGTTCCTATGGAGGAGTGACCAGAACAGCATGCAGTACTCCAGCTGCAGCCTAATTAGCATTATAGACAGTTCCATCATAACCTCCTTCCTCTTGTATTCAATACTTTGACTAATAAAGGCCAGCATCTCAAATATTTTTTATCCACTAATCTACTTGTCCTGCCTTCAACGATCTATGGTCATGTACACCAAGGTAACACTGATCCTCTGCATTTCCTAGGGTCTGAAAAGTATTGCATAGATTCATGCCTTTCTTCCTTTTTCAACACTTGCACCCTGCACTTGAGGTATATTTTAGGGCTTTAGATGTTGAGAAGGGAAGAGATAAAAGGGTAGATGTTGCATTGTCTGTGCTTGCAAAGGAACGTCCTAGCGATATGATATTAGGGTTGACTGAGCAGTAACCCATGGGGGTATGAGTTCTGAAAAGGGAGGAGAGGCGGTGATGTGCTTGCTGGTGGCTACATGATGGACTCATGGGTGGCACGGTGGCTCAGTGGTTAGCACTCCCGCCTCACAGCGCCAGGAACCAAGATTCAATTCCAGCCTTGGGCGACCGTCTGTGTGGAGTTTGTGCATTCTCCCTGTATCTATGTGGGTTTCCTCTGGGTGCTCTAGTTTCCTCCCACAGTCCAAAGATGTGCAGGTTAGGTGGATTGGCCATGCTAAATTGCTGCATAGTGTCTAGGAATGTGCAGACTAGGTGGATCAGCCATGGAAAATACAGAGTTACTGGGATAGAGTAAAAGTTTGGCGGGATGGGGGGTGCAGAATCTGGGTGGGACGCTGCTCAGAGAGGCAGTGTGCATTCCATGGGCTTAATGGCCTGCTCCCACACTATTGGCATTCTATGGTGGGGAACCGCATTTGTAATTCAGAGGATGAGGTATTCAGCCTTCCAACAGACACAACAGGGAGTCAGGTTGTTAATAAAGAAATGCGGTCGATGGAGCATAACTGTGGACACAGAGATGGTTTGAGGTGTGTATACTTCAATGCTAGAAGTATCAGAAATAAGGCGGATGAACTTAGAGCATGGGTCAGTACTTGGATCAATGATGTTGTGGCCATTACAGAAATTTGGGTAATTCAGGGACAGGAATGGTTGTTGGAAGTTCCAGGATTTAGATGCTTTAAAAGAAATAGGGAGGGTGGAAAAAGAAGCGGGGGAGTGGCATTGCTAGTCAGGGCGAGTATAGCAGTTACTGAAAGGCAGTTCGAGAATGATATGTCTACAGAGTCAGTTTGGGTTGAGATCAGGAACAAGAAAGGAGCAATCACTTTGTTGGGGTTTTTTTTACAGACCCCCTAATAATTGCAAAGAAGTGGAGGAGCAGACTGGGAGACAGATACTGGAAAGGTGCAGAAGTCACAGGGTTGTAGTCATGGGTGACTTCAACTTTCCAAATATTGATTGGAAACTTTTTAGTTGTAATAGTTTAGATGGAGCGGATTTTGTCCAGTGTGTTCAGGAAGAATTCCTGACAGAGTATGTAGATAGACCAACATGGGGAGAGGCCACTTTGGATTTGGTGCTTGACAATGAACCGGGCCAAGTGTTAGACCTGTTGGTAGGAGAGCATTTTGGCGGTAGCGATCATAACTCTGTTACTTTTACAATAGTCATGGAAAAGGATAGGTACATACAGCAGGGTAAGGTTTATAATTGGGGAAAGGGTAATTACAATTCTGTTAGGCAAGAACTGGGTAACATAACACGGGAACAGATGCTGTCAGGGAAGAGCACTATTGAAATGTGGAGATTGTTTAAGGAATGCATACTGAGTGTGCTCGATATGTTTGTCCCTAGCAGGCAGGGAAGATTGCGTCGAGTGAGGGAGCCTTGGTTCTCAAAAGAGGTCAACTGACTGGTTAAGAGGAAGAAGGATGCTTGTATAAGGTTTAGGAAACAAGGAACGAAAAAGGCTCTAGAGGGATGCAAGTTATCCAGGAAGGAACTGAAGAAAGGGCTTAGAAGAGCTATAAGGGGGCATGAGAAAACCTTGGCAGATAGGATCAAAGAAAACTCCAAGGCTTTTTACACGTATGTGAGGAGTAAGAGAATGACCAGAGAAAGGGTAAGGCCGATCAAGGACTGTAAAGGGAATTTGTGCACGGAGCCTAAAGAGATAGGAGAGGTCCTTAATGAATACTTTTCTTCGGTATTCACAACTGAGAGGGACCTAGTTGTAGAGGAGGACAGTGTGAAACATAGTGGTAGGCTAGAGGATGTCGATGTTAGTAAGGAAGATGTACTAGGAATTTTGAGGAACTTGAAGATAGATTAGTCCCCCGGGCCTGATGGGATTTATCCAAGGATTCTATGGGAAGCAAGGGAAGAGATCGCAGGGCCTTTGGCGACAATCTTTTCGTCCTCACTGTCCACGGGTATAGTGCCGGAAGATTGGAGAGAGGCAAACATCATTCCCTTGTTCAAAAAAGGGAATAGGGATAACTCCGGAAATTACAGGCCAGTTAGTCTTCCGTCAGTGGTGGGCAAATTATTGGAAAGGGCTCTGAGAGATAGGATTTATGATCACTTGGAAAGGCACAGTTTGTAAAATGTTACCCATCTGGCACACACAGAGGGTAGTGGAGTTGGCCTCATTAGGGGCAATTAAACAGCTATTAGATAGGCACATGGATGATAGTATAAGGTAAGGGTGGAGGTTAGATAGACCTTAGGATTAGGGTAAAAGTTCGGCACAACATCATGGGCCAAAGAGCCTGTACTGTGCTGTACTGTTCTAAGTTCTATGAATCAATGAAATTAGTAGAAGATGCTCTGTTGAATGTAGAGTGCAGTGAATGAGAAGACAAGAGGTAATCTGTCCTGATTCTGGGAGGGTGGGGAAGGGAGCAGACTTAAAGTTGTAGATCAAACAAAGTGGAGGGTCCTATCAATCATGGAGAAGGTTGTGTTTGGTGAGGGTGGAATATTCGGCTGAGAGAAAATAAGATATATCAGAAGTACTGGTTTGGCAGGTTGCAATGGAAATGGAGAATCTGGTTGAATGAAATAGCATTCTTACAGCAAGCAGGCAGGCTGTGACTAAGTATTGTCAAGGAGCTGTGTGATTTTATGGGTTTGTAAAGAAATCCGATTAGTGGCACGGGTGGCTCAGTTGTTAGCACTACTGCCTCACAGCACCAGGGTCCCAGGTTCGATTCCAGCCTTGGGTGACGGTGTAGAGTTTGCGCATTCTCCCTGTGCCTGCATGCGTTTCCACCAGGTGCTCCGGTTTCCTCTCACAGAGCAAAGATGTACAGGTTAGGTAGACCGGCCATGCTAACATGCTCCGTAGCCATGCTAAACGTCAACATTGGCTGAGTCATATGAGCATCTGCCATGTTTGTGCTGGGTGTAATGGTGTCCAATGTTGTCTACCTCCTACACTGCAGGCAAGGATGCCCCAAGGCATTGTATATTGGCGAGGCCATGTAGATGCTACGACAATGAATGAATGGGCACTGCGCAACAATTGCTAGACAGGAATGTTCCCTCCCAGTTGGGGAACACTTCAGCTCAAGGGCATTTAGCCTCTGTTCTTGGGGTAAGCGTCCTCCAAGGCGGCCTTCGAGATACACAACAACGCAGAATCGCTGAGCAGAAACTGATTAGCCAAGTTCCATACCCATGAAGATGGCCTTAACCATGATCTCTAATCTAATCTGTCACTAAGAAGCAATTTACTATTACCTGTTGCAAGTTAGCATACTGTTATTCACTGTTCACAATACAGTATGGTTTACACTGAGGAGATCAAGGGTAGACTGAATGATTCCTTTCATGTCGTGCTGCATGTAACCCCACTATACTGTTCTATATCTGTAAAATCTTCCTTACTGCCCTGTTTTGACACCATCACCTTGATAACTTGTTATGATCTCTCTACCTTAATTAATTTGTTTTGGTTTACTTGTTACATTGGTTAGACTCTCAGCATATGACTCTTATATATGTCATGTTATTCCAGCCATTTGGTTTGTTTCTCGCACCACTTCATTTTTAATTTTTTGTAATTATCTCTCTGCCTCAATTAACCAGATTTTCGGTCATCCCTTCACTTGCTATTCAGCTGTTGACACTTTACTCACACCATCTGACACTTTTGATCACGTGCAGAGACTTATTATTCAGCCTGTCAACACTCCACTCACACCATTTGGACAACCTTTTGATCTCTCTGCCATAAACAATGTGCCTGTGTGCTTCTCTTCATTTCACACGATGAAGGAGCAGCACTCCGAAAGCCATTTGATTTCAAATAAACCTGTAGGACTATAACCTGGTATGATTTCTGACCTTGTCCACCCCAGTCCAATACCAGCACCTTCATATCATAGTCATGGTAAATGCAGGGTTGTGGGGACAGGGTAGGGGGCTGGGTATGGGTGGGATGCTCTTCAGATGGTAGGTGTGGACTCAATGGGCTGAATGGCTTCTTTTTATATTGTCGGTATTCTCTAATCTAGTCTGTAACCAAGAAGCAATTTACTATAGATAACAAGGTGTAGAGCTGGATGAACACAGCAGGCCAAGCAG
>NC_063356.1:25239538-25265681 GCF_021869965.1 Rhincodon typus
AAAAGGTGAAGGGTCTAGGCCCGAAACGTCAGCCTCTCTGCTCCTATGATGCTGCTTGGCCTGCTGTGTTCATCCAGCCCTGCACCTCATTACAATGAGGTCACTCTGCTCAGATCACAGATTTACTGCAAAACATTTTAGCCTAGTCTCACAAAATGTTATAAACACATTTTTATATTTGAAAACTTGGAGTTTTTTGTATTACAAAGGACTGTTCAGGCACTTATTGACATCTGCACTCGCTTCTTTATCCTATTCCCTTTTGGGTAATCTGTTTCATATGTTTACTGCCCTTTTACTGAAAAAGTATGCTTGAATTACTCATTTTCCATGCAATGCATTTACTCTACTGACAAACACATTTTCCTTAATTTGGGGCCACAGGCTGTGACTCATTCATCTACTAATTTAGAGACTTCAAGTGATCTTTAGCTTGATGACCTTTGCATTTTTCTGAAAACCTGCTGGATTACGACAATGAATGGTGCTCTAAGGATTAACATTAAGTTCCAATTTTAGAAACAAAATGCAAATTAGCCCAGGCAGATAGATGTACAGGGGGTTCTCCTATAACGCATGTTCCTGCAATGTGAATTGGCTATTATGCGATTGACTAATAGGGGAACAGTAATTGTAAAACTTTGTGTTGGCTATAACACGATTCCCATGTCAACATCACATGATCGGTTTGCGAGCTTTGTCCTGACCGTGCCCCGTGCTGGCATCAAGAATCCTCACACTTTCTGTGAGAAGTGCTGTATAATTCTGCCATCTGACCCACAAAATGCATGGACAAAGTGGCAAGAATGATAACAAGGAGTGTCCTGGTGATAAAATTGCGGGTGGTGTATGCAAAAGAAAGGCTATCACACTTGAAGAGAAGCTAGATGTTGTAAAGTGTTTTGAGCATAAAGAGAGAACATGTGATATTGCTCGTGCAACAGGACTGAAGGAGTCTACCTTACGCATCATTAGGGCCAATGCAGAAAAGATTAAAACAAACTGTATTGCTGGAACAAGTCTGAGTGCTAGCAAATCTGTGAGGTCATGGACAAAGGAACTTGAGGAGATGGAGTAGCTTCTAAGTGTATGGATAGAAGAGCAAAGGAAGAAGCAATCTGGAACCACCCTTCTCACTACAAAAGAGAAAATCTTGTCAATACATGAAGAACTAACAAAACAAGCCAAAAATCCTTCAGATGTGCCTGCCTCCAGCATTAGCAGTGGCGGGTTTGCTAGTTTTAAGAACCGCTCTGCTTTCCCTAATGTAAAGTTATGTGCCAAAGCTGCCTGTGCAGATGGGGAGCATGCAATGGCATTTCCTCCCACAGTAAAAAAAATTAAATGACGAAGAAGGCTACAACTTAAATCAATTTTTTAATTTGGATAAGACAGGTTTATACTGGAAGCAAATGCTAACAAGAACCTACATTTCTATGAATGAAGCACATGCTCCAGGATTTAAGATGGCAAACTATCATATGGCTGTGCTGTTGGGTGCCAATGCTAGTGGAGACTTAAAGCTCAAGCCTGAGGTGTTATACCACTCTGCCAACCCATGAGCCTTGAAAGGTTACTTTAAGTCTACTCTAGGCATCTACTTTAGGTCAAGCAAGAGGTTGGATAGCTGGGCAAATGTTTTCTGACCTTATTGTTGATATTTTCAAAGATGTGTTTAGGAAGTATTGCAGGAAAAGAAATATGTATTTTAAGATTCTTCTCATCCTGGATAATGCACGAAGCCATCCTCAGACCATTGGTGAGCTTTCTAAAATCATCAAAGTGTTGTTTCTACACCCAAACACAACCTCTCTCCTTCAACCCATGGACCAGGGTGCAACAGCAGCTTTTAAAGCTCATTATTTGAGGCGCTCATTAAGAGGCTGATTGCAGCCACTGAAGGGGATAAGGACAATGTACTTGAATTTTGGAAGAGCTTTAACATCAACAGTGCAATTGACATTATTGTGGAGGCCTGGGTTGATATCAGTAGGGACTGCTTGCATGCAGTTTGGTGGAAACTTCTCCCAGATTTTTTTCAAGATTTAAAAAGATTTGATCCATCAGAGGAGCTCCCAAGAATCAAAGAACATTGTGTTGATCTTGCAAAGCAAGTTGGATTTGAAGAAGTGGAGAGTGAGGATGTTGAAGAGCTGCTTGAGTCCCACTGTGAAGTCCTCTCTACAGCTGATCTACAACAACTTGTTGCTGAGAGGCAAGTGGAAGCTGGAGATGAAGAAGATGAAGCCCAGGATGCAGCACCATGAGAGCTTTCCATTTCTGTTTTGTCTTCTATCCCGAGGGAAATTGAGAAGCAGTTGCAATGATTAGAGGATAATGATTACAATGCAGAACACAGCAGGTTAGCAGTTCGCGAAATAAGATCTTATTTGGCACCCTATGAACTGCTTCTTCATGAAAGAAGAAAAAAAGCAAAGCAGCAAAAACTGGATGTCTTTGTTAAGCCAACCCCCAATAAACAGTCAGAAGACAATGAACCATAGCCATCCACTTCTGGATTGACTATTTTTTGCCCTAACCCTGCAACTACAACTGCACCTCAGGTGATGATGGTAATGATTACAATCCTCAGCCCCTGTGTTAACAACAGAGCAACCTCAAAACGTCCTCCCCCATCAAGTCATCGAGACATTTTTCAAGATAAGGCGATACATTTACTGTTATTTCATTATTACATGTGAATTAAACATTTGTTCTTACTGTGCTATCTTTTGTTTTTCATTTTGAGTGATTTTTTTATCGGTCTGCCCCTAACCTCCCTTTATCCATAGGCCCTGTTATTTCTATAGCACGATTTTCTATAACGCATCGTTTCACAGGAACGCATCTACTGCATTATAACATAACCTCCTGTAAAGGGAAATTTAGTGGCACAGTGTGTACCATCCCTATCTCTGAGCCAGGAACTCCAGTTTCAAGTTCCACTCCAGCACCCGATGGCCACAGAAGATGCATTCATAACATGAACAAATTGGTTGTTTATCAACCTGTAAATCCTTCCCATATGCTATAGCAGATGGTAAGTTGGAGTTCTAGACAATGTTTTTAGTGCACTATTCTAAGACAGACAGATGATGAACTTTGGGATAATTTTTAAAGAAATTGTTTATTTGCACTGTGCTAACTATATTTGTTACAATACTGCACAAGATCTAATCTATTGATCCTTCCCTAGATCATCATATGGACATGACACCATCAATGACATAACATCCTACATACATAGTGGAGAGTTAAACTTTTACATCACTCCCTTCCCCCAGATTTTTATCCTATGATATACACACACACACACACATAATACATAATATGTATATAAATATTTATGCACATCCTGCTACATTGATTGCCAACCCATCCCTCCACTCCACTCAACCAAAGACATTCAGGGATAATCTGCGATGTTGTGTTACCTATCTTTGCAACCTGGTACAGAGTTCTCTTTGTGGTTATTGAAGATCTGCACACTCTGACTCTTAGATGCCCCAACTCTAATTCTTTTGCAGGGAGCTTTACTGTCCATGTTTTTTTATTCACACTCTCTCTCACTAAGTCTTTGACCCTAGAAATATCCTATGTGTCTGAGCAAATCAAGGAACTCCTCAAAACACAGACTTTGGTTAACATACAGTACTTATTAAGCGTTAATTCAAAACATGCTCAAAAATTCCCTTTGTGAATCCTATTCATACATTGTCTATAGGTATGAGGCTGGAACAGCACAGAAGGTCAGATAGTATCCGAGGAGTGGATAAGTCAATGTTCCCGCCTGAAGCGTTGACTTACCTGCTCCTCAGATGCTGTTGGAACTGTGTGCTTTTCCAGCCTTACACCAATAGACCCTGGCTTCCAGTATCTTGAGCTCTTATTCTCTCCTATTCATACTTTGTTTTCCTTTTTTGCTCGTAGAATATAGATTTACAATCACTTCCGGGCAGTTACTTTCTCAGTAATGTAAGTTTGAACTGTGCTAACTGACCGACTAGGCCAGTTTACTTTCTAGTTCCATCTCCAGATCTTCAGTCCTGGATGCAAACTTAAGCTAACTTATTTTACTGCCCTTGTCTGATCCAGACTATTTTTCCAGCTGCAAGGACAATTTGTGTGTTCCATGGCACTAGGCAAAAGTGTGGGCAGGCCTGCTCAATACTGTTCTTCCCTTTTCCAAATGTGTCTGTGATCATCTCTAGTGAGGCATGCCATCAATGTGTTTGTAAGGGAAAGGTGTTGGATCCTCAGCTTTTGGCCCTGCTGAAATTCACATGGCGCTAGACAATTCTGCAACAGCAGCAACAATAGCTCAAGAACATCAAATCAAAATCTTCATTCCTTTTCAGGAGGCATTTGATTATGAATGCACCTCCTTCAGGCAATATTAACATCAATATTATCTCCTCAAAAGATTGTTGCTGAAGGTGATCCTAGTGCCATGCCCGGTCTTATGTTAGGAGCTGCCTTAAGGGTTCATTGGTCTGAAATAAGTGCAGTTGAAATTTATCAATTTGTTTGACCATTGCCATGAGCTTTTGTCATTTAGTCACATTCCTGTATGGTGGGAAATCATCAATAGTTTTAATTTTTTGTGTCTGCCATGATGCCTGTCACTTGCACAATGTTTCCCTATAATACCTTTTGTAAGTTTTGAAAACTTGCACTTCTTGTTTGAGTGAAACCACATTTTGCATATATCTTACCTCTCTGTTCATGCTCTGTTTTCGTCAATCAATGGATCAACATCTAGACTATCAGACTAATGATACCTTCCAATCTTTCCATTAAAATTCCATTTAAAATTATTCTCTGGAATATTTCTGATGCAGATGTGATCCCACAGGGTAGACAGTCAAAGCAATGATGCCCAAAGGATACAATGAAGAATGTTAAAATCTTTGACTTTTCAGCCACTGTTTACTGCCAGAATCCATTATTTGCATCCAGATTTGTTAAAATGGTACTCTTTGCTAGTTTTGCCAAACTTTCATCTGTTCAAGCAATAGAATTTATTTTATGTTCCACTGCCTTGTTCAAATGAGTAAGATCAACAGAATTCTGATAGTACCAAAAACAGAAATTGCTGGAGAAACTTAGCAGATCTGGCAGCATCTGTGGAGAGAAAGCAGAGTTAATGTTTTGAATTCAGTGACCCTTCTGTCTTTGTATTTCAACTTTGCTGTTAGCTGCCCTTTGATCTTCAGTTTGATCTCTCCTGAATCTTGTAGTCAAATTGATAATGGTTGCAATGTTGTTTGATTGAGCCATTCTACCTGGTTAGAGAGACTGTTGTTCCTGTGTCTAGTTTAAAATTGATAGGCGTCCATTTGTTTTAGCAATCCAACATCTACTTTTAATTCCTTGATTTCTCCAAGGAAAGTGAACTCTTCACTTTCTGAATGATGCTTTTTGCTTTGAAGGTAAGATTAAAAAAAAACCTTGGAAAAATACTTTGATTTGAAATGACTAAGTATTTTCAGGAATCATTCTTTGCATCAATGGATCTTCTTCCTGCCACAATGAGGACATGACAAGATAGCACTTGTTGCTCAATCTTCATGCTTCCCTGACTGATGCCATGATCTGTTTTTGGTTTTGCACTCATACACTGAATTGATACAAAGCTTTTTAATCCAAGGAATGTGTCTCTTCCTCCCAATAAGGACTCAATTGCCTTTTTTGGACTTCAGCCTGTCTGGCTAGATCCACCTACTTTCATCAAAGTTAGGTATGCTCCAGGAAGTTGGAAAGAGTTTTGCCTAAATTCTCCACCACTATTCTATTATTAACTTTTCCTTTAGCATCCCTTAATCATAATTGGCTGCCAAGCAGCAAAAACGATTAAATATAGAGTTGATGACTTCCGTAGGGCTTTGTTCCCCTTCTGCTAAATTTTGCTCTCTCAATTATAATGTTGTGAGAGTGAACAGTAAAGTAAGACTCAAACACATCAAATACATCTTCAAATACTACCATCTCTCTATTCACCATTGTATCACAAGCACATCATACATGATGTTGCCTATTGTGTATAACATGGTATACACCTGACTTGACCCTGCTGTTAACCCTGAAGTTTTTATATGGCACATGATTTCCTTCTCCAATTTGGCCATTTTTCTGCCTGAAGTGGTTCTTTCTCTTTTTCAAATGTTTCAAGATGTAGGAAGGTCGAGTCCAATTTGGCACCTTTGTAAGGGTTTCCTTCCTGTGGTAGTACTTTGCTAGGTGCTGGGCTATCTTTTTCTTCAGTGCTTTCTCTGCTTAGTGTGACAGTTGGAAGCTCACCACGAAGATTCACCCATTTGTATCAACACTGCTGCTGGGTCGGCCTTAAGGTCATTTTAGGTTAGTTCACCAGTGCCACCATTTGTTGCTGTCAGGTGGAATTTGAGATGAAGTTTTTACTTGGGAGATAGCTGGACTGTTGAGTCTTCTGCAATTGTTCATTTACACTATGGTAGTTCTACACATTATACCACTGTGGAAGGTCTAAGCTTTTGCTCTTTCCTTAGAGTTTCTTCACCATCATATGGTTATAGAATCCCTACAGTGTGGAAACAGGCCATTCAGCCCATCAAGTCTGCACCAAAGAGCATCGCACCCAGACCCACTGCCCCACCCTAACCCCCTAACCCTGCATTTCCCATGGCTAATCCACCCAGCCTGCACAACCCTGGACACTAAGAGCAATTTAGCACAGCCAATCTACCTAACCTGCACATCTTTGGGCTGTGGAAAGAAACTGGATCACCTGGAGGAAACCCATGCAGACACAGGGAGAATGTGCAAACTCCACACAGACGGTCGCCTGAAGGTGGAATCAAACCTGGGTCCCTGACACTGTGAGGCTGCAGTGCTAACCACTGAGCCACCATGCTATGATGTGGTGATGATGTCGTCAAGGTATAGCTTCCTATGTACATACTCAGAAGTTAATTCTTGACTTAAACTTTAAGAGTGGGAGAGACTCTTGATCAGCTAGGCTTTATGCCAAATGGTGCCACTTATGGTGTCTGGTGAGAGGCGAGCTGCCTATTTCAGGAAAAATACACTCAGGAAAAGCAGAGAATGTGTTTTGTCTGTTTTCTGTCCAACTGGGCACGAAAGAAGAGCTGATGTATATAGAAACAACTGTTATGTTATGGCATAATTTCCAGGCCAGTCACGTCTGTATCTTTAAGCAAGTTACATGATATCAAACATCTGATGTTCCAAATTAAAGATACCCACCCTGCCTTCAGTCATAGTTTCTGTATATTGGAGTCAGTCTAGTGTCTTCAGTTAATTAGCTACATGAATGTACTGTACAGGGCCACCAGCAAGCATAGAACAGACTATGTGTAAATCTGTTTTATTGCAGTAGTGTACGCAGTTAGTCTTGTCAAAAAATACCAAACTATCTGTCCCAACATGAACCTGATTCTCTCTTTATATGTCACCAAGATTAACTTACAGGAAACCATAAAATGCATCATAGTGACAGTAAGTGAGCAGTTAAAGCTAGACATGACAGCTAGTTAGTGGCAATAAGTGGTTGCCAAATTTTTAAAAAGTTGAGTTTCAGTTATGAAAAGCATTTTTCTTGCAAGGACTGTATCTATTTCTTTGAAAATATATTGGGAGAAGTTGGAAGTTTGTACAGAGGTATGTTGCAGGGAATAAACAAGTTATTTTTAACAACTTGAAGGTTATAAGCAGAACTATTGACTTATTGGTTCCACAAGGTCATGTAACATTTGGAGAAACTGGATTTGATATTTTTGTGAGGCAGAGAGACACCAGGCACCTTTGGCTTGAAAAACTGCTGAACAACAGTCTTTCTGGATATTCAAGTTGCTCTTTATCATAGAACTGAAAGAAGGCAGTTGTATCTAGACCTCTGGAAAGCTTTCCTCTGTCAGTGGGAAGTAAACAGCATTCAACAACTCTGTAAACAACTTCAAAAACAAACAAAAAACAACTGACCAACTACTGAATTGAAAATCTTCTGCAGTGGACATCAACATGATTTTTTTGTTATTCATTAATGGGATGAGGGGATCACTGGCTAAGCAGCATTTATTGCCCAGAGAGCATTTCAGAGTCAATCACATTGCTGTGGGCCTGGAGTCACATGTAGGCAAAGATGGCACTTTCCCTTCCCTAAAGGATATTAGTGAACCAGATGGGTTTTACCCCCAACAATTGACAATGATTCATGGTACTCATTAGATTCTTAGTTCTAGGTACTTTATTGAATTCAAATTCCACCATCTGCCATAGCAGGATTTGAACCCTGGTTCCCAGAACCTTATCTGGGTCTCTGGATTAAATATCCAGCGATAATACCACTGGGCCATCACCTCCCCTGCTAGCAGCTACCAAAAGCACTGTGTGAAAGTCACCTCTTTTGGTTTAGACTCTTGCTCCACAGAATTTATTCCTTTTAGTCTATGTTTTCCACAGATGCTAATCCTGCAACAGTTTTGCCTGTCCTATTTGTGAATGAATTGGGATTTAAAGGGACTGAATTTAAGTCTGCATATTGAAAATTAATAATTTCTTTTGCCACTCATTAGAGGATAAGTTTGTTTATGATAATTAAGTATTATTAATTGATAAGTCTATTGTTTATTGATGAAACCTAGTGTACATTTCTTTTATCTTAGGTAGTGTTTACAGTCAGGCATGAACCATTCTAGTGATTAAGTTAGTCATATTTCACATCTATGATAACTCATGAAAAGTTGAGCTTGATTCCCAGTCAACTCTTCTCCTCAGGATCATGACTCTGTTCAAGAAGAAGGTACAACTTCAGTGCAATTGTAGCAGACCAGCAGTATGTTCAAATGCTAGACTCTGAAATGAGCTTAATTTCCAGCAAAAGGCTAGTGGAAGAAACAAATCATGCTTGGGGTGTGGATTCTCTCACCTACCAAGACAGTGCCCAGCATTTCATGACGTATGCAAACTATGGTCCAGAAGAATATACTGTATAGAAAATTCAATTGCCCAGAAAAAACCCAAAGCGCCACACAATGTTCCACAACAGTTTGTAATGAACAGTCAACCAATAAACAATGGTAAAGAAACATCCAAATTTACACCTACAACACGCAGGCGTGGCAGTACTCAAGAGATAATCAAAATGCTATAGTTTTCAGACCCCAATCATGCAGTCTTTGTGTTAAATTAATGCCCCACAATTTTTTTATTCATTCATGGGATGTGGACATTATTGATTGTGCAGGACTTTCTGCCCATTCCTAGTGAGAAGTTGTTTAATGGCATATATTCCACAAAAAGTCAGACTTGTACTTTTAAGAACATTACATGGCATCTCAACATGCGACATTCCTTTAGAAAGATACACGCTTCATTTTCTAGTCACTCTCTCAAATGGAATTGAATCAGTGTAGTGTCATCAGTCAATCAGTTATATGTAGATAATGTACAAAGCATCAGGAAAGACAGAACCTGGGCTATTTGTGTAAGTCTGTAATATTATAGACATGTAAAATGTTAGTGTTGTTACTATCTGTCTCAACAAATCTCTGCTCTTTATGGTAATTGCTATGCAGTCTAACATATAGAAAACCACAAAACACAAATACTCAGCAAGTTCAGTAGCACCAGTAAAGAGAGAAACAGACTTATGGCGGGGATTTCCGATTTAGAGTCCCACACTGCCTCTCCACTCTTCTGATCAAATAAGAGTTCTGGCAACTCTGCAGTTCAAGGACACCAAGAGAAGTGGCCGGTGCTAAGGCTGCAAAAGAAGCTACATGGATGCTTCCAAACATAGCTTCCTAGCATTTAACTAGAAACTCGACATTCATTTCAGGTAGATAAAGAGATAGACAAGCAGACACAGACAAAAGATGGATGTATTGGATAATTTTCAATGTAACCCTTTGAGATGAGCACTAAATGAAGGGCGATCACTGGAATAGCAAAGATATAGCTGTCTATTAATTACATAATAAAATAATACAATTATATTGTTTATGTAGCAATGACATATCATTATACTTTTTGCAATGTTTTGTGCATAATTGATCTTGCAAAGATACTAATGAACATTCTTCTTGTGTTGTTGCAATCTTTGTGCTGAAGAAAGCCCTGCACTGCTGCTTGGTAGGGACAAGTTTAGAGAATTATATATTTACTCTAAGAATATCTCTAGAACATGTGCAAAACAATTATTTCATTTAAAAAAATCAGAAATGGGCGACATGCTCTGTAGGGCTCCAGATACATTGTTCTCTCTTACTGCAGGAATGGAGAAGGTTGAAACATAGTGTAGCTAGTGAATCAAGTTCACAAGGATAAAACAACTTGGGGGGAGATGCAGAGTACAGAAAATTATAATTCACTCAAAGGATAACTCCTGAGCAAATATGAAAGGACTTATGTCACAGTGATGTTAAATCACATGGAACTGGTACCTGTTTCTGTCAGGTTCCAGATAAGATGTCTTCTTCTACTAGCCTTTTTCTAGAGTTATGTTCAATAAAACTTGAAAATGTTTGTATAGATGAGTATGGATGTCATTTTATAGTAGATTTGGAGACCCATGCTTTGATGCTGCAAAATGTTGGAATAACAATATGATTTTCAAGTCAGGATGCTGTGTGACACTGGAACTTAGAAGTGAACCTGGTGTATATGCACATCTATTTCCCTTTGTCCTTATAGTTAGTGGCATGTGGTTGGGAGATACAATAGAAAAATCCTTCACAGGTTTTACATTGCATGCTATTGGTAGTACACATAGTATCTCTGATGCACTGGTGGCAGAGGGATTGGATATTTGACATATTTTCTTTGTGTCATATCCAATATTGAATGATTTATTTATGGAAAGAAACTGAACATGGTCTGTAAATGTGTCTGGAGAAAATAGTATATCTAGTATAAATTTAATAGGACTCTCTTTATAAGTTAGCTATCAGAAAGACCAAAGATCAAATCACCTCAAAAATCTAACTGTTCCAGTTGATTTCATTCCACATCCTATTACGTTCTACCTGTAAAAAAAATTAACTCTCCCATTTTAAGGTTGAATAAAAAGAATAAAAGGAATTGATCTTTATATATCTATTATTTGATTAAACACTTGTACAATAAATTTATGTTTGAACTGTAAATTAAAGATTTTTAAAACTCAATGTGTTACTTTTAAAATTCAGGAAATATAAGGCCATTTTGCCCAACAAGTCCATTTCTTCCATGACCATGTCAATTTGCTCCATCACTGACTCAACTGATCCATGTTATCCCTGGTAGAATATTTAAGCAAAATTTAACAAAGTGGAAAACTCTAATTTTTTAATGTATTTTATTTTTCAACACTGGGGTTCGTTGTCCTAGGAGCCTAAGAATCAAGCTGAAACACAAAATATTTGATTATTTCTATTTATGCTTAATCTCAAATTTGTGTACCATCCCATTCTTATGTTTAATTGGGTTAATAAACATAATGATGAAATTGTTCCAAAAAGTCAACTTTCTCAAAAATGTACCATTTAAATTGGTTACATGAATTTGAATGATCCATGATCCACAACATTTTACAAACTTGGCTTATGTTTTACAAGTCTCTTCCGTTCTGGAATATTCCTTGCTGTTCTTCTGTGAAATCATAAAATAAGCAATCCAATTCTTCAAATATTTGTAGCTGTACAAGGTCACTTCCAGATGTGTTTGGGGTTTTTAGAGACAACGCTTGTGAAATGACCTTGCTGATCCACAAAATATTCAGCTGCAGTTAATTTTGCTAAGTACTAATGGCATCAGTGAAATTTCCTTCAGAATTTGCAGAGCAAAGAGTGGAATACAGGGCCAGGAAATTACCAATCTTCAAAATGTATGAGGGGTGTTTCTCCTCTGTCATGAGGTTTCCCTTGGAGGATTTTCTTTAATCAAGACTGCCCTGAGGCACTGAATGGCTTTGCTTGTTCTGTTATTTACTAATTAATAATAGTCTGGCTATGTGGGGATCTGTACTGAATCACTGATGTGAGCAATGATAATTTACCATCATTCACTTCTGCAAGTTACCAAACTGTTCTGTATGGTCCTGAGAAATATGATCTCTCTCTCTCTATCACTTAGGAAACTAATTTCTATGCAAGTTTCAAAACTCAAGTGCATAGAAATATTTGTACATTTACTGTAAGTAAAGTTCAAGACAGAGTTGAATTTTTAGTTTAGTGCCATGTATTTTGAAGCGTGCTTCTGAAAACCACATTATAGTTTTAAGGCATTACTTAGATTAAATTGTTTCAATGTGGAAAAGAAAGTTAATACGAAACAGATCAGAAATGTGGCCGGATCTCAAAGCAAAGACAATGCTAATGACAGTAGAGAAGTACAGTGTGGCATGGTGGTTCAGTGGTTAGCACTGCTACCTTACAGCACAAGGACCTAGGGTCAATTCCAGCCTTGGGTGACTGTGTGTGGTGTTTGCACATTCCATGTGTCTGTGTGGGTTTCTACCAGGTGCTCTGGTTTCCTCCCACAGTCCAAAGATGTACAGGCTAAGTGGATTGCCATGCTAAATTGCCCTGTAGTGTCCAGTGATGTGGAGGCTTGGAGGGTTAGCCATAGTAAATGTGGGGATACAGGGATGGGAATGGCTCTGGGTGGGTACTCTTCAGAGGGCTGGTGCAGACTTGATAGGCCAGATGGCTGCTTTCTGCACTGTAGGGATTCTATGATGAGAAATAGATGAACAGTATGTGTTAATGATAGGTTTGTTACCGGATGCTAAATCATAGCTGAGTAACATGTAGAGAATCATCCCATTTTACTCTTAGTAGACAATATTGACCAAAGAATTCTGATGTATTCCATTGATTAATGTATTCTAGAGTTACACATTTTAATCATTCTGTTACAAAGCAAGATGTTGATCAAAAAACACAGGCATTAGATATGTGTAAAGCATTTAAGTGAAGGATTGATACAAGTGAATGGGAAATTATTTCAGTATGATGTCAGTTTCTATGCTTTCAACCTTCTCCCAATACACATGGGGAGGCAATGGCCAAGTGGTATTATCGCTGGACTGTTAATCCACTGGCCTAGATAACATTCTGGGGACCCGGGTTTGAATCCTGCCATAGCAGATGGTGGAATTTGAGTCCAATAAAATATCTGCAATTAAGAACCTAATGATGCCCATGAATCTGTTGCCAATTGCTGGAAAAACCAATCTGGTTCACTAATGTCCTTTAGGGAAGGAAACTGCTATCCTTACCTGGTCTGGCCTACGTGTGATTCCAGACCCACAGCAATGTGGTTGACTCTTAACTGCCCTCTGGGTAATTAGGGATGGGCAATAAATGCTGCCTAGCCAGCGATGTCGTCATCCCATTAATGAATAAAGGATGTGGTGTGCTGTGTTGTGAATAAAAAGAGCTGAGTCTGAGCCCTTAAACATTATGCTCCCTTAGAACTAAAGCAAAAACTGTGGATGTTGCAGATTCAAACTAAAACAATGTGCTGGAGAAACTCAACAGATCAGGCAGCATTTGTGGAGAGAGATACAGTGGGTATAATTATGGTTAGACTGTCTGGACACTCACATCCTTCACATGAATTTTGAAACACAAGAGATATTGTTAGTCATGGGAATGAATCTTCACATGCAGAGAGAATCCCAGCTGGTGGAAAGCAGACAGTTAAATTACAGCAGGAGATTTTTAATCAAATTCATTCTTAAGATATGGTCATCACTGATTAGTGTCTACTTATTGTCTATCCCCAGCCACCTTTGAAACAGAGCTGTCAACCTTTTTCTTGATTTGCTGCAGTCCATATGGTTTCCACAACACTGATAGCATTGGGCTCAGGGTGAAGCACCAATGTGCTATCACACATGGCATAGCAATGCAAGACAATGATGCTAAGAACATGCAGATAGGTGCTTAGAGAATGAGTGCTAAGAGAGCAAGGGAGCAACCCAAGATTTAATCTGGTCCTGTCTGTCAGCTGGGGACCTGGTGCTTGCTGATTGAACCCGGGCATTTCAATGATGTCGAATTTAAAGTAAGGATGTTACAAAAGGCCAATGCTGGATGAAGGGGAACCATTATTCATCCAACATCCAAAGGAAATGAATGAGCCACACCACATTGCTTCATCATTTGTCATATACATATAACAATGGTTTGTACTGAACACAGTAAGAAGATGAGCATTTCATGTCGTTTGAGAATAGAAAAGGTTGTGGGACATGCAAGATCTCCCCTCTCAATGACAATTGTTGGCCTTCAGCATATGCCACCTTCACCAAAATAAAACAAAAAAAACCTGCAGATTCTGGAGACCTGGAACTCTATTCTGTTGAAGAATCTCCGGACTTGAAACGTTAACTCAGCTTTCTCCCCACAGATGCTGTCAGACCTGATGGGAACTGTCTTCTGAGGAGGACAAGGGCAATGAGGAGGAGGAAGCTGACATTACCCTTGAAAGAGATCAGCTGCTTTGGGTGCTATAAGCTGGACAAGACCTTACATGGTTCCAATAGAATCTAACCATTTAGCCAATCTAACCATAAGTATACCCACTGGTACGGCACATAATTATGGATTGTGAAATATTTATTGGCTATGATACCTAAATCAGGTATGCATTGTTAAGGAAATCCTCAGCTTCTATTGGTTTTATTTACACTCGTTTTTTCCATCAGTAAATAAACACTTATGTTTGGAATGGTCCAATTGCTTCCTTGTATGTGATATTCTTCTCCTGGAAATGACAAGTTTCTGGTGTTCAAATGCGATGTAACTATGGGCAGGTAGTGTATGATGTGGTGATTAAATAGTGCCAAGGATGATAGAATAGGGTTGCATATGCAAGGGAGTGTCAACTGTATGTTGTGGGTATTGTGGCTTTGGGGATATTCCATTACATCGCCAGCGTGAGGCAGTGCTGGATTGCCAATTTGCATCTGGGTTAACAGCGCCCTCTCAAAGATGGTACAGCAGCAAGGATGCCAATCTTTTGATAGACATCTGCTGATTGATGAGTTGTTCTGGGAACCACGTGTGGTAAGCTGGGAATGGAATTGGATATGATGGACATCATAGGGAATGGGATAGGTAGGTAATGAGGCGAGTTTGGTAAGATGTGGTGAGATAACTCACTAGACTTTTCAGCAGAAATCCCTCAAAAGAAACTCAACACAACTGGGAGTTAGCCAAAAACCGTAAGATTCAACCGGGCGTCATTGTGACCCAACTGAGCAGAGAAGTGACTGGTACAAGACAAAACCTGGGCATGCTTTGCTCTTAACTCCCACAAAACTAGTTACTCAATGGTGGGAATCAACTGATTAGTTCATTGGCATTTCTCCCATTGTGTGGAATGTTGCACCTACCAACTGATCATAGGCTCGAAGCTGACAGCAGACATATAAGTGATTCCAAAAGAGTTAAAATCTCCTGGGTCTCAAGCAGTGAATTATTGCATGGTTTCCTATCCAGCTCAACGCTGGTTACACTGATCCCATTCCCTCCATATTCATTAAAATCACTCCCGTCAGACCAGCTAAAACCATGGTTTCAAGGCTTTCGTCAAGTTGGCTATTCTAAAGATGGATGCGACTTAAAATCTATAGCTGAATCCTTTTTCCTTCTGATATGGTGCAAGATTCAGTGGTGTCAAAAAAGACTGCTCAGAGTAATGCCTCCTATTTCAGTAGATTACCTCGTACGAGAACAATAATTGGATTTTGATGTATGTGTCCCAGGATTATATTGTAGGGTCATGGCTGTATTCACAATGCCAAATTATTTTTATAGATATTTTCTAATCAACCTGTACTGACATATCCCAGGATCAGGCCTCCTAGTTCAGAGGTAAAGAACCCACCAACAAATACATCTTATAAATTTCTCCGGTGCAAATGGTTTTTATGAAAGTTGGATTGAAAATGAGAACTTAAGGTAAATAGCTTTGCATGAGTGCTAAAAGCCAGTATCCCATGTTGTTAAAGGACATTTAATTTTTAAAATTCTTTCTTGGCATGTGAACATAAATGAGAAGGCCAACATTTACTACCCACTGCTAATAACCCTTGAAAATCTGGTGATGAGCCGATTATGTGTCATTTTTATTTCTGCCTGCACTCAGTTCATTTATCCTTACAACTTATCCATTTTTGCACATGGAAACTAAACAATTAGTAATAGGCAATAGAGCCTAGAAGGTCTGTTTGTCTTCTGTTTACTTATTTACATTCTCTATTTACGGATGACAGATGTGTGCTGAAACTGTGGCATATCAATCCAAGACCAGAAACAGAGCACAAGGCATATAACTAGAAGTACATAGCTAAAATCCTACAGAGCACGTACAAGATTTCAAAATATACTTTAATGTGGCCCCAAGAAATTGCGTCAATGGTCCTTGTTGCTTTATCGATTTTAAACCATGTCATCAAAGAAGATTAACTAAAGATAAATAACACAGGTAGATGATCTGAACACTAAATTCGCTTGCAATTGCAACATATGTGCAATTATGTTGTACAAGGGCTGTTGAGGGTAGCCAACATGCACATGTTTGGACATAGTGCATCATTCTATACATGTGTGGTGACACAACAGAACAATTGAAGTTAGCTAATTGACTATTTCCTTTCAGAGCTGTTAGGGAACATGTTTCATCAGCTCAGACTATATTTCTTGAATTTGATGTTAGCCAAGTGGGAAGGTAAAACTTACATGCCATACATGAAAGTGAATGTAAACTGTATGCCTCTTCATTCTGAAAAGTTCCTTTTTATTCCTTTCCTGACATGGCATTTGCAAAACAAACAAAGTCTGGGGAAATGACTCAAATCTGGTTTTTTTGTATTTATTCACAGAATGTGGGCATCTCTGGCTGGACCAGTATTTATTGCCCATCTCGTAAGTAAGAGTCTGAAGTCACACGTAAACCAGACCAGGTAAGGATGACAGATTTCCTTCCTTACAGGGCTTTAGTGAACCAGATGGTATTTCCTGCCCAACAATTGGCAATGGTTTCATGGTCATCATTAAATCCTTATTCCACATTCTTCATTGAATTCAAATTCCACCATCTGCCACAGCAGGATTTGAAGCCGAAACCCCAGGACATCAGCTGAGTTTCCTGGATTAATAGTCCAGTGATAATACCACTAGGCCACTACCTCCCTGCATAAGCCTGCATTTAATGCATTATTCTGATTAGGGAGGATTTTTAAAATGAAGGCCACTTCTTTCTGGAGGAGGCTAGAGCTCAAAATTCACCTTGAGTGGTGATGCCAAACAATGCTATCACAGCAGCTGCCACTTGTATGCAGAACCTAATCATTAGTTTCACTCGATATAATGGATGGCTGCTCTAGCATTACTTGTTTATGTCAGAACCTGGGACCAATTTCTGTTGCATGATGTGAAACATTAATATGCTGCCTATAGTTGCCATGAATATTAAGTGGAGATCAGTTGATAACCAGGACTTCTTGCTGTTAAATTTGTTCTACATTTTAAAAGATTTCTTACTTTCACATTATTTCCGGCTACTACAAGGCTTATGTGGTCAGATCCTTATGTTTTAAAAAGCAGTAACATGCTGTAGCATTGTTGTTCATTCTTTTATTTTCCAATATAATTTTACTGTTATTTTTCCCTTGTAACCCTAATGCTTTCTTGTATATACTTTACACATCTCTTATGACGAGAAGTTTGATTATTGGACTTAATTCTTCATTCACTCGCATGTAACTGATGATTAATTTATTTTGGATTGCAGTACAATATATTGTTTTAAGTAAGTAATGTCTATTGTTTTTCCCTTCACTTCCCTCAGCTTGATTAATGAGGTGGTTTGTAGAAAAGTAATTCTTTTGTTTATTTTGGGATGCAAGAGATGGTACTGTTTTCCAAACAAGTCCCTGTTGAATTCATTTTGGGACAAAGTGATAAAAATTGATTTTCTTTTAGCATGCATTTCATGTTTTTAATGTAATTTCAGCTACAAACGACACCTCCAGCTCACCTCAAAGTTGTATTTCCTGGATTTGGAATACAACAATAAAGGGCTAGCTGGATACTGTCTGATGTGGTGGGATTTGACGGGGGTGTTCCAGGTCATGAACCCATCCCTTGAGGAGAAAGAGACAGTGCTTCCAATTTTGATGAACATTGGCGTTAATCAATGAGAGCTCATAAGTGGTGGCCAATTAGTGGCTTTAGCTAGGAGCAGCAATAGAGGCTGAAAAGCAGGCCACATTCTGGCCCAACTTACTGGTTTTATAAGCTTTTAAAAAATGAAAACACTTGAATCTTCTGTTGGCTAAGGCATATGGATGCCTGGAACTTTAGACAGCACAAGGAAACCTTCATGTAAAATTTCATTGCTGTGGAATAGATTTCCTTCAAAGTTTCCATTTTTCCTAAAATTCCACATTGTTGACCCTGCTCCAAACAAGGTTTTGTTTTATGTAGTTTCCAAGAACTAGCAGCACCCACAAAAATGTTGCCACCTTAGAATGGGAGCTGTTAAAGTACCCTTTAGTTGCCAGAAAGTGCCCAGTTATTATTGGGGATTTTACTTCTCCATGTTTCATATACTCTCCTCTCCCACCTCACAAAAATTATCAGGGTCAGGAATGGGGACATGGGAGTGTTACAGCACACGATGTGAGCACCACTTTTTCACTCCTATTTGCCACTCTAGCCCCTCACCTATGGACCCACCTGCCATCTATCCACTTACCTACATTGCTCCCCTTTTCCATTTACCTGTCAGCCTGTCCCTTCAAGTACTCATGTGCCACCCTGCTCCCTCATCCATTTATCTGCCATTCTAATCCTCTCACCATTCACCTGCCAAGTTGCCACCCCACCCAATTACTTGCCATTCTGCTGCCTCCCTCACCTGTCAGCCTATACATTTGCCCATCTACCCATCACCCTTCTAGTTCACCCACCAGCCATCCTATCCCCTCATCTACTTTCCTGCTACCTCCGACTCTCACACATTTATCTGCCACACTAGCCTCCCTCACCTACCTATCTGCCATCCTGCCACCCTAACCCCTCACACTCTTGCCTTCTCTTCGTAACTTGTCTAAGTATCTTTCGGATCTTTAAACTCTTTTTCACAGGAAACCAAATGCTGAATGAATTCCTAGAGGGTCTCCTGTGATGGAGGCATCCAGGACAGGTTACACTCAAACGTTTGGTTGTAAACATCACTACCAAGTAAGCGCGCAATCAGGATCACTGTTGGTCAGATCTGTCAAAGAGTAATCGGAAGATTTAGACCATTGTCATTTGATATTGGTGTTGGAATTTCATTTCTATCTAGGAATATGGAAATGGAATGACTTGTATTGTCAGATTGAATAAAAAGTGTGGAAAGCATTCATTTAAACATGTAATCGTTCCATTACCAACACACTGTGGCAGCCATATGTACCATCTACAAAATACACTGCGACCACTAACCAACGTTACTTTGAAAACATATTTCAAACCTGTGATCTCTACCACTTTAAAAAGACAAGGGCAGCAGATGCATGGTAGCACCACTACCACTTGCAAGGTCTCCTCCAAGCCACACACCACTCTCACTTGGAACTCTATTGCTACTCCTTCACTGTTGTTGGGTCAAAATTCTGGAGCTTCCTTCTTCAGAGCAGTGTTGGTGCACCTATCCTGCATAGATTGTGCCAATTTAAGAAGGTAGGTGACCAGCACTTTCTCCAGAACAGTTAGGCATGGGCAACAAATGATTGCCAAGACAGTGATAGTCACTTTCTGTGAAAAAAAATAGAATTAAAGCCTCTAAGTGCATTTGCAAACTGACAAAATACAAATTGTTATCTTTAAAAGATAAAATGTCTACTCCGTAGATATTTCAGGAGCCGCCAACAATGTTGTTCTGTGCCAGCTGAAAGAGCTGTGTCTACATTCAGCTACTTCCTTATTTCAAAAAGGACATTCTAAAATGTCCCCCTGCTGCTAGAACCCTCATCTATACTCTTGTCACCACTGGACATGACTGTTTCAAAGCTCGGTGAACTTTACCTCCATCCTTTCAGATTTAAATTGGTTTGCTGTCTCTAATAGCCTCCCACTTAAACTACTCATCATTATACTTAAATCCCTCAATAGCCTCACCCCTCCCTATCTCTATAAATCTCTCTAGCTATAAAAATATCTCCCAACAAAATCTCCGAACTATTTTGTTTCTCTGCCCCATTTCCCAGAAAGTTGCTTGTCTTAAATATGCACTAAAATCATGCCAGAAATGATTAAATTTATCACTTATAATACTGAATCAATACAATACTTTTTTGAATTGAAGTTTTGCAACAACACTGTTTGAACATTTTACTAAATACAATAAAATGTGATTAAATCCATGTTAATTATTTAAAACAGTTTGTTGTCGGCTAAGGAAGCTTCTGGCCAAATGTAATTTATTATTTGTTATTAGAAAACAGTTAAGAGATTTGAAATCATTTGTTATTACTTGATGCAAAAGTTCACAATATAAACATGCGAATAAGATTGACTTACATTCCTATAGTGTGATTCACAATCACTTTATACCCAATAAAATAATTTAAAAGTGTAGTGGCAGCATCATAAAATAATACAGCTCAGGAGGATATCTGCTCTAATCTGACCATGTCCACTCTTTGGGAAGACTGATGCAATTTGTCTCACTCCCCTGCTCTTCCCTGTAATTTATTTCCTTCAATTATTTATCCATTTCCCTTTCAAAGTTGCTATTAAATCTGCTACTATTTCAGGCATTCCAAATCACAACAGTTTGTTTCTCATGCTGTCATTTTTTGTTAGTCCATCACTTAAATCTCTGCCCTCTGATTACCAACTTTTTTTTATTATTAATTTGTGGGAAGATGGCATCGCTGGCTAAACCAGCATTTATTGCCCATCCCTAGTTGCCCAGAGGGTGGTTAAGAGTCAACCACTGTGGGTCTGGTGTCACATGTAGGCCAGATGAGGTAAGGATGGCAGTTTCCTTGCCTAAAGGACATTAGTGAACCAGATAGGATTTTCTGACAATCAACAATTGATATCATTAGACTCTTAAGTCCAGATTTTTAATGGATTCAAATTCCAACATTTGTCACGTTAGGATTTGAACCCAGGTGCATCTCTGGATTAATAATCCAGCAATAATACCACTAGGCCACTGCCTCCTCTGCTACTGGTAACAGTTTTACCTTCCTCTATTGAAGTCATTTCTTGATTTTAATATCTCTTCATTTTAAATCCCCTGTTTCTACTTTTAACACTCTTGTTCTATATGAATCACCCAACTTTTCCTGCCTCTCTGCATAACTGAAGTCCCTCATCCCTAGGATAACTGGAATAAATCTCTTCCAAAACATCACTAAAACCTTAGCAGCCTTCTAAATATTTTTCCCAGAATTAAACACAGTGCTACTGGTGGAGCCCCATTATCTTTCTAATTCTTTATGACAATTTTGAGCTTCGTGTCATTTGCAAACTTAGAAATGACGCCCAGGGTTTTTGTGGTCCAGCGGTCGTGTCCTTATCCCTGAGCCATGATGGTGTGAGTTCAAGTCCCACCTGCCCCAGACATGTGTCGTAATATGTTTGAACAGGTTGATTAAAAAATAATGCCCTGTATATCCAAGTCCAGGTTATAAATATGTGTCAAAAACTAAAGCTGCTGTCCTAATAGCAACTCCTATATAAAATGTTCATCACTGCTGTCAGCTCTCTGCCTCCTAGCCAATTTTCATAGAATCCCTTCAGTGTGGAAGCAGGCCATTCAGCCTATCAGGTCCACACTGACCCTATGAAGAGCAGCCCACCCAGGGCCACCCCCTAACCCTATCCCTGCATTCCCCATGGTTAATCCACCTAACCTGCACATCCCTGGACTCTATGGGCACGGGCAATTTAGCACAGCCAATCCACCTAGCCTGCATATCCTTGGACTGTGGGAGGAAACCGGAGCACCCAGAAGAAACTCACATAGAAACAGGGAGAATGTGCATCTGAGAGTGGAATTGAACCTGGGTCCCTGGTGCTGTAAGATAGCAGTGCTAACCACTGAGCCACCGTGCTGCCCTAATTGTATGTCCACTCTGCCACTGTCCTTTTAATTTTGCTAACAATTCTATTTGTGGTACATTGTTAAATGTCACTCTTGTAATGAAATGTAGGAAAAGCCATGGACGGCAAACATAAAGTAGTACACAGTCCAGGCAGTGATCCCTGTCTATGCATGGCTTGCATAGACCCGATCTCAAGCGATTTGTTGAAAGGATCATAAGAGTTAGTCATGTTGCAATGCTAGCTACCCCTTTTTCGAACTAGAAAGCACAAGTCAGTCCATCATTCACATCAATTTGCTTGCATTTCATAGTTCAATACAAACTCCTCTCCCTCTCTCTTTCCAAGCAAATCCTCTTTCTGGTGAAAACTAGCCAATTTTAAAAATTGAACCTGTTGAGAAACCTATGAAAATCCAACAGGGCTAGACAGGGTCGATGCAGGAAGGACATTCCTGATGGTGGAAAGTTGAGAACCAGGGGTCACAGTCTAAGAATACAAAGTAGACCATTTTGGACTGAGATAAGGAAAAATTTCATCATCCAGACAGTGGTGACCTTATGGAATTTGTTACAACCAAAGCAGTCAAGGCCAAAACATTGTATGATTTCAAGAAAGAGTTGAATGTAGCAACTGGGGCTAAAGGGATCAAAGGATTTGGGGCAAAAACAGGAACAGGTTATTAATTTGGATGATCAGCCATGATCATAATGAATGGCAGTGCAGGCTTGTAAGGCCAAATGGCCTACTCCCGCTCCTATTGTTTTATATTTCTATAATGTGACACAACTTTGAATCAGGTGGGGCTTTTATTTTCATCTGTTCAGGGATGCACTGAGATCCTATTTTTTATTTTTGTCTTTCTCCACATCCAGAGATGCCTTTACATACCAAAGGTTTTTACAGACCCCTGAAAGGGTTTTCCTTGGAGACAGTCACCCATGTTACATTTTTAATTGTCCACAACAAAATCATCCATGTCTCTAAGTAAATGACCAGTTAACACGCAAAGCCCATCAGGGCCGTACAACAACAACAAAAGTGAGGAAAAGGGAGAAGGAAGGGACTAAATCAAAATGAAGTTGGTGGAGTGAGATAAGCCCTCTGCAGTGGTCACCTCTCTATAAAGGCATTGAGAGGGTTGGTGCTCCCTCTGCAAGTACACTCAGGCACAAATGTAACTGTTTGTAAGACCACTTTTTTACAACTGAACATTTTGTTTTCCCACCTCCAAGTCACTCCAAGTAATTTTCACCTGTTATCCACCACCAGCAAATTACCCCAAAATCCAATTAATCAGTTTATGTAGTGGGACATTTTTTTTTAATAATCTTTGAATCAGCTTGTTCTGAGATGTTATCACACACCTCTGGAGTAGGTAGGACCTGAACACAGCTCTCCAGGCTCAGAGGTAGACATACTACCACTGCACCACAGGAAGCCTGTAGTTGGAGCTCTTTTCTTTATCTGCATCCCGAATTGTTACAATGTGGAGGTACCGGTGTTGGACTGTGGTGGACAAAGTCAGAAGTCTCATGACATCAGGTTATAGTCCAACAGGTTTATTTGAAATCACAAGCTTATGGAGCACTGCTTATTCATCATTTGAAGTCTGAGGAAGGAGCAGTGCTCAAAAAGCTTGTAATTTCAAATAAACCTGTTGGTCTATAACCTGGTATCATTTGACTTCTGAATTGTTATGATACACAACTGAATGTTTTTTTTTCCCCACCAGCAAATCACCCATGGTACTTTTCATCTATTATTGACCACCACTAAATCATCTCTGTCACCAGTTGTTCAAATTACGTGTAGTGCTCTGCAAGGGCAACAGTGGGACCCTTAGATATATTCTCCAATGAGCGTCAGCTGTTCTCTTTTAACGCTGAAGAATGTTCCAATTCATTGTTCATTTTCATCATTTATAATGTTGTCAAGCCTCAGTTTTCTTAAAACTATGTCGTGAGGATTATAGAAAAACAACTTAAATTTCCAGGCCCAATCTCTATCCATTAGACAAAACAAAGTTTGCATGAGCTCTTTTTCTCAGCTGCAAAGTTGGCATTCACATGAGAGGAGGATGTGAGAATCACTGATATTTGGAAGAAGATGAGGAGAACAAAATGGTTGATTTAAGAAATCAAGTGACCAAATTTCTCAACGTACATTATTTGTTTAAATATCTATCTATTTAGATGTGTTATGACAACATCATGGCCATCACATCCTGAAATAGACTTGAACCTGTGTATTAAATACAAAATAAGCAAAGTTCCCTTGCAAAGTCAATGCATTTGTTCAAACTTATTCCTTTACACAGTACTGTCATTTACTTGAAACCTATTTTCCTTTTCAGCACTACTTACGTCCCTGGAATTTCGCCAGAAACCTGTATTATCATTCACCAGGAACCTTGGATAGAAATGTTTTTTTTTGCACAAGTTAGAATGGTTTACTCATGGAGGATGTGGGATGTAGAAATTAGAGATAATGTTTGACATTTTTATTAAATTCTATTTATATTAAATTTTTGCCCTCAGAGGATTGTTTCTGCATTAAAGGAGAATTTTGCTCTGATTAAAAATGGTACACTGGATAGATTTTCACACCAGTAATATTCTACCAAATGTTTTGATCATTGAGATGGCTGTTAGAATAATCTAGCAAGTGATATTATATATTTCGCTGCCAGAGGTATGCTATTGTTATCCTCCTAGGTTACAGACAGAGCCAACATTCCTCTGTCCCACTATTCAAAGTGGCTTTTGGGAAGTTTGATGAGAACCGTTCTCTTTAAAAAATTAACAAGTGATTATAAACCTTTATCCAGGGCATCTTTGAAAAATATTGCATTAGATGGGTCAGTTACTTCTACTTAGTCAACAATGGCCTCTGTAAAATAAAGAGTTTGTATGCTCCTTTTCATAATATCCCAAAATGCTTTCCAGCAATCCATGTCACTCTGATATGGGTGAGAATCTAAGTACCACATTAAGACTTCTATTCCAGGAATCCAGTTGGTAATAGACAAGAAACACTTAAATATTTATTGTAAATACTGTATTTTATTTTATATTTCTGTATTTTGATTGTGGATTGAAATGGGAAAAGGACTGCTTTTAAAATCCAAGGATTGTGGAAGTGATTTCTGCACATTTTAAAAGCAAGCTACCAGCACTTATCATAAATATTGTTTGCTCTTTTGCTTGGTCAACTCGTGGAGCAATTTTAGTTGCAGATGAACTGGCACCAGGAAGTGTGCACAAAGTGAGACCTGGCTGGCAATAAATAATTGATTAGTCGGAGGAGTGATGATCAGTTATAGAATCATAGAGTTGTACAGCATAGAAACAGACTCTTTAGTCCAACTTGTCCATGCCAACCAGATATCTTAAATTAATCTAGTCCCATTTGCCAGCATTTGGCCCTTGGTCTTCTAAACCCTTCATATTCATTTACCCGTCCAGATCCTTTTCGAACGTTATAATTATCCCAGCCTCCACCGCTTCCTCTGGCAACTTGTTCCATACACGCACCACACACCATGTGATAAAGTTGACCCTTAGGTCCCTTTTAAATCTTTCCCCTCTCACCTTAAACCTATCCGCTCTAGTTTTGGACTCCCCCACTCTGGCCTAATCAATGTCCTGTACAGCCACAACATGACATCCCACCTCTTAAACTCAATGCACTGACAAATAAAAGCAAGCATATCAAATGCCTTCTTCACTATCCTGTCTTCCTGTGACTCCACTTTTAAGGAACTATGTCACTGCACTCTACGGTCTCTTTGTTCAGCAACACTCCCCAGGAGCCTACCATTATATTTCCAACAAGATGGTGGCTGAGTAGGACGGTCCACCTGGAGCTCCTCTGATCCACCTGTTCTTTTTGTTTCTTTTCTTTCTCTCTTTTCAGCAGTCCTGGAGCATGGTGCGGGGAAGCAGTCCCTGAGCAGTGGGAGGGGACGCCTGAGTCCTGGTGCAGCATGTGGGGAAGCAGTCCCTGAGCAGTGGGAGGGGAAGCCCGAGTCCTGGTGCAGGGTG
>NC_063356.1:25265691-25276544 GCF_021869965.1 Rhincodon typus
CGGGGAAGCAGTCCCTAAGCAGTGGGAGGGGAAGCCCGAGTCCTGGAGCAGTGCAAGGGGAAGTGAGTCCCGGAGCAGCACACTGTACCTTGGTGCAGCTGAGTGCCGGTGTGGAGCGGACTGGAGGCTTAGAGCAGGACAGTTGTCAGACTGGGGTCTGGCGTGGATGGTCAGACCACATGC
This sequence comes from Rhincodon typus, assembly GCF_021869965.1. Classification (NCBI taxonomy): domain Eukaryota; kingdom Metazoa; phylum Chordata; class Chondrichthyes; order Orectolobiformes; family Rhincodontidae; genus Rhincodon; species Rhincodon typus. The sequence continues at coordinate 25,265,875 of NC_063356.1, forward strand.
TGAGCTGCTGCTAGTTGAAAGTCTTTACCAGATTGTAATGTCAATCCTTTAACTATGTTTTAACTACTTTATTTCTAACTTTTTTTTTAGACACTGTAAGTAAGGCTACTACTTTTCCTTTTATTCCTCTTTTGTATCCAAGATTTGTACCTATTTGTACCTATGTTTTACAATGGCATCCACCATTAAAGGCAGCCATTGTAAAAGGTTTTCACTGTACTCCTGTACTTCTGCACTGGAGTACACGTGACAATAAAGGATATTCTATTCTATTCTATTATGTGTTTAAGGCCTGCCCTGATAGGCCTTACCAAAGTGCAATACTTCACATTTATCAAAATTAAATTTCAAATGCCACTCTTTGGCCAATCAGTCCATCTGATCAAGGTCCCATTGTGAATGACAAAGACCTTTTGCCTGCCAACAACAGTGTGATTGGCTCCAAGGTAGCTAAACAGCTTGTGGGTGTGAACAGTACAAGCAACGATTTTGGATCTCTGGAAAGGAGGTGGTGTCCTTTCCTCTGCAGTTAAAAATCATCTAAAGCCTAAAGAAGGCCATCACCAATTGCTGTATGCCATGGGTTTTAGCCAGCAAGTCAGAGTCTTTTTGAGTTATGCACCAGTTGCTGTATGCCACCTGCAAGCAAGTGAAAGTACCTGGAGAAGGGAGAGATCTGTGAGCTACAAGTCCTGATAAGCCAAAACCATCATTTCAGCTAACCTTGTGGAGAGAGACGATTGAATTACATACCCCGTTTTTCCCTTCACCCATAACACTAATGTTTTATTGTCTGTCCGTGTTTGTCTGTATACATGTGTGTGTTGCAGTTTCATAAGGGGTCAGAGTTTAACCAGTAGAGTTATATGCTGGCACTTCATAATTGTTAACCTTAACCAGAACAGAATCGTTTGTAATAAATAGTAATTTTTGTTAAGTACAGAAACCTAGTTTGTGCTTTCTGTCAACCTGCATCTAAAGGGAAATAGGGAATTTTGCATACTTTTATAAAATTAACTTTTATGATGACTTTGGGAATAGCAGAGCTTGATATCCAGTGTACTATCCTAATGAAATGTAACATAACTTCCAGAGTTTCACATTACAAGTATCCGCTTCTTAAGCCAATAATCTTAATTGTACATTTTCTATTGATTGATACTCAAGAGAATGCACATTTGATGCCCAACACTGGCACGCAATTTAACAAAACTAAAATGCGACTAACATTTAGGTAAAATATTGGTGGTGTTAACATCTTCACCCAAGCATTGTAGGGAGGTCAAGCATGGGAAAATGGAGGCATGCATTAACACCTGCTGCCTCTCCATGGAATTTCTGCTTTACACTGGGCCCTTCCTTCAACAAGACATTTATCAACTCAGTGTAACTAATGAGGAGGATAAATGAAACAACACAGAAAATACTGGAGGAGCTGAGCAGATCTGGGTACCAGCTGGGGAGAGAGAAGCTGAATTAATGTTTTAAATCCAATATGACTCTTTTTCAGAACATCTGTACATTAACTCTTCACAGATTGTGCCAGACCTGCTTAGTTTCTCTGGTATTTTCTGTGTCTGTTTTTGATTTCCAGCATTCACAGTATTTTGCTTTTACAAGAGGTAAATGAGTCCAGCCATGCTTCCCAAATGGTATATGATGTAGCTTTTTTTAATCTCAGTAGATGGAATTAGTCTTGAGACAACAGGAATGAGTGTGATTTATCATCACCATTACATTTGTAGAGAGTTTAAATGCTAAGGGAAAAACGCCACATAAATACTCTGAATATAGGTAAAATCTACCTTGCATTTATCTCATGTTTTCATGCTTAAAACTTTTGCTCATACAATAGGATGCTTCTTTTTCCTTTTGCAGGTAGAATAATCTTTTGTTAATTTTTGACCAGGCATGAACCACTGCTCAGGGATGCTCACATGATTTTGGTAAATTTCCAGTAGCTGAATGTTGTTCTCCCTTATTCAGCAGACGTTTTCCAAAATGATCTTTGCAGACACAATGGATTATTATCAGTGAGGGTAATATTTAATAAGGCATAATGTTGCAAACCAGAAGCTGTACTTAATTCCTTCATAATCTATTTGATCTCACAATTCTTTATGTAAAATTATTATATCACCACCATGTTAAATCAAAGTTCAGGTTTACAAATAAAAACAGTGGCTTAATCAAAAGAAAGAAGAGTATTCTACCAATAATAAAGATCAAGGTTGCTACAAAGTTAAAGAGTCTAAATTAATTCCACAAAATGAAAAAGTAGAGTTAGTTCCAGAAATGCAAAAAGAAATGCCATCTAGATTTTGGATGACTTAATCCTTAAGTTCTTTGTCTTTGAGTACAAATTTTATTTGAGAATATATGGGTTGTGACTGGTAGAAATTAATTGCAGAATTTCTCACATCTGCTTTATGTGTGCCCTCTATTGTGAAGTGCAATTAGTTCAGGATTCAAGCCATTTTGTTTAGTGGGCACTTCGATGCTTGGAAAAGATGGTGGCTGAATTATTTTAAATTTTGAACGAATCAGCCATAGTCAGAATCCTGGTTGGATGCCACCTGGAGTACAATATGCTGTTCTGAGCACCTGAAGCTTCGGAAGGATATATTGTCCTTGGAAGGAGTGCAGTACAAAATGACTGAAATGATAACAGGCTTTCAAAGTTTAAACAATGCAGGAAGGTTGTATTCCCTGTAAATTAAGGGGTGATTTATTTAAAAATGTCAAGATATTGGGCTGTTAGACCTTTTTCCGGCTAAGTGTAAACTGTGTCAAGTATTTTGAAGGGCTTTCGCCATGAGGCCTGATGAGTTTTCTCACTATCTTCCTAAACTCCCCAACGACCTATCAGACTCCATGGCATCTCTTACATCTGACCAAATGTTTCTGGAACAACTCGCCTTTCAACAAATTTCCTGGAATTCACTTACACCTGTGCTATCTTTCAAAGCTTCTTGTTTAGCTTTGGACTCTTGTGATGCAGTGGTAATGTTCCTACTCCTGAACCAGAAGCCCTGGGTTAAAGTCCCACTGGCTCCAGGGGTATATAATGACATCTCTGAATAGATTGAACAGGAAAACAGGTTAAATTTAAAAAAACATAAAAACAGTTTAAAAGCCTGAACAAACACAAACAGCCTGGAGCTGCTGCCCACAGATCCTGAGATTTGTCCTGGACATGGCAGACAGGGGGAAATTGTCACCCTGCTTTGTGGAAAGGTCCTAGAAATCCCGCTGGGTGGTGTGGTGTGGAGGTAAGATTTTGCCTTCCTTCCCAGCCAGTAATGGAAGCCATAACACTAGATTATGCCAGCCTGGTCCAAGGTTGCCACATGGATTAAAGCAGTCTCAGTCACTTTGTGGAATGCACAGCAGTGTAGGAAGAAGGTTCTCCACTGCACCAGTGTGAGTGCCACCATCTTCTCTCTGATACCTCACACTCATTCCATTTCTGCTCCTGTGCCCATCTCCCATCAAAGCTCACATTGTCCCACCCTTATTATTGCCTGCAACATTTTCACTCACTCGCCCTCACCCACCCCAACCCCAGCATGCCAATAGCATGAACCCTACTTGCCTCCTGCACTGCCTACACACTTGTTCAGGCCATCTTCCCATCTGGACCAAAAATAATAGCTGTAACCAGCCACTTTCATCTGCATTATTACCTGCCTCTCTCTCATTCCAAGAGTAAAACATTCCCCACTAGGGCAGAATGGGTGATGGGCTGCATGACACTTGTGTCCTTGCCCCTTATATGGAGAGGATCCTGACTTTGATCACCTGAATAATTGACTATGTCCGAGCCCTTGTACTGATCATAGAATCCCTACAGTGTGGATGCAGGCCATTTTTGGCCCATTGAGTCCACACTTATGCTCTGAAGAGCATCCCACCTAGACCTGCCCCCCTACCTTATCCTCATAAGCTGCACATCTTTGGACTGTGAGAGGAATTCGGAGCACTCAGATGAAACCTATACAGATAGAGGGAGATGATTTGAACTACACACAGTCGCTCAAGGGTGGAATTGAACCCAGGTCCTTGGCTCTGTGGTACAGCATGTTAATCACTGAACCACTGTCCCACTCCATATCAGCGTCTGACATTGAAGGCTGTCCTCGATTACTGGGCTGAGATCACCTGACCAAAGTGTGTCTCACTTGACTTGATGGAGGCCTCTCTGACAAGCCTCCTGCCTCTGTGTCTGCACTAAATGGTAAGGCAAAACAAAAGTAATATGATTCTGGTATCTCTGGCTGATGGAGCAAATTGAAAAAGGAAAGGCAATGCAAGGCAGGAATGCTGCGAGCATCAAAGTGAGTGAGCACTAAGAGAATGAGCAAAGAACTTGGAGATACAGTCCAGTCTAGTCCATGAGCTGGATACAGTGCACTGTATCACAATCATAGCAGGTAGTGCAGCCCAATGTACAGCATTGAATTGCATAAATATCCTGTAAGTGGATCAGAGAGGTGCGTTGAGGTTCTTAGATATTGGCATAAGCAGGATCCAATGACCATGGACATGGGATCCATATTGCCTGTGCTCATGGAACATGCCCTAAGATATTGATGCCCTGAGTCCAACATGGAAGTCCCTTGGATCAAGTTGTGAGATGAAGTCACCAGCTACCCACTTTGACTTCCATGTCAAATTTTCTCAACATCTAACTTGTTTGGTACAAGTAACATTTCTGCCACATAAATGCCAGACAATGACCATCTCTAATAAAAGACAACCTAACTACTGCGGCATGATTTTCAATAGTGTTACCATCACTAAATCCCCCACTATCAACATCCTGAGGGTTACCATTGCCCAAAACCCAACTGCACTAACCATTTACCAACTGTGGTTACAACAGCAGGTAACAGGCTAGCAATACTGCAGTGGGTAACTCACCTCCTGACTCCCCAAAGTCTGTCCACCATCTACAAGGCACAAGTCAGGAGTGTGATGGAATACTTGCCATTTGCCTGGATGGGTGCAGTTCCAACAATACTCAAGAAGCTTGACACCATCCAGGACAAAGCAGCCCACTTAATTGGTACCACATCCACAAGCATCCACTCCCTCTTTCTCTGATGCTCAGTAGCAGCAATATATACTATCTACAACATGCTGTATTGGAAATTCATCAAATATTGTTGGATGGCACTTTCCAAAGCCATGACCACTCTGTCTAGAAGGACAAGGGCAGCAGATACATGGGAACAACACTGCGTAAATTCCCCTTCAAGCCACTCATCATCCTGACTTGGAAATATATCGCTGTTCCTTCACAGTCACTGGGTCAAAATCCTGGAATTCCCTCTCTAAGGACATTCTGAGTCTACCTACAGTGCAGGGACTGCAGTGGTTCGAGAAGAAAGCTCACTGTCACTTTCTCAAGGGCAACTTAGGACAGGCAATAAACGCTGGCCCGACCTGTAATGTCCTTGTCCCAAGAGTGAACAAAACAAAACTCAAACAAATGTGTAATGCTTCACTCAGTGAATAAACCCATCCCGAGTAAAGACTCGCTTGGAATCCTTCCTTCATCAGTGTGTTATCAGGATTTTAACACTAAAGCGCGTACTACTGCTATTAAGTTCCTAAGATCCCTGAATGTGGCCTTGCTACCAGATGGCTGGCATACATTTAACTATCTGTTGTGATTGTAAAGTTTTATGAATTTGTTATGCTTCAAACAGCATTGTGAATGTAAGCTAAAATGGGATAATGAAGAGAAATATGTGATCTGTTATGCCATCTGCCCAACAACAACAGGCCTGTCATGTGGACAAGAGGACTCAGGTTAACACTTGCTGAGCAAGGTGCAAGAAGTTCTCACATTTGAAAATAAAGGCAAGAGCAGTTGGAACTGATTATGGGTTGACATTCTGTCTCCAAGATTTTGAAAAGAGAGAGGGTAAGAGACAGAGGTCTCACAGAGACAAAAGGCTGGAGTTAGTGTGGTCACCAGAGAGGACAGCATAACATTTCTGGGGGCCACCAGGCAGAAAATGGCAGGGAGAAAAGACTTAGCTGAAGAGACCAACTTCATTGCCATTTAAAGGATCAAGAAAATTTGTCTTGGTGTGTTCTGTGGTGGAATGAAAAATAATTTGAAGGACTTTCCCACTGAAATTTAGTCTGAAACATTTGCAGCAGCTGAGAGCTGTATCTCTTTCCTTCAATGTTCCAACTTACCACTCTGAGGTTGAGGAATTTCACTGGAAGCTGGTAGTGACATTGAACTCATTGTAGGAAGACTCACAATTCTGCAGGGAGCCCACAATGAAATATGCCTGTGGTCAATGGCTTGTAAAGTTAAAGACTTTTACAAGTTAAGGAGGTAATATCTTTTCTATAGGTTGGCCTATTCTTTTGGTACAGAAAAGTATTCAAATTCGAAATCTTACATGGTCCTTCAAATTGGAGACTAGAAATTTATTGATTTGTTCCTGGATTACAACATAAGGGGTGGCTAGATTTATACATGTGAGGTAAAGGGATAAAAAGATTTGGAATTAGAGGACAAGGAAGAAGATTGAGAGGAGCTTCTTGTGGAACATAAAAATGAATTCGAACAGTTGGGGTGAACCAGCTCTTTCTGTGCTGTATAAAAAGTTACTAGATGTACTTTCACATTCACATTTTAATTGAAGATAAAATAACGAACAGAAATGTCAGGACACATAACAATCAAAATGCCCACAATGATGGATGCAATAATTAATTGGCTATTTAATTGTTTCCTGTCTTATTAAATCAACTCAGACTTGTTAATTTGAAAACCAATTAGAAGACTAAAAACCTGTCCCATCCAGTTTGCCTGGTATGAACCAAAGCATCTCCATTGTTTTCTTACACCGAATTTCATTTCCAAATTTGTTTTTTAACTCTCAGCATGGCAGAGTTGTTACATTTTCAGATTTTAGCCTCTGGGTGGCAGGGGGGATTTTGCTCCCTTTCTTTATTCACCTGCCTCTTGGTTGGTTGCAACAAGGTTAGTTTAAAAATTGATCCATTCTTATGGTCTCCTTTCTTCCAGGCCTAACGGAGTTCTAAAGAAACATCACTGGACTTGAGACATTAACTCTTCAACTAGAGTCTTTCCTCCCTGCCATTTTCTGCCTGGCAGCCCACAGAAATGTTATGCTGTCCTCTCTGCTGACCACACTAACTCCAGCCTTTTGTCTCTGTGAGATGCTGCCAGACCTGCTGAGTTTTTCCAGCAATTTCTGTGTTTGTTGCAAATGAGTTTATGTTTTAACAGGAATTAAGTTACCCAGGCTTTCTTGAATTAACGAAAGAGTGAGTTTATTTGTTACTAACCATGAGAAGGAATAAAAATGCATATACACCCAGATGAGGAACAAGAAGTGAGCACAATAAAAAGACAAAGGCCTGAAAAAAATTATGGGTCAGTCTCAGAGTCGGTCATGAAGAGTGAATAGGAGATGTTTATTGCCACAGAATGAATGCAACTGGTAGTATTTTCATTAGTCGTTGAACAGTGAATTTTGAGATTCTTGTCTTTTCAGGTCGATTGAAATTCTTTTATTCTGATTCATTTTGAAAGTGGCTGGCTGACAATAACCAGAGTGAGTGTCTTTTTCCTTTCTTTACCTGAAGTGCATGGTGTTTAATGGCCACTCTTAAAGTTGTAACCTTCACAGCGCACAATGCCATGCATCAGAATAACAGGACATTAACACACACACAGGCCAGGGTTGAAATTGTCTGAAGTACAACATTGAAGATGCTACATAAATCCAAATTATTGTAAATCCAGTTATGGTTTCAGAGAGTTCCAAATACTAATTATAGTGCATGTGTGATTTTTAAGCTGGAGAATGTTTTAAAACCTTGTAACTTTTTTATAATTTGCCCGTCAGTATTATCGTAGAAGCTCAGAATCATGTCTGCACCAGCCTTCTGAACGAATATCATGCCTCAATACAATTCTCCTGTCTTTTCCCTACTAATCTTGGACATTTTTTTCTATTTAAATAATCATCTAGCATCCTATATCTAGCATCCATGTCCACCACACTTACAGGAAGTATATTCCAGACCAGATTACGCATTGTGTGAAGTTTTTGCTCACATCATGTTTACCTTTTTGCAAATTACTTTATATTTGCACCTTCTCATTCTAGGTCCTTTAATGAAAGGGAACAGTTTCTCCCTATCTACTCTGTCCAACCCTCTCATGATTTTGAAAACTTCTACCAAATTAGGAGCAGTAATTGAAAAATAAATTCAACTTGTTATCCAGATACCATATTTTGCAATTTTGACTATTATTCTTTATGCTTTATTTAGATTGTAGTCTGTGACCAAAAAATGCAAATGTATTTTTTTCATGATTTAGTTATTAATATTGTATCCTCATAGGTGTATTATGAACCAGCAAGCAAAGCAATTAACTTCTTCCAGCATTTATCGCTACGTTGCTTATCAGGCATTTACACATTTAAATAATACATACCGTAAATTCTAAAGCATCCCAACCAGTCCAAACAGGTATAAGTCCCGAAATACTGTGAATGCAAACAGCTTGAAGTGACATTTCTGCACTGGTGTGAATTTAGAAGCAGAAGTTGCAATTAAAGAAGCTAGTACAATAAAACTCAGTTCATAAAAAGCTTCTATATGGTTTGTAGGTGAGTTGTCAAGTTCTGAGATCATTAGACCTTGTTTACATGGAAAAGATTTGAAAATAACCAGTTACTTTTAAACTTGGGTATTTTAAAAGCATTATACATTCCACCATTAGTTTATTAAGAAGGTACCAAGATGGGTGATTACAGTACTACTCAGTTAACGTGTTACCTAAACTTGAAGCTCATGGAATTGAAAGCAAATTTTTGATCTCATTAGAAAATTAGTTGAATGGCAGGAAACAGAGACAGTGGACATGAATTGTAATTGGCAAGATGTGACTCGTGGTGTTCCACAGGGATCTATGTTTAACACTCAAATATTTACTGTATTCATTAAGAATTTGTTAACAAAAACCATATGTCAAAATTTGCCAGTGACAATATAGGCAGCGCTGTACATGAAAGTTTAAAATTACAAAGAGTTAGATTAAGTCAGTGGGCAAAACTGTAGCAAATGGATTTCAATGTTGATAAATTTGAGATCATTCACTCTGGATCTATAAAGGATGAAACAGGCTACTTTCTGAATGGAAATAGTGGTCCAAAGAAATTTGGGGTCCAGTCCCACAAATCATTTTGAATGTTATGAACCGGCACAGAAGTTTAATGGAATGTGGCCTTTATAATTCAGGAGAAAGGGAAAAGTCATGTTTCAGCTATACAGATCCCTGGCTAGGCCACAGGAGGAGACTGTAAGCAAGTCTGAGCAATTCAAAAGGATATATCACTATCAACTTTGGAGGGTGTGCAGCATAGATTTACTGGAAGGACTGATAGGTTCCAAGGGGTAATCTGCGAGGAGAAATTATACAAACAATTTTGTACTGCCTGGAATATAGAAGGTTAGGGGGTTTGAATATATTGAAGTATACAGAACCAATAATTTTTGCTAGTTGATGAGTTTAGGGCTATGAGATATAATACAAGTTATAACTTGCCATGGTGAAATGCAATTAAAGTAGAAAAACAGCCACACCGATCCATCTCTGGCCTTAAATTTCCAAGTGTATTTCTGCTCATTCAGCTCAGCTTACTGAACATAAAATTTGCTTTTCTTGATAAACCTAGCACTTCAGAAAAGAGCAATATCCTTGGGTGAATATTTACTTCTACCATGTGGGTGGCAGGAAATCAGCAGATTATTTACCAATGAAAATTAAAATTGGGCAAAGTCTGAAATGGACGACTAAACACCTACCATCCATTTCCAGCCTAGCAATAAAAGTGAAAATTCAGCTTATTGAGTGGAAAATTATTTGAAAAGGAAATATCCTTTCTCATCTTACTTAGGTTAATTATCTTCTTGTAACTGCAGTACAGACACAAAAGATCACTCCTACGCAGTCAGTGAAGATTACATATATTTGTATAATTCAATCGTGTATTCAGTGTTAAGGAGCCAGAAGGCTAGTGCAGGGGTGGGGTGGGGTTGTTGGTGGAGAAATATGTGCCTCCCAATGAAGTACAGTTTGTAGAGTCAATCAGAGGTAACTAGTTGAACTGAAGTTCAGCCATCTTGTGTTCTTTAAGCAATTGACAGTTGTCAAATATTCTCTATAAATAATAACCTGTTCATAACTATTATTGACCACACAATGGGCAGCACATGACAGGTGTAGGTGTAATCATGATCAGTAGGTGATTAATTACAAAAGAAATGCTTGACTCATGCAAAAAAAGATTGAGGACAATATGCAAACATAGTCTTTCCAACATCATAACCCACACAGTAAATCTACTCAGTGTGCATTCTAGGCTTTGTAAAAGAAACAAAAACATACAGAGTAATAGTGAGCAGTGGGTGACAGTCGGATAGAAAAAAGGGAAGATAAAGAAAGAAGACCTGGGGCCAAATCTTCTGAGGAATTGCAATCACTGTCAGATTGCCATGACAGAGATAGTAGGAACTGCCGATGCTGGAGAATCTAAGACAACAAGGTGTAGAGCTGGACGAACACAGCAGGCCAAGCAGCATCAGAGGAGCAGGAAAGCTGA